>NC_134365.1:196336756-196641859 GCF_035582795.1 Mycteria americana
GTATGAGAACTATACACAAAATGAAGTAATTTAAAAAATTTAAGAAATTAAATGTTTGTAATAACTTAGAGATTACTGTAGTAGGCACTAATTACAATAAATTCTTTCTCCTTCCTTCAGACAAAATATAGAATATTTTACACAAAAGTAGTTAAGGAATAATAGCCTTTAATAATACTTCTTGAAATAAGTTGTATATGAATGTAAAGCAGAAGAAAATAATTTTATAAATAACAATAACATGTTATTTCTAAGTGTATTTAACCAATACTTTTCAGTTTCAGTAAGATAATTTAAACTCTTACTACAGTTTAAAATAATAAAGGCTAGTTAATTAATCCTTGCAGTGATGCTATTGTGTTCTTATCAAAGCTATCAGTGATACTGACTGAGCACTGGCACAGGTTGCCCAGAGAGGCTGTGAAGTCTCCATCCTTGGAGATGGTCAAAAGCCATCTGGACACGGTCCTGGGCAGCCTGCTCTAGGTGGCCCTGCTTCAGCATAGGGGAGTTGGCCGAGATGACCCCAGAGATCCTTTCCAAACTCAACCCTTCTGTGATTCTGTGTGATACTTATGAGTCACAGTTGGAAATACTTTTTCAGGAGTGGTCAAATCTTGTACTGTCCTGATTCATACAGAAGACTACAAAGAATGGCAGCAAACTCAGTTATTGCTTACAATGGGAATGGACACGAGTCTTTTGACAATAGTCACAATAACCACACTAAGATTCTACACCAATGTAGTCAAGTACTTAAAAAAAAAGGTACAGAGTGGGGCTGACTTTTCATTATTTTTATATGCAAGGCAATTGCTGAAAGAGTTTTAAGAGCAGAGAAATAGGTAATTAAGAATGATAGGGAACTCACCATAAATTTTATAATTAGATATAGCAATGTGCTCAGATTATGCTAGTATTTGACTGGACAAAAGAAATAACACCAATTCTGCTACTAGCCTGGTACCAACTGCTCAGTACAAAACATTTCAAGGAACTCCTTTGGGGTATCACTCCTGCCTCCTGAGAGGGAGTTCCCTGCCTGAAACAGGAAAATTGCTGCTTGATGCTAAACAGGAACAACACCTGGGAATACAGGAACAACACCTGGGAATACTATGACCATCACAAGGCGTCCTCCTAATGGAGTGACTAATGTGCTACTTATACAGACTGGCAGAGATGTAACACAGTACTGGGAAGAGCCCTTCAGTTAGGATAGTGAAGCAGATCTCACCAGCAGATCAGCAGACTGGTTCAGCAGACTCTTGGTTCTTTCATACTACCACTGAAGCCTTGGTTATACAAGGAGCATGCACCCAACTTTAAAGCGGGCCAATCTGATATTTATCATGCCAGGTAAACATCATGCTGTTTCTCTGTCTGATGTCATCACTGTGCATCACACCTGAAAACCTGAACTCAGTGCTAGTAAACTAGGTCCTATCCATTCTCTTTCTCCTATTGAAGTGCTTTGTTGCTGGGGTCTTTTTATAAGTAATTGCCCTTGGTCCACTTCAGAGGATGACTCCTTTCCAGAACTTCATAGTGTAATCCAACATGCACTACTCAAGAAATGTAAATTTGAAACTCGTATTTCTTGATTTACAGGTGCACAGTCAATGATAAGTGGTATGTGAAACAAGATTCTAACCAAGAAAAGAGAACTGCCTATTGTGCATTTCAAACAAGAAACTTTATGCCCTTCTAAAACTGTCAGTACTGAGAACTTAATTTTAAATATGACTTCCAATAACTGATGCATCTCTTTGGACAGGGAGGAATATTTGAAATTCTTCCCCTGCGAAACTTTTTTTGAAGCTCTAATACAAAATTAAATTTAAAAGAGACATTTCATCAGGGTTTGCCTCTGAAGCCCAGAAATGTCAAAGCAGTATGTGTCACTGTAGACATTCATATTCTGCAACAGCTGTCTTGCTGCTGCATGTACTTTTAGGAGAGGTGAACTGTGGTTTTAATTTAGCAGTAGCAAATGAAGCTCTCTCTTTCAAAACTCAGTAATTAATTCCTTACACAATCTGCCCCATGCATTTTGCTGACACATCTGTTTGTGCAGCTGAATATCAAACAAGATCAGGGAAGTGATCTAGTCAAAAATAACCCAGGTGAAAAACAGTGATTTTCAGCCAGTTTATTTCCCTGACGTAATCTACCACGCCAACAGCTGTATTCACAAAGAAGAGGTGGTGGTTTATGCTTGAAGAAAACTATCAGTGCTATTGAGGAAATACAAGTAGAATAGCCCAAGAGAAGCCCTTCCACCCTTCCTGCACTGGCATGAAAAGACAGGGATCCCAGGATTATTTCCCCTTAAAAGATTCCAAGTTCTACCATGAGCATATACTATTCCATACCAGAATGGAACTGAACCTCAAATCTGGACTTCTCATTTTTAAGCATTTGTATATACTACCTTAATAATCGTACTTATAAATCCGTATACAATATTTGAATTTATTTGTAGGTTTTTCTGAACATACATGCTTTGAATGGAAGAGAGAATATCCATTTGAGAAGGTTTAAAAAGGAATACAATTTCATCATTGTAAGTCATCTCAAAAAGTAAAGCCAAAAGAAGACTGCATTTAAATCACTGCCTTGAGGAAAAGGAAACAGCTCATATAGTTCAGACAAAAAGAAAAAGATGTAATAAAGTTTGTGACTAAGCTGTCACCGTAAACTGTGATGACAAGCACAAGCTCATCCCTATATTTTCCTCAAGCCTCTGCTTTATATAATATCAATTACATTATTCAAGTAAAATAATACTCTTCTTTGGAATTTTCAGTTTTCACTTTTATGATCATTTCCCCAGAGAAAAATCTGGTATTTGACATTCCATCCTCAACACTACAACTACCTTGCAAACCTATGGAAGGCAAGGTCTATGCCACTCAACCATGTACTTCCCCTCTCGTTTCCTTTTCAAGAATTTCCAAAACCAAACGAGAGGAAATGCAAATGAGGAGCAGTTTATTTGTTCCTCAAGTTGTAGTATTTTGGTTGAAAACTTACTGCAGCACTACAGCCTGGGAAGTTGAAAAAGGTATCGGGCCCATGTCTCTGTGGCATCTGATTAAGGACTGACAATAGTTTAACTGCATGTCTTGGCTGTGAAAACAAGAAAATTGCACAAAAGTCAATACAACCATTTTTGTACTCTCTAGGCTACAACGGAAACTGGACGGTTTTCAAACAACACAGCAAATTAACTCTAAAGTAGTTAGCAAAAATACTTCATAAACATATGTTCAATCAACATGAAAAAAAAAAAATTCAAGTTTATATGTCCCAGGAGACAATTTATGTTAACTTCAGGCTCTAATGGAATGACACTTAATGCTTTATCTGATCACAGCTTACCCAGATTCCATTTTCGCCTCGAAGCATGCTGAACAAAAGCTTCAACTCTTTGACAGTGATGCTGTAGCTGGCAAGAACCCCCAACATATCAACTAGGAGATCTTCAAAGGAAAATAAAGTTATTCTGAACTCTGAATTTCATTGGTTTGACAAAAAAGCTGAAAAAGTTAATACCTTTAAAAGTAAGTGTATTCACAAATTCTAAAAATCTAACTTAGTTGGCTTAAATCTTTTACAAAGGATTTCATATTCTCATTGTTTTAGTTATTTCAGAAATAAGTTTACATATGCAGTTTAGATTTTCCATCACACTTCAAACAAAGTATCTATTAAATTTATGAAGAATTAATTCTCCCCGTTTCACAACATTCATCATACATTATGAACTTCTTGCTTGCTCCTTGCTGTTACATACTTTTGGGATAAGGGATTCCTCATTCCTCTGAAGTTAGTGTTTTTCAAAAATTTCTGACCTAAAAGATGCTTAACATTATTTTTTAACTTAAGCACAGCACATTATGCTGAGAATTTGTACGGTTCCCACAGTTTTGCTACAGTGATAATGCTTCCAATTTTTACCAGAATGAAAGGGCAGGGGGAAACAAAACAAAACAAAAAAAAAACAGAAAAAAAAAATCATAGTGAGAAAAAAATAAAAGACCACAATAAAAAGAAGTGATCAAAATTGCTAACAAATTTATGTAATACAGCTTTCATTAAAACATCTCAAAACCCATAAACTTTTAAAGTAATAGCACTACACAGCCTGCTCTTCAGAGAATATGAGGTTTAAAATTAGTGCTAGTACTTGGATCTTTATTTTAAAACACAGAATTTCATTTTAAGAATTTGTTAGCTTGTGGGATGCTGGACCTCACCTTATACTCCACACTTTCTTCTGGAATAAAACGCATTACTAAGAATTACTACTTCCTCTAGCAGGAAGAAAAACAATTTGCTTATCTTCACAGATGTGGCATAAGAAATTTAATTCAGAGATCAAGCAGTGAAGTACAGAGTTGCCAAAACAAAAAAAGCTATGACACAATAGAATCAGCATTAACAAACTTTTTCAATCTGCTCAACAATCAGAAAATTCCCCCGATGAAAGTTGTAGAACACATGAATAAGCTTATATATTATTTGCAG
Source organism: Mycteria americana (assembly GCF_035582795.1). Classification (NCBI taxonomy): domain Eukaryota; kingdom Metazoa; phylum Chordata; class Aves; order Ciconiiformes; family Ciconiidae; genus Mycteria; species Mycteria americana. The sequence continues at coordinate 196,341,290 of NC_134365.1, forward strand.
GACTACATGTTCTCCTTGTTCATAAGTGAAAGGATGACTCTTAGAGGTACTGACAAAGAGTAGTCTTAAAAAGCATCCATCCTTTCCAAGGACATTTCGCATTGATATTTTGTTTTAAAACAAATTTTCTCTCTGCAAATCCTTATGTATGTGTTTTTGAGTAAAAAACTAAGTTTATTACTTAGTAAAAAAACTAAGTAAAAAACTTAGGTTTTTACTGAGTAAAAAACCTAAGATATTTTGAGTAAAATATCTATTTAACTTCTTCCATTATGAAATCAACCTCTGGTCCTCAGTAAGCAAAAGGCATGTGTGAAGAATGAAATATTTAATTTACAGGAGACATAGTAAGCTGTTCAGTCAGTGAAAGTGCATGTCAGGAAAGGCAAAAGAAAAACACTGTAACCTGCAGATATTTGCACCATAAGATCTGAGTATATTCCTAATGTTCAAATATAGACTTTTTTTCCCTTTCTTTAAAGGAAGAGTTTATTTAATCTTCCCTTTAAAATTAGTGCCACATTATATTTGTGACAGAATTTCTTAAGGGAAAGCAAAATAAAGCTAAGAAAACTAAAACCCCTTGTCTTTTACAATGGCGAATTCTATGACTTGGCTCCTCCTCTAGTACCTAGAAGCATCTGCCCCCTTCGCTGTACAGTCTCCAGCCTGCAGTGTGAAACTGGCAGGGATTGCATATATTATAAGTGGTCAGAAATTGAGAACAATAACACACTGGAAACTCAGAAAGGGAAATCGGCACAAGTGAATACCAATCTTTGGCTGAGAATTTCCCAATTCTTATTTTGTAGTCTTAGCTTGCTTTTTAGATCAAGCTACTTCAAATTTTGCTTCCTTTACAGAGAAAAAGTGTTGTGTAGAAGCAAAGTTGTTTGGTGAAAATCATCATTAAAAAAAAATCTTCTAACATAGATGACAAAAGTGTAAATTAATACAGTCAAACACAGAGATGATTGGCAGGTTTTTAAAATTACTGAACTTGTGCTGCTTTGTTTCATTGTGATAGCCCTGTTCTACCTTATGGCACAGAAAATTTTATTTCTACTGAAGATGCTGATAACCCACAGGCATTAGAAATACATATGTATAAATAATGAATAAAACATTGATGGAGAGAAATAAATATAAGCTCCCTAACAATGTAACTCTGGGTAAAACAAAGACCTGAAAGATTGAAGCCCAGTAGGTAACAAGTAAAGATAAAGCAAAGAACATCTGTGGAAATCGAAGCACTTAATGTTACTTAAAAATATTGCTGTAAACACCTCTAAAGGACATTTGTTTCTTGTTTCAATATAAGAAGACTTAAAAAGAAGTGTAGTCTATTACATAACTTTATTCATACTTATAAGAAATCTCATATAAAAGAGTCTGTCCACATCTGGTTTATAAATCCTAATAATCCACTCATCTGTAAATGGACAAAGGTCACAAAACATACTGCAACTGGATTTTTTAAATGTTTACTTCATTTTTTTATATTAAATAAAATAACATATATAACTGGTATCTATGATTTCATTTCAGAAACAAGATTGTGTAAAATAATATTAAGTCCAGAAGGAGAAAACAGGCACTGTTTCTCATTTTGAATGCATTTCTAAAATGCACTGAATGCAACAGATTTTATCTGTATTAATGGCACTTTCTGACTACTTTCATACTAAGCAGTTTATACATGATCTAAAAATTAACCAGAAACCTTGAAGGAATGCTTAATTCAGTCATTTAATAGAAGAATAAAATGGTAAAAGAGCCTGCCTATCTTTCAAGTAACAATGAGCATATATCAAAATGAATGGTATGGCACTAACTTTAGAAGACATATTAAACAGCATTGGAAACACAACTTCAGGAAAACTACCCTCAATGCCTCCTTAACCTTTTAATAACAGACAGCCATGAAATTGTGAATTTTAACTCTGTTGGTGAAGTAAATTAATTTCTACAGGTTGGCAATAGAGAATGTGATAATTTTGCAGTTTTTCTCATGGAACCAGTTGAAAGAGAAATGCTTGTTAACAGCCCATTAGTGACAGAGCAGTCAAAACCTAACATTTTTTCTTAAAAACTAGGAACTGTTTTAGTGCTTAAGAATTCAGTTCCAGCAATTTTAGAACAATTACCTACAGCATCACAACAGAACTGCAGGAAATAAAATGGGGCTCAAGGGAGACATATCCACTCTGTACAAGTTCAGGCTACTTTCTCATCCACCATCCAGACTTCTGTGAAGGTACTACAGACACACTATCCCAAAGAGTCTCTCAGAGCAGATGATCTGCTTCACTACTCATCACCTGGAAACAGAGAACTGTAAAAAGTGAATCCCTCAGGGAAGATCCTGTGCAGCTGTTAAAAAAAAAATATGACGATCACCTATGCAAATATTTTAGTAATCTTTTCCCCTTAACTATTAATAAAATGGCTGACCATCCCCTATCCTAGTATAACAGATTATCACAGTACAAAGCTGACTTTTGACAGGTGATGCTTCTGGAAAGCAAATTGGAATACAAGTGGCAATGATCCTATGTGGATTGCAATTGAGACTTTCAAGGTGATTAAGCTTTTATTCTTGACCACAGAATCTGCAAAATCGCAGTAAGTGAGATATTTAAAATGCTGAGAAGCCTCATGAATCTGATAGTCTTCATCTAAACAGACAGACTAAGTTCTTCTCACTGCAAAAGATTGGGTACATGTTTATTTGCTGTTGTCTTACTTTCATAAAACCAGAGAAGAGTGGCTTCAGACTTAGACTGGTCCTGAAAGTATGCTGTCAGAACATAAAACAGAGATGATGCCTGTCTTGTCTATTTAAACCTTATCTAGGTCTAATCACAGCATTTCACAAAGGGGACAAGTGAGATGACCTAAAAACAAAAAAACAACTCCCCCAAAAACCAAATAAAAAGCAGAAAACATGTACCCTTTACAGATGATGAAAGCCAATTGCAAAACATTGGGCTGACAGAGTATTAGCAACTGTTTTGGGAAGAAAGTGGTACTAACTTCCTAGGAGTAAGCACTAACACAGCTCTTGTTCAAAATGTCCTCCCTGAATGTTAAAAATCATTTTGCCACAAAATTTCTTACTTTATTCTCTGGGTTTGGAAAGTTCATCGAAATATTTGGGACAAAGCAGTTCTACAGTCATCTGGAGTCAATTATGACCTCAACATCTGCATAGCAGATTAGGGAACACAGACACTGCATCAGTTGTCATTGATTTTGTCATCAAATGCCTACCATTAATGACTGTTATTACATGACCATATTTACATTACAATGACTAGTTATTACATGACCATATTCATTACTTGTGACTTATTACTGACATTGTTGCCATTTATAAAAGGGTGGTGAGGTGCTTGCAGAAATCAAGAGATAAAAGCAAAATGATGAATTTGGTTGTTTCCATGTCTTTGTCAGAAAAATTCTCAAAAACCCCACATCCTCATCTATTTACAGTTCTCAGAGAAAGACCTTACAAAGTGGCATTCTGTTAAATCCTTGCTCATGATATACAGAAGACTATTCAGATAATCTGACACACATTGTAGAGCTAAAATGCCATCAGAACTCCAATTTTCAGTTTTGATTTTAAATTAAGTATGTGCTCTCTTCATCCATTTAAGTATACAGAAGAGCAAGCTTACCGATGATTTTTCTGTGGAAGGTCTCTTTCTGAAGTACTGTGTGACCACTGTCAGAACAAGATTAATGGGGTAGAGGCTCCACTATTTATTAATGTACTACCCCTGGTTTATATTAATAGTTGTAAATTCAGAGTGATTTTTCAATTCCCAAATGCTCCTGGAAGCCAGATTCTATACTCTTGATTTCTGACTTCTACAATTAACTAAGCATTTTCTAAAATTTCTCTCTATATGGCGACATCATCACAATTATATATGCCACATACAGAAGTACTATTTAGGGGAGCTCAAATTGGACAAGTTTTATTGGTATGATTACTGATGTAAGCACATTATTTCCATGAGTGAAACCCTGAAAAACTTCAAAATAAAAATGTTTGTCTTCATCAACTATTGTCTTATTTTTAACATTTAATAAAACAGTATCTTTGCCCTTATACTGTTCTGACATATTTACAAGTCCTGCAAAACAAAAATGCTTGGTGAAAATCATTGGTTTGTGAACCTACTGATCTGTTATACTTCAGTCTGAATCTCACAGTACAGTATTTAGCATAACACTTCTGGTTTTAGCATTTATGCATACATTTCTAATCAACAAGGTGTTCGTTAAGACTTGTTTTGAAATACAGAATGTAGCTTTTTCAAATACTTAATATTACAGACATCTTTATACTGAAAAAGACCAAGGACAAAAACTTTCCTGAATACTCCAGTTTTCATGCTGCCGTTATCCTCCTCTTGTTTCTGGTCTGAAATCCTCGCTGGTTTACTGTTCCACAAAGCCTATATATGTGTCAGGAACCAGATCAACTAAAATCTTAGATTTATGGAAGACAAACCTCTTCAGTCTTTCAAAAATGCCTCATGATTTAAATATCTTACTATCAGTCCCAAACTATATAAAAATGAAGAACTACCTTCACACTGAGTTGAAAGAAACTGCTTGTCTTAAGTTTCTCTCCAAGAAAAATAAGGACTAGATAAGTACTAGCCATATGTAGTTCTTAGCTGTCATATTTAAATGTGACAACCAAACCTGCTCCTCTAACCAAGTAATTCAGGATTACAATCTGTACCCTACTACTGACAGGACATAGTATGGAATAACATAAACTCCTTCAAACATACTCTGTAAACCTTAGCTGTGCAACAACTTCACTTATTGTCAGTAAGCAAACAAAGTATGCTATTTTTTTAATCCTGTAAAAAATTATAGGACGTTACAAAACACAGGCATAAAACCCGAAAAGATATTATAGGGAGCACAGCTATACATTATGAAATGATTGTTTAATACGACCCAAATGTCCAGCATTCAAAGCTATGAATAATTTCTGATATGCTGTCAGATGTAGGTTATATTTAAAGTGGATCATAATAACAATTCTAACATCTGAATAACTCAAAATTATCAATGCACTTAAAACTGAAAATATTACCTTGACAGGTAAATAGTCTAACATGTACTGTTCTTAATTATGTTCAAGATTGCTTTTTTTTATCACTAAGATAACATTATCTTCTCAGATGAATTAACAGGCACTTATTTTAAACAATATATCTACATATATTTTAAACTAAGGATATATCTTTGTCATTTTTCTGAAATTGATAAAAAAAGTACTTCTGACTTAATAGCAGTTCTAACCAAAATATCACTTTAAGTAAAAACCAAGATATCCCAAACCCTTCCATAATCACAAAACATTGACAGTTCAAGAATGCAATAATTACTTTATCATTTGGCAATTTATACCTGCAATCATGTCGTCCACAGTACTCATCTTCAGCAGTACCTGTTCAATTAAGCCAACTTCCGTGCTAGTCTGTAAATTACGGACACTTTTACGTAGAATTGCTGTGAACATACTCCAGATTTCTGCTTGGCACGTTACATCACAGTGCTCCAAAAGCTCTGACATGCACGTAATGCTCTCTGCATCCTGGATTATAAAGTTCATCTCTAGATCAAATTCGCCGCCAACCAGCTACAAAGGAAAAGAAGGACAGTATTACAATGTGAAATACATAGTTTAGTGTCTTTCATACCTTCATTGTGACCAATACTGAATATTTTTGCATGATGAGAGAGGTAATTTTGATAGAGAAACTCACAGCTATGATCGTAAGATAGCAAATAAACAATCATGCTATGCAAAACACAGCTTGTACAAAATATACACACTAATATAATATTACCTTCAATTTTGTCATACAACACTTTCATAAAATAAATTAAAAAAATATTTGAAATATTCCTTCCTATAAAGTAATTGAAATGGTAGCCTGGCCCAGAGAGAGATGTAATGCAGAAGCTGCAGAACCTGAAAAGCTAAAACGCAGTTGAAGCTTTCTTACAGTTCTCTGAAGAGAAATTTGCCTCCTCAGAAATAAAAAGACACTGAAAATAATTTAGCTATGTTTTCTCCTGAGATAAGCCAACATTTGCCCTTAGTTACATGTTTGCAAGACCTTACTGCCCTGTCCATTGTACCACCCAAATAGGCATGCAGTCATGCTCAGAAAAAGAATCAGTGATCTGCTCTGGACCAAAGCAAACATGGAAAACTTGCTTAATTATACCACAAATCAGTTCATTGTGTGGCCACAGAAACCTGCTGCTGGTGCAAGGGAGAGACAGCACTGGGTGAGGAACAAGCACCCAGATGAAAAGCAGTACTGATGAAATTATTCCCTGACTCCTACCTACCCAGATACTTGCAAAATGCTATCAATGTCCCGAGCTCCAATTAAACAGCACTGCTACTGGGCACGTTTTAGGAGGAGAAAAAAAGAAAAGGAAAAAAAAAAAGAATTTGCAAAAATTTGCAAAAGATATAGTCAAGACCAAGTATATCTTAAAGAACAGAATTCACCAATTTCAATCAGCCACTTGCATAACTTCAAAAAGATTAACTCAGAACACCTTACTGAAATGAATATGAAACAGTTGAAAAAAATAATCCCATTTTAATGGCACATACGTCTTCCAATTTTGAAGGAAACAGAGCCTGACTTATGCATCCTACTTTATCCTAGTAATCTTGAAGAATTTTGAAAGCACCAATTCAATTACTGCAAATATATTATCTAATTCAGAAAGGGAAAAGAACAGAATAAATTAATTCTAAAATAGTTTTAAGACATTCTTTCTATTTGTTTCAGGAAGTTCTGTAATTAAAATTGCAATAATATGTTTTAAATTAAATATATTCAAAGAATTCATCACTTATAAGTGCATAACTTCAATGATCACTTTTAATAGAAGGCTCTTTCATAGACTATTTAAAAGCAGTTGATATTGCCTTCAAATTAAACTCCAAGTAAGAAGCAAGCTGAAATACTATGCAAACTTTTTTTTGATGGTTAAACCTATCCAAATATCCGAAGTCTTCTTTCAGTCCCAATCTTCAGATAGAATTAATACAACTAAGCAAGGACTAGCTTTGGCTTCTACCCTCATTTATACTTTTCATCCACTTACAAATTACTTTTTCTCTATCGATTAATTGCTAATAGCCAATTTATAATTTTCTAACATAAAAGCTTCTAATATACTAAATATATAAACTGACTACCTCCGTAGTTCCCCTGAGACATTTAATTGCATTCAAATAAAACTATTATCCTAATTATGATTAGTATTTTAGTTTAGAACTTGTGACTGCATATCATATATTTGCATATTTGGTAAACACATAATGTTTACCAAGGGCAGGCAATAAAACTGTCAAAATTAGAAGCAGGATATTTCTATGGTCATTCATTAGAATGATGAAATAGTTTTACAGAGGAAAACACACTTTTCAAGAAACCCAGGTGAAGTTTCTAATTCTGAAAACAGCAGTAACTGGTGCACACTTCACCAGCAATCTGGGCTGTTGTCTTTTCAGGTATGTCGCCACCTGGATGAGCCTCTCTGAGATGATGTTAAAAGCACACAGAGGTAAAACAGGCACCTGTAAAAGACATTCAATTAAACGCTCTTAGATGCTTATCCTAAGATGAAATGAAGCACCTTCTGGAAGTATCTATTTCTTTCCATGCAGGACATCTAGGATGAGAAATCGTATTTGTGGAGCCTCCATCCTTGGATACATTCAAAAGCCGTCTGAACATAGACCCGGACAACCAGCTCTAGTTGGCCCTGCTTGTGCAAGAGGGTTGGATCAGAGAACCTCCAGAGATCCCTTCCAACTTCAACAATTCTATGATAATATTTAGATATACAACTTTCACCTAATCTAGGTGAGATGAATCCCACCATTTGGTTTTGATAACAGATGGACCTAAAAACAAGGAAAAAACTAGTAATACCTCAGTTGGACTGCAGAGGTTCGATACAGACTGATTCCCCCTTTCCTCAAACACTATTCATTGTAAAATTCTTGCTAATATAAATTAATAAACTAACATAGAATGGTTAAAACAGACTAAAATAATTCGGACTGTATTTGCTTGCTAATGTAAATTAATATACTAATATGTAACATTTAAAACAGATTGAAATAGAGCTCACTGTATCAGTCTGAAGTGATGGGATGTTTCAGTACTATTAAAAACAAGCTGTCTGTATATATAAAACACCTCAGCAAATCTGCATCAAAAAATACACTGAATGCCAATAAAATTGGTTTTCTGGAGAACCTTCTCCTGGGCTATGGACTATCCAGTAGGTATTACAATTATTTTACTTGCCCATTTGGCAGCAAGAGATTTATAGTCCATCACAGTGACTGCTTATTTCACCACAGAGAACATCAAAACGTACCTGATTTGCCCTTAACTGCAGTTTAAGCATATTTCAGCCACTAACAATGATCATAATTATCATTAAAATCAACTTCCTCAATAAAGGAAACAAATTAATGAGCTAATTAATATTGATGGCAAAAATTTAAGAAGGTAGGGGGGAGGGTTACTTATTTAAAGTAGTCATCCTAAATCAACATAAATTAAAAATATTAACAGTCATGAGAAAAAGAAGTCTAAGAAGACAAAGAAAATCTAAACAAAACCGAAGTGGGTATACAGAAATAAATGACTATGGTTAAATTGTGTTCAAGAAGTAATACAAAGCAACCATTTCTGCTTTAAAATGTGAAAAATAAAATATAATTCAGCCAAGAAAAGAAGTGGAACATTCACCTCAAAAAAAAAAGCATTCTCTAACAACATTTCTACACCTGCCTTTCCCAAGCTAAAGACAGTGGGTAAAGAGGAATAACCAGTCAGTCTTCACAACAAAGGGAGGTTATCAGTGGAGATTGTAAAATCTCCACTGCAATAATGAGCTGGTAACAAGTGCAGATACTAATGAAAGGACAAAGTGTGCTGAAGAGCCAAAAATTATTAAATACAGTTAAAAAACACCAGCTACTGAGAGCTGCAAAGATTTGTCTGATATCAAGTGGCCAGGCAACAACATATAAGAAGAGTTCAAAGTTAGTAAATACAAAATAATAGCACAGTATTATAGTTTTACCCATATGTACAAAATGACAGGCTCTCAAATCTGCTATTATCAGCCAGAAGAGAGACCTTTGAGTCCCGGTGGGTACTACCTTAAATAACTAAGCCACATTAAAAACTGTCAGTAGGCAACTGTAAAAATTCATAATGAATTTGCAAGTTTATAACTTGGGTACAATCCTGGATGCAATACCACACACACAAAAGTTAAATCATACTGCCATAAAGTAACTTATTTTTAATATAACACATGGAAGAGTTCTGTAGCAAGACAAATTTCAGCTAGAGTACAATATGAACACTAAGACAGAAATCCTTACAGGAGCCAGTATACCGTACCATAAATCAGTGCTCTTTCCATATCATAGATCTCATACGCAATCTTTTTTCTTATGTCAAACACTCAGTCTTAATTTGCATTCTTCAAGTGAACATTTAATATTCAGTAAAGACCATGCTTTCACTGTGATTAAGTATCTTGAATTATTGCTTGTACTCTGTCAAGCTGATGTACCACTTTTTAACTATTCTGCATCTTTCACAGCACATCTGTAAGAAATGAAGCAGCAAACTAATGTTCAGATCATGGTTCCAAGTCAGATAAATATGGCCAACAAACATAACTCCTCCTGAAGAAGCACTGAACTGGCAGTTCAAAATTAGCAAATTAGGCTATCTTCCCTATCCCAAGGTTCTTTACAATGACAGGTTGACACTCCTTGCTCCAAGAACCTATCCTAACCTACACCACCATCCTCCAAAGCAGCTGCACTACTCAGAATCTCTATTTTTCTGAATACTGTTGCCATTCCTCAGTAAGCTTCTGCCATTCATTATGCTATGCAGTAAAAGTGTTTCTTTCTAAGCTGCCGCGTCTATGCAGAACTTAGGCTGGTCTTTTATGCCCTTTTGATCTAGAACAGAGATGAAATACTCCCCCAAAATAGAGAAGTTGTCTACATATGCCTGAGTATATTCAGTTCAGTTCTTGAAATGGAATAAAATATGTGCTACTGAACATGTAGAATTGAATTGTTTACTTGTGAAAATCAGAATTCTTCAGAATCAGATTCTTCAAATTAAGTTCTGAAGAATGGATTGAAATGAAGAGAGAATAGAATAGATTAGATTAGAATAGAATAGTTACAGTTGGAAGGGACCTACAATGATCATCTACTCCAACTGCCTGACCACTTCAGGGCTGACAAAAAGTTAAAGCATGTTATTGAGGTCATTGTCCAAATGCCTCTTAAACATTGACAGGTTTGGGCCATCGATCACCTCTCCAGGAAGCCTGTTCCAGTGTTTGACCACCCTCTCGGTAAAGAAATGCTTCCTAATGTCCAGTCTGACCCTGCCTTGACACAGCTTTGAACCATTCTCACACATCCTATCACTGGATGCCAGGGAGAAGAGACCCACACCTCCCTCTCCACTTCCCCTCCTCAGGAAGCTGTAGAGAGCAATGAGGTCACCCCTCAGTCTTCTTTTCTCCAATAACAGATGGCTTCTCAACTTGAAAATCCATCAAATGAACACAGAAGGAAAGGAAAGTTGGCAGTCAATCTTAGAAGAAATAAACAAATGGAACATCAGGATGATAATGGTACTGAATGGTGAAAAATTCAAAGAAAGCAGAGGTCAGAACTTATTCTAGGAGGATTTTATAAAAAAAAACCGGAAGACATGAAGATTTTTCAACACAATTTCATCTGTGATTTAAAAAAACCAAACAACTGCCAAGCATAAGGACCTTAAGAAGTGCATGAGATGCAAAAAGATATTTTAGAGGCATTTGGTATTTTTTTGGTTAAATGAAAAACATAAGTGCATTCTGCCAAAGAAAGAATGACACAATAATGCAAATACACAGTAACAGCAATAAAATGTGAAAATCTGAACTACAGAGAGATCAAATAAAACAATTTTCTTTGCAATTACTTTCATGTTAAATAGATAAAGTATCAAAATTTCTCAGAATAGTCTATTTTTCCATGTTCTGCACCCATACTTTGGAAGAAGTTTCATGTTACCTAAACTGGACATTTCTGTTTACTTTTACCATTTTACACATATTTCTCTACTCCTTGTCTGATTCGCAGTCTTAAGAATTACTAACCTGTACAACTGAAACTTACTTTTAATTATTAAGAATACATTTTTCGCAGAGTTTTTGGTTTCTTCAAATGTCATCTTAATTACAAGGATGCATACAAGGAGAAAAAGGTATTATCTATAACCAACTACTACTTCTTCTCTTGTATTTAATCTGTCAACACTTTTGGGAAGGCAAAGATACTTTTTCAGTTTTACATTTATCCAGCATGAAGTGAAATTTGATTGTACTTATATACAACAAAACCAAAGCTCTTCATTGTAAGACTTTTTTCCCCATCGACATAAACAGGCTTGTATTTTATCTATTTGTCTTTATCAAAAAAAGTATATTAGAACTAATAAACCAAAGTCTTCAAACATCTAAATCTCTAATTTGCTGTTCATTGCCATCAAAGCAGCACTTCTTTCTAGTTTGCTTCAAGTTTGATTCCTATCTGCATTTATTTCAACAAAAATCAAGAATATAAATTCTAGAATACCAGCCAGACAGTGCCACTGAAAAACTCAATTATCACAATGGTGTAATTACTACAGCTCTAACAACATCCAGGTCAGATTTGCACCAAGGCACTCCTTCCTTCCCTCTCCTAATTAACTACTGTCACACTTGCTCTACCTTTCCTAAAGCCAAGAATAAATGAGGGCATATCACAGTCAACATGACAACCATTCTCATCTGTTTTGGACTAGTTTGCGAGAACCACTTTATGTTAAAATATATACACATACGATTAGAATAAACAATCCTGCCTTTGTCAGTATAGGAGGTAAGCAGTTTGGAAACAAAATTATTGTCTTCCTCTCCCTGATGTTCATATATCTTTTTAGGCATTGCAAAACAGCTGACTTGGCATTTGGCACAAATTTCCACAGGGAAAGAGCTGGAAATAACCAACTGGGATAGGAGTGAGAATCTCCTAAAATCCCAAATCCATTAGTTGTTTTAAAGATAAAATTAGTAAACTTTTTACTCTTGATGACAAAGGCCATCACATAACATTCAAGAATAATTCTTGTTCAAACTGGAACATCTTTTCTACAAAACAACGTTGAATTGATTTCATAATCACCAGCGAGAGTTCAAAATACGTGGAATCAGACTGCTACTGCTTCTTTTATAAAGACAGGGCTCCAGTTCAAGCATTAAAACACAGTAGTCTGACAAAAGCAGTGGTGGACCCAGGCAGAAAAAAACAAGTTACTATTTTCTGGTCATTACCTTTCTAAACAATTAATTAAGGTTTTTAGGAATATTCTTCTTCAGCTGCATGAATGAAGATTTCTTTAGGTCAAAGTGTTTAGAATGCTAAATGAAAGAAATTAAACTTTTCAGTGACCAATATGTGTGCTGATCACATGTACTTGTTAACCTAAATATATCCATATGACTACAGAGAAAAACACAAGTAACAAAAACTTAAAGCTGATATTTTCCATAACTGATACATATTCCTTTTTAAAATTTTTTTAAATGCTTAATTGCTCAATGGAGTTCTTTAGAGATCCGAATTACAGCTATGTGTATCTGGGATAATTTTCAAAATTCTCTTTACCATCAATGGAAAGTAAAAGGTGCTTCTGGGAAGTGATTCACCTCACTGGTTTTAGATGCAACATTAGGATGAAATAAATCTTTCCCTGGGAATGTAGTACTTTTCACTGACTATAAAAGGACAACTAGTTCAGACAGGCACATCTAAAGTTATGTCAGATTAATCTTACTCAGCGTGCTCACAGTATGGTTTATAACCAAATGACAGCACTAAAAAGACTGATTCTCATGTGAATCACTACAACAGCATGTAATTCTCCACATTACTGTACCCTTTTTAAAGGAGCCTGCATTCATTTTAGCTTCAAAAATATTTTTATCCTGAATAACGTATAGTACACACACAGCAGTGTGCCACTACGGGAATGCTACCTAATAAGTTTATTGACAATTTTAAAGTATTCTGAGAAAAGAAAATAATTTATATGTCCTTTATACCTGCTGAGAAAATACGAAGTAACAAGTTCACCTTCACTTTTGGTACTTTCAAGCACGAGCTTGTTATTATGGAAGCTTAAAAATATTTCAGTGAAAGATTTACCTTTAATTTCTTATATTTCCTTTTGGGGGAGGAGGGCATTCCTCTAGGTTTGTGTACTGCCTCTGGCTGCAATGGAGTTAATTTTCTTCATGGAAGCCCATAGGGTGCTGTGTTTTATGTTTGTGACTAAAACAGTGCTGATAACACACCAATGTTTCAGCTATTGCTGAGCGGTGCTTACCCAGTGCCCGGGCTGCCTGTTTCTCACCCTGCCCTCCCAGTGAGCAGGTTGGGTGGGCAACAGGTTGGGAGGGGACACAGCCAGGACAGCTGACCCCGACTGACCACAGGGATATTCCACACCATCATGCTCAACAAGAACACTGTGGGGTAGTCTTTCCAAACTAAAGGTTGTACAAAGACCGGCTGGGCATCAGTCTGCTTACGGAGGGTGGCAATTGATTGCTTCTGCATCACTCGTTCCCCACACACACTTATTAAACTGCCTTTATCTCAACCCATGAGGTTTTTCTTGCTTTTGCTCTTCTGATTCTCTCCCCCATTGCGCTGGCAGGGGTGGGGGGGTGGGAGCAGGTAAGGTAGCGGGTGCTCATTTGCTGGCTGGGGTCAACCCACCATGGTTTAAAACATTAGGCTTCTGCCCTCAAATTTATTTCACACAGTTTTGCACACTGAGCAGCACTGCTCAATTCAGTAAACTCTAATGAATCTTGTATAAGTGGTCTTAACAAAGTGCCGAAGGGAAAAGCTGTAAATTACACAGTATCAAACCATAATCTGATACTGCAAACTTTGCTTAAGAGTATGAGCCCAGCTAACCTTGAGCATGGACTGCTGAGTTCTTCCAAAAACATCACACTTCAATGTTTGTCTCAGAACATCAAAAATCCAAATGTGCTGAATACACTATAAAGCATGCTTATGCCCCATTTCAAACAAGCCTGCATGTTACACCACTATTATACAGGGAAAGCATTTTATCATGCCCTTCCCCATCCTACAGTCATTTCTATAAGTCAATAGTTTCGATAATACCTACAGTTTTTCCTCTTTTTTTAGATTTCAGACCTTTTTTCCAAGCATGAAGAGAAACATTAAAAATGTATTTGAAATGCTTGGAAGATAACATATGTTGCGAAAGAACAAAGGCTCTATAAGCAATGAAGATTAACTTTGTACTCACCAATGTCCTCCTGTTGTCATTGTTACCTGCCTCAGGACATTAGCCTTCTTGGGACATAAACCAGGAAGAGACAGTAAAAATTATTAGGAGAACTGTCTACTTTCCTTTAACCTCTGGGAGGACAGTTCTAAATAACATCGCTGGCTCCAGCAGTAAGATTTTCTACACTGAAAAGACAAAGCTAGCAATTGTCAAACTGAAAGTGCCTTTGTTGGAAAAAAATTATACACAGGTTTATTAGGCACTATTGACGCTTTATTTAAAAAAATACTATAATTACCTAAACAATCATCCTGCAGTTTCACATGGCAAAGCTGGCACAATGAAGCCCTAATTAATACATTGCTTAAAGAGGGTATGAACTTTCATCTTTGGAGGGTTGTCCAAAGAAAACAAGCACATGTTAGAATGCGTAATTACAGATAGTAACAGACACGAGGTGTATGTCTGTCAAGACCCGTTCAGTCCAGTCCTACGATTCCAGTACTCCCCGAGTCCTAGAAGAAATGTTTGCTCATTTGATAAGCCCTGCAAAATAGCAGTTGGCACTACTTATCTAACGATAATGGTAATGCTTAAGTAATGGCAATGGTAACATTAAGTCACTTCAGCAAGCTGTCCCAAAGAAACACCCTTAAAGGAACTGCACCTAAGAAACAAAGGTTTCTGTGTATTTAAACTGAGTTAACATGAGTCTTGAGATATTGTTCCACACTCTCTTCATCGATTCTTAGTATGAAAATTATAAGCTGCTTTGATGCAAGAAAGGGAAAGAAATCATTTTATTGTGCTGTTCAGAAAACCTGTCCCATGTACTGAGTCCTGATTAGCATCTGATTTTTTAGCACGATGAGGTGTTTAAATTCTTTGGCTGAAACTTCATGGCAAAAAAAACCCCAAACCCTGATGGACAGACATGACAGTCTATTATTTAGTTTAAAAAGAGCACAACATCAAGAAATGGTTTGAACCATATTTGTCATAGTAGGAATGCTGTCGTACTGCAGTACATTAGAATTGTGGTAACATATATAACACGTAATCATCCAGGTCAGATTAGCTGAGTTTTATTAACTTGCTCTTCTGATAATATAAATATCAAATAGAAATTCAATAAATAAAATACCAAAGATGTTTTAATGAAAAAAAAGTCACAGGACTGCTCTTCTGAATGGGGCACAGCTCTAAAAGTCAAATCAAGAGAAAAATATTGTAGAGAGGTATGTTGAGAACATGATAAAATTAGAATTATGGGTACACTGCTATACCGTATTCTGCATACCAATATTAATGCAAATGTGCATTAAACCAAAGCATCGAAAACAATGGTAGATCAACTGCAGTCAAGTATACATATTATTTACTGAGACAAGTATCAGTTACACTCAGATACACCACAAGTCTGCGTAACTTAGAGTTAACAGTTTGACTTAATAGTTTTCTAAGAGATAATTTCAACTCTTTCTCTCCCCTGCTTTTTTAAACACATACTTGACAAAGCCAGGCCTTTTCTAAGTATCACTGAGGCTTAGAAAGAAAAAAAAAAACCACAAAAAAGACAAAGTGGGCTATCTGGCACAAAGTTCTCTACCTATTCTTCACATAACTGTAAAGAATGCTTGATTTCGGTGTAGGACCAAAATTAGTCTGATGAAGTTCAAATGTCTGTCGTCATAGAATCATAGCAACATAGAAGGGTTTGGGTTGGAAGGGACCTTAAAGATCATCTAGTTCCAACCCCCCTGCCATAGGCAGGGACACCTTCCACTAGACCAGGTTGCTCAAAGCCCCGTCCAACCTGGCCTGGAACACTTCCAGGGATGGGGCATCCACACCTTCTCTGTGCAACCTGTTCCAGTGTCTCACCACCCTCATAGTGAAGAATTTCTTCCTTATATCTAATCTAAATCTACCCTCTTTCAGTTTAAAGCCAGTACCCCTTGTCCTATCACTACATGCCCTTGTAAAAAGTCCCTCTCCAGCTTTCTTGTAGGCCCCCTTCAGGTACTGGAAGGCTGCTAGAAAGTAAAGCTTCATTAGCACAAGACTGTAACTCCTTGAAAGAAAATGTCCTACCTTGGAATGCAAGACGAGACAGTTTTAAAGTGCGACACAGGACAAATTTTACCCACTTAGGAGAGCTGGAAGAACAATCCAGTCACTTCTGACAGAAATTAAGACCGATAAAGGCATTTTACATACAAGTACCTAACCCAAACACAAACCCAGAGGTCATCCTCCCAGTCTAGTGTTCCTGTGTCACCAGGAGACTCTCTTCCCATTTATTATACCAATCTCCAACAGATCTTTTTGGGCCACAGCAGAATATGAGCTTTTAGTTCAAGGTGTTGAACCTGAATACTGAAAGACTAACAAACAGAACTTGCAGGACTATTTTCAGGGAAGTAAAATCAAAACTATGCTCAAGCTTGGAACTAACAGCACAAACTTGTTTTCGCTTTGTCTGGTTTAGTTCCTCTTATATATTCCTTCTGATCTAGACTTAATCAAACAGAGATCAGCCTGTTAGATAAGGGGACCCCCTTACCTCCAAAAAGGGAACTTTAACATGCAAAACCAAGTACCTTAGGTTTGCCACATCTGTCTAAACAAAAATTCAAAATTGATTTTTATGGACTATAAAGATGTTGACAAATAAGTATAGCTTCAGGAGCATGAAAAATGGTATTACTAAACAGATATTCCTAGCTCATTTTGCTTATAATACTTCATAGCCCATTCTTGGCTCTCTTCTCTCACTTTCACAAACTTAACTTTAAGCTCAAGACACAGAGGCAAGCACAATATAAGCTCATGACAGGTATAATAAGCTTCTAATTTCCAGGCTTCAATAACCAGCTATATTTTGAAACAAGTTCTTTCGTGGCGCCTTGGGGTTGTGCTTTTTTTGTTTGGTTGGTTTTGCTTTAACCTATCTTTTGTTTCCAAGCCGGAAGAGAAGCAACAGAAATTGAAATAACAGAGAGTTACCAAAGTCACAAACCAAACGTACTCTGAGAAAATCAATGGCTTTTGCAACTACTTTTGTAGCCTCTTCTAGCTTCTTCTTCTAATAAGACTATGCACTTGCACCACTGTAGCTTGCACAGACAAATCTAACAGGTCACCAGCATCCCTTACTTATTTTTTAGCCATTTACCAATTTCTTTATGGTGGCTTAAAAAAACCAAACTTTTTCAAGAGTCCCAATGTATACGTATTTTTTTAAAGTAGTTTGAATAACTTATTATCTCTGTAAAGCAAACCTTGCAGAAGTTTAACAGAGTTATCAGAGAACACCATCAAAAAAGTTGAAAGACTAAGAAACATTAAACTTCCAATAATGACACATTTTTAATCTAATCTGTATTGTATTGCACAACTAACAGTATTACACAAAATGTTTATGCAGATAGCAATGTCTGTTTTTAAAAGAAAACAACTGAAAAATCCTACAATGCACACACTCCTGCTTCCCCAACTTCACATACAGAAGTGAACAGAATGTATTTCCTATAACTACTAATAGATTACTTTAGTCAACAGAAGTCTCCAATAAATCAAAACATTAGCGTTTTATTTTCATGGATAACAACATTTGTTATTATTCAAATGTACTTGTCAAAGCATTTTTTTTTTTTTGTTAACTCACAGGTGCATTCTGTGACAAGAATAAATTGCAACAATACAGTTAATGGAATTCTAGTCTTGGAAAATGGTGGATTTTATTTCAGAATAGTCTGTGGGATGGTTCCCAGGCACATCAAGGACACACAGCTTAAAGATTATAGAAGAAAAATGTGATAAAGGACGTTAACCATGAAGACAGCGGTGTGTGTTGTACCTACACACTTTGGCTAAGATCATAAAAATAGCCACATACCATCAGGACAAAGATCTACCTACCTAGATCTTCTTCTAAACAGCCATCATATATTGAACCTTGGCCTGTAAGTCCAAAACAAATAGCCTGCAGCTCTCTTACTGTCTCCTTCTTTCCCATGAGGTAATCAGAGAGGCAAAGCAGTTGCTCTCTGCTGGCACTACCTGCTTTTTCCTCACTGTTAAGGAGCCCTCTTGCATACCCCTCTCCATTAGAGCATCTCTTCTGCAAGCTCCTACTGGATAGAGAATGGGTAGACTTCACCCCACCCAGGGCCTCTCTTTTCTGCTCTGCATCCTCTACAAACTTATAGAGTATAACATGTCACCCGATTGCCGTTACAAAGCGGATCTCTATCCAATACACTCTAACAGGACTGAGACAGTATTACATCCTGTGTCCCTCCTGAGAACCTATGGAGAAAAATATTTCCCTAATTACCTGTTCCATCATACTAAATGAAATTTGGTTACCTGATATATTCAGCAGCTAACCAAGAAATAATCTACTTTTTATTCTAAAGGATATGACTATTTGAACACAAAGAAAAAGAAGTTTAATCTAAGTAGCTTTCATATTGCAATCAGGTTTCTATAAAACAATCAACATATGCAATTCACTTACCTCGCTAAATATCACTTGCCATTAAGCCAGCTTGCTTTGTTTTTATACCACTTCACTGGTGTTTGGTAAGAAAAGGAATTACTTACATTCCTCTCATTAAGATTACTCCATCTATTACCTATTTTAAAATTAAATAATCCATTTTTAAAGCGTACCACTCTCATATCCACTTTTCTCTTAAATTTTGATTTTCTTTAGGGTCTTTAACTGCTTTTATTTTGAACTGAAACATTTCCCTCTTGTCACAAAACACTGTAAGACTGAAAAGCCTGGAAACTATACATCATGGCTATGCAATATTTAAAAGCAATTCCAATTAACTTAGTTATGACAGTGCCATTTTCCAACTGGTACGTATAGGTGTCAAAAGTATCCTGTTCACATTAATGATTAATGATAGAGTGATAGCCAGGAGAACCACAATGCCAGGGATACATGATCTCAAACAATACTGAAGTGAGAAGTGCACAATAGTGGTCTTACCCTCTTCTTCATGTTGGTGAAAAGCAGGAGCTTAATGGGAAGAACAAAGAGGTGTCCTTAATTCTCAACATCCTGCTGCTTGCTTACATCAATAATTCTGAGATACCTGGTAACATTTTTGGTATCAATATTTTGAAACTTTCCAATGGCAAAGCTCATCACTAGTTTGCAAAGCTCTACATTGAATTCCATCATGCTGATTTTCAACAATCTTCCATTTTTAATTAGATATCAAAAGCATTAACTACTTTCTACACTGCCTTTTTTTCCCAGAAGTTAACATGGGAGAAAACAACGCAGTGTTTAGGCACAGTGAAAAGCCCTAGCTCATTTCTTTACAATGACTGTTTACCTATTATAAAACAAATGTTGGACATGTTATACAGTGCCATTTAATTCTCTCCATGTGACATAACTAGGTAAAAGAGACTCAACAGTAAATGAGAAAGTCCCAGTCAGTATTCCTTCTATTAAAAAGATACATAGATTCCAGCAAATAACAAGAAAAAAATATAATCTATAATTGAGTTAAACTTATTAATGGAGCTTGAACAAAGGCTTCCTGTAGAACCTACCTAATTCTTGTTAATGACTGAAATGCCTGTTGACTATATTTTATAAATAAGCACAAAGTCAAATGTATAAATAAGCATGGTTTTACCTCAAAGCTTACTTTGTTCCCTTGATAAGTGCGTTTTGTCACATAAATTTTAATTTATAGCTAACAATACACTTCTAAATCTAATTAGTATAAAAAGCATTAATAATTTCTCAGTAAATACAATAATTTGCAACATCATAATGTTGTTTAGTATGTGGAAAAATGCAGAAGGATACCATCACATTACACCTTGAATTATAAGGTGTCAGGGTTGGGAAAATTAACAGCAAGATTCCATATCAATGGAATCACAGGAATATAACTCCTGTGGCTTCCCAGTTTTGGTAGCCTAAAGTTTGTTAAATAATCATCATCTAAATTTTCAAGTAAAGCCAGTCCATACTCTTTTTTTTTTTTTTTAAGAAAGTCAAGAGAAGGTATACTATTTGTTACATTTTTCTGTTTCTCAAAAGTGAGCAGGATACTGATAAAGGACAGGGATTGGGCTTTAAAAACTCTTTTAAAACTTCTCTAAGACAATTTTTTTTTTTAAGTCCTTACAAGAAGCTCCCCTTTGTTATAAAGGCAATTGCTCATACTTAGACTTGTAAGACTAACATTTTTTTAATGAGATTTGTCAATATTTGTTCTATTTCCTTCTCTAAATAACTCTCAGGATAGTGTAAGATAATTGTTCTGGTTTATGACTGGTCTCCCATAGGGTTTTAGCTGTCATTAATGATGTAAGACTTTTTGTGTGCAAGGATAAAACCTAAAACCTCAACTGCTAAAGGACACACCACAGAGACCGCAATGACAGTTGTTTTACAAAGCCAGAAGTACATCCTAATTGCCTTTTGTTTCCTCTTTTTAATTTATTACGCAGTTCTTCATCCAATGAAATCTTTGCTTTAACCTGTAGAAGATAATACAGTCAAGAACAAAGGCCAGAATTATACAGCAAAATAGGAGAGGTCAATAATGCAACTTGAACCACAAAAGATAATTTTAAAGGAGGAAATTGAAAAGCAGATAAATAAGCATAAGAAACAATTTATCATTGGTCAGAGAGTTTCCCTTATGTAAGAAGCTTGTTGAATCTCTTAATTGTTCAGCTTTGCCAAACTGAACACCACTTTATGTACAATTGCTTGCATTTTTCACCTTTTTACATGATCCAGAGGCAAGGGCAACATAATTAGGGTTAGGTGCAACTATGCACTTACAGCCAAGATAAGAGTGAAAGTTTTGATTTATTCTAATACTGTATGTGTGTTTATTCCCTATTTTTGTTACTTAGTATTATGACTTTAGTTTGTTACACAAAGTATCTCAGGACTTGAAAAATATACACCCACCTTTACAGAGATGAAACCCATAAGGACACGAAATCAAATTACTGAGGTAGGAAGTCCCTGTACAGAGAACGAGGTTATCTCAATATTGCACTAGTTTTCCCATTGTGTTTTCCTGGTGTTACTGTTTGAACTACCCTTCAAGAATACAAAACCAGCAAAAAGGTCTACCTAACCTATCTCAGTGGCAAAATGCCAAATATCTACTAAAAGTATAAGAACAGGATAAGCATATACTGAATTTTTTCCATTATAGAGTCCCAGCCTCCCACTACTTGTGACACAGGAATTTCTTGATCCAGAAATAAGATCTTTGTTTCAACAAGCTGATGGATTTCCTTCCATTAATTTCTCTGATTAGTTTCTTTTTGGATCCTTAACATCCTATAGTAATAAGTCCCACAGTTTCTTTATGATTTGTGTAAAAATATCTTGTTATATGTCTGCTATAGGATGATTTCATTTCAGCCCTCTAGTTCTTGGATTTTGAAAAGCAAAGAACAAGTGTTTTCTATCACATTCTCCCGTTTATTCACCTCTATCTCAAATACACTTGGTCATCTCTTTTCCAAGCTGAACGGTCCTACTTTGTTAAGTCACTCCTCATCTGAAATCCATATTTAATCACCCTTCTTATCCTTCATTCCTTTTGCTAGTTCTAATATATTCTTTTGAGACTGGAAGTCACCAGAACTTCATACAACATTCAAAATATGGACATATCATTAATTTATACAGTTGCATAAAAATGTTTTCTTTTGCTCATATTTTCCTTATTAATGATTCCTAAGCACCAAAATGTTTTTTGGTGCTTAAGCATTACTAAGCACCAAAATGTTTTTTCATGGAACTAGTATAACTGTGAGGCCATTTATAAGAGCATTTGTGAGAGAGCACAGTTAATACAGAGTAGCAGATATGAAATGAAGGTAGACCTATTACTCTTTATGAGATAAGGAGGAAACAGACTTCTGAAAAACCTTCCAAAAATATTAATTGCACACATACTCATTCTTGAAAATATGTACACAACATAAATGCAGTATGTAACATGAGCACCATACTTCTCTATAAACAACACCAAATGTCTCCTTTCCCATTTATGATTCCCACCATAAACTGTATTTATACATAATTGCTAAATATAGTTTTAAATGAAAGGATAATTTCACTAATAAAGAATTAGGATACTAACTCCTCTCCTCCCCCAAACAACATTGAAAAAGAAAAAAAAGTACCACTGTCTCTCAGCAACACATTATCCCTGAGTTGGTTTACTTAAAAAACACAAGAGAAGTGCTTACGAAAAACATGGTTAACAGGAAACATATCTTTTCAGCAAAATACTCCATCACATCTTCACATTTCTTCCATGTTTTGACACTATACTTATTCATCATTTACTCAACCAGTGCAGGCTGAAGCTTGGAGGGAACGCTTAAGGATGCACTCCTAAGGTCTCTCCAAGACTCACACCCAGATTTTGAAAACAATAGTCCTGTAGTCCGAGTTTCAAACACTCCATCTGCAAAACTAATTACATAGCTCCATCTGTACTAAGCATTCTTTTTAAGGCATCATGTAACTGGGTAAAACTGAGATCACATATCATTTGATTTGATTACAAGACAACTACAATTGAAGTGTCAATAATTGCAAGGGTAGATGTTACACAATGGAGGAAAATCAAGTGTTCTTCATTGCATTAAAAAAGAAATTTCTTAAAGATATGTATGATTATTCCTTTAATGTTATCTGTAGTTGATATTTACATAACTTTAATAAAATTTCAAATCACATAATCTACGGATCATGGTACTCTTGGTTAAAAACATTTGCCAAAATAAAAAAAAAGTTATGACAATTTTTTTCTAAATACTTAAATAACATTTACCTCTACTCAGCAGAAGTAAATTTTTAACTTATTAGTAAAAAGAAAGGTGTCTCTGATTAAAAAAAAAGGTGGGGGGAGGGGGCTGTAAGAAAAGAGGGTTTTAATAGAATTAGAACCCATTTTTAATTACACTCCTTCTATGTAGCCATGTCTTATTAATGAAGACTTTGGTTCTAAAATAATCACAGTTTTCATAAAGTGATTATGTTTGGAGATGCCCAACATATTCCTCAATCACGTTTTAGAAAAGAAATTAGAATACAAAGGAGTTTAATACACCTTACTTATTAAAAAGACAAAAACCAAAAAGACATTAAAAAGACAAAAAAGACAAAAACCAAAAAATTATATTCACCTAATTGAAATGAGAAAGTAAAAAAAGCAAATTAGAAGTAATTCACACACGGCACCAGTCAAACTTGATATTTGACTGGTTCTGCATCATCTTAAAAGCACTTAACACACCTTCTGTTTGTGAGGGAAATGTATACAATGCTAAACAGTAATAAAAGCAAAGGAAAGGACTTCTAAACAAGGCCTCCCTGAACAGCTGGATTCAGTTACTTTCCCTCCCCTTTCAACTGCTTACACAATTTATAAAGGGGAATAAAATATAAAAGGGAACTGTAGCTATAGTTCACTCTTTAAAAATATTTATTTAATACCGTTAACCCGGCAGAATCTATCAAAAGGACTTTTCAGATCTCATTTTAAACATCTCAAATTGAATCTTGAATATGTGAAGTGTTAAACAGCAACAAACATACTTTGAGAAATGCAATCTGAAAGTATTATTTTTTCTATTCAGTATTTTTACCTTATGAAATGCATTGTTTTATATTACTGCATATTTAATATTATTTTTTATTATTTATAATTAATAACATATAGTAATTTTAATTTACATTAAAATGTTCACAAACATTTTCAGAGACCTATGTCTTAGTTCATCATGATTAACACTGAGAATATGTTTTTCCCCTTTCGGCCAGTGTAAAACAGAATCAGTACTTGATTTAGGTGAAAATGTTACTCCAGAGGAAACGGAACAGTTATATAAGTGGAAAAAGCATAGCTACATAAATATTCTTAATCCATAAAAGCTCTTTCAGAAGTGAGATCTTCAGAAACTATTATCAACTGGCAAAATAGAAAATGTATTCAGTTGCTCTTTAATCAAATGGATAATAATCAGAAGTGAGTATGCCAAGTTAAATAATTCACCCTATGTGTAAACAGATGAGAACAGCTTTGCAAGAACATAGTCATTAAACTGACTGTACAGTCTTGATCAAAAGTTCAAGCATTTCCCTTTCCAGTACTCCTCCCAACTTCTATTACATAGCAAATCTTATTATATTGTTGACTTACCGAATACATGCAATAATTACGACTGTATTCTGCAGATAAACTATTTCACTTTCAGTTGTTTCAGTTAATGAAACAACTAATTATTCTGTTAGTTCTTCTTGGGGTATTTCAATTCAATATATAGTCAGGGGGCTTATGTCCTCAAAAATTTCATATAAATCCTATCCATAATAGAAGTTACAGAAGTACATGGAGGAGGAAAAAATACTTTTTCCAACCATGTTAATAACACTACCAGAACTTTGAACGCTAGTAGCCAGATTAAGTTGTTCTATTTTTTATAATTTATAAACAATGGATTGCTTTGTTCGGATTCTGAAGGTCTAAGTAACTAACCAATTATTCTACGTCTCTGTATTTTCTGTACATTTCTCATTTGTCTAGGCGCAGGAAAATCCACAAAAGAAAATGTACTTACTCATAACTAGCTAAACAGAATTAAAGCAGAAGAAAAGTTGCAAAATCAAATTCTGACTGCTCTTAACAACTGTCAGAAAATTAATAGCTCAATCGTAAAGTGGGCACCACTCCCAGAGAAAAAGAGGGCACACTCTGTAAAACAACTAATTTTTTGTAACAGGGCTATTACACCTACTCAGAACCAAAATGTTTTCAAATGAAGTATGGCAGTGTCAAAAATGTTTATTACTTGAAAGCATCTGAATCTCTATCAATTTGTCCTCCAAGAAGTGGCAATGAAACTTTTGGTGTCAAACTTAACCTTAACTTAACCTTAAGCAGCATACATCACTCCCTCTTCAGTCCCACACGAGACTTGATGGATTATTTCTGAATGCTTCTCCTATGGAGCTCTGTGTGGGAAGAAACATCCATTGAGATACTGTCACACAACTTCTAAATATCTCCTCTGTGTTGAAAAGTAATCTCTAGTACTGTAAATACTACCACTGTCAATACCAGTTACAATACTGATGCAAATGTTGTCTAGCTTAGACACTTCCCCCTCCCTCTGTTGATGACTCAGATCAGCATTTTACTAACACACTCCAAGTTTGATTGATATGGAGAACTTTAAATTTTAGTTTTCCCTCATTAATAAAGATGCTTAGTTTCACCAGCCTCTCTCCTAACCTGAAGTCAATCAAAGCTAAGCAGTTACTGCAACACAAGAGCAGTTTAACGCATGCAAAGTTCCCCCCACTGAGGTTCTGGTAGCAGTGGCCATGCTGAAGGAGCCTGTGCAAGCTGGCAATCCAACTGCAAAAAGGCCCACGTGCCAACATGGGTAGAAGTCAGGAGGTGGGAGAGAGGGATAATCACTCCCTCATCTTGTTTCACTCTGGTTTAAGAGCCATGTCAACCACTCTACACTGGCACTACAAGAGGAGGTTTAATTAATTTAAAATCACTGAAGACTGTAAAGATTTCAAAGGTTGATTTAAGATTATATTGCCTTGGGTGGAGTTTTTTTGGGGGGTGGGGTTTTTTTTGTTTGTTTGGGGGGGGGTGGGGGGGGCAGATTAAAGATCTGAGATTGCAGCATCATGGATTGAACACTATTAGATCCCATCTTGCTCACCTGGTAGAAGAGAGAAGCAGGGAGGTCCATGGCTTCCCTAGTTTTTACAGACTTGTACCAGAACAAACGGGCCCACGGTGTGCACAAAATATATTTGACTGAAGTTAACCACTTAGGGCATCAGCACATTTAAAGCGGAATCCTTATCGACAAATACTGCAGATCCCTTATTATGTGAAACAGTTTTATTAATAACATTTGCTCTGATTTTAGTTCGAATTTTAACAAACTTACTGTGTTGTCAAGCAACAAAAATCACATTAATTGCATTTTTAAGAAGTCATTTCAGAGTTACTCCAATTAAAATAAAAGTTTTACCACAAAAAAGCAGCCTTAGTACAGCTGTAATAGTCTAAGTATATAAGAAAGGTGAAGTTTACAAACAAAAATGCCTCATAGTTTGAGGAACATAATAAAAGCAAGACAGCATGTCCTTTCATTAATGCTAGGTTGAAAGGTTAAAAAAAAAAAAAAGCAGCTATCCAAACCACCTTCAACAATATAGGACAACACAGCAAGTATGCAAAAACAAACAAAGTTGGTGGAAAGTACCCTATTATCAAAATTCCCAAAACCCTTGCTTTCCTAGCTCAAGACATTTTAAATATCTTAGATGATTGAATTATAATTTCCAGATAGTTCTCTCATCTGTTTCATTTCTTGATATTCCAGACCAAATCATATTTACAATACAATTTTCAAAAGACATTATATAGGTCCTTTTAGATATTAGTTCATTGTTAATTATTTTCAAATTATATCAGTGTCTTCAAAAAACTGAACTAACAAGATTCTTAAAAATGCATCAAAACTTATTCAATATAAATGTATTGGATTTGCATGGCAAGATTTTGGTGGCGGGGGGGCTACAGGAGTGGCTTCTATGAGAAGCTGCTAGAAGCTTCCCCCATGTCCGATAGGGCCAATGCCAGCCGGCTGCAAGGCAGACCCGCTGCTGGTCAAGGCCAAGCCCATCAGAGACAGTGGTAATGCCTCTGGGATAACATATTTAAGAAGGGGGAAAACCAAAAACCTATGCAACTGCAGCCAGAGAGAGAAGTGAGAATATGTGAGAGCAACAACTCTGCAGACACCAAGGTCAGTGAAGAAGGAGGGGGAGGAGGTGCTTTAGGCACCGGAGCAGATAGTGAAGACCATGGTGAAGACCACAGTGAGGCAGGGTGTCCTCCTGCAGCCCATGGAAGTTAACGGTGGAGCAGGTATCCAACTTGCAGCCTGTGGAGGACCCCACGCTGGAGCAGGCGGATGCGCCTGAAGGAGGCTGTGACCTTGTGGGAAGCCCATGCTGGAGCAGGATCCTGGCAGGACCTGTGATCCCGTGTAGCAAGAGAGGAGCCCACACTGGAGCAGGTTTTCTGGCAGGACTTGTGACCCTGTGGGGGACCCACGCTGGAGCAGTCTGTTCCTGAAGGACTGCACCCCATGGAATGGACTCACACTGGAGCAGTTCATGAAGAAATGCAGCTCATGGGAAGGACTCACGTTGGAGAAGTTTGTGGAGGACTGTAGCCCGTGGGAGGGACCCCACACTGGAGCAGGGGAAGAGTGTGAGGAGTCCTCCCCTTGAGGAGGAAGGAGCGGCAGAGACAACGTGTGATGAACTGACCACAACCTCCATTCGCTGCTGGGGGGTTGACCACAACCACTGCACTGCTGGCAGGGAGGAGGTAAAGAAATTTGGAGTAAAGTTAAGACTGAGAAGAAGGGAGGGGTGGGGGGAAGGTGTTTTCAAGATTTGGTTTTATTTCTCATTATCTTACTCTGATTTGATTGGTAATAAATTGAATTATTTTTTTCCCCAAGTCGAGTCTGTTTTGCCTGTGACCATAATTGGTGAATGATCTCTCCCTGTCCTTATCTCAACCCACAAGCTTTTCGTTATATTTTTCTCTCCCCTGCCCAGCTGAGGAAGGGGAGTGATAGAGCAGCTTGGTGGGACCCTGGCATCCAGCCAGGGTCAACCCACCACAATAAAGTATTTAGCATGCTCAGTCTTAATAGCAGTGTAAAACCACTATAATCTTTTGTCTAAATATTTACATTTTTAACTACATGCATTTCATGTATAATTAGATATCCTAACTAGTATTTAAAGCTTACTTCAGATCACTAGTAGTACGGAATTTTAAAAATCCTACAAAATGCTACAAGAAAATTATTTTTTTCCACTTTTTATTATTTTAGGATGCCCATCTTTTTAATACAACTGTCTTAATATCTATGAGACACTACAGTTGTACACAAACATATATCTTTAATAATCTATATTTGAAAATTAATCACTAATAATTATTTATTAAAGCCACGAATGAAGATATTTAACCAACAACATAAAATCTATTTTTCCTCAGATCAATAACCTGAATTTTATCTCAAGCCATAAAAGCTAGGAACATAGACACATGAAGATTGACTGTTAATGATGAATTAGCTAAATAAATATTTCCTATTTCAAAAGGTAGGCCATCAGCTGCAATACAGGTATTTCATGCTTGGTACATTTGCTAATACTTCATTACACGGCAGTTCTTTCTCCACAACATCTCTATAACTATCTGTTTAACTAAATATCCTTTTATGACAAGGTCACCCATCTAGTTGACCAAGGGAAGCCAGAAGATGTGATTTGTTTTTGGATTTTAGCAAAGCTTTTGACACTGTCTCTCCCAGTATCCTTCTGGACAAAATGTCCAGCATACAGCTAGACAAGTCCATAATACGATGGGTGAACAATTGGCTGATGGGTCAGGCTCAAAGAGTTACAGTAAACAGGGTGACATCAGGCTAGCAGCCAGTCACCAGTGGGGTCCCCAGGGCTCAATTTTAGAGGCAGGGCTCTTTAATGTTTTTATAAATGATCTGGATGCAGGAATTGAGTGTACATTAAGCAAGCTTGCCGATGATACTAAATTAGGAGGAGCTGTGGACTCTCTCGAGTCCTTACAGAGAGATCTGGATAGACTAGAGAGCTGGGCAATCACTAACTGTATGAACTTTAATCGGCAAGTGCCAGATTCTCCACCTGGGACAAGGTAATCCTGGTTATACGTACGAATCAGGGGAGGAGAGGCTGGAGAGCAGCCCCTCAGAAAGAGATCTGGGGGTTTGGGCTGATGGCAAGTTGATTGCAGTGATGGCAGTATGAGTCAACAGCATGCCCTGGCAGCCAATAGGGCCAGCCATGTCCTGGGGTGCATCAAGAACAGCATAGCTAGCCAGCCAAGGAAGGTGATTGTCCCACTCTACACTGCACTGGTGCGGCCCCTCCTCAAGTACTGTGTGCAGTTTTGGGCACCTCAGTATAAGAAGAACATCAAACTATTAGAGTATGTGCGACAGAGGAGTGCGACCAAGACAGTGAAAGGTCTCGAGGGCAAGACTTATGAGGAGCAGCTGAAGTCACTTGGTTTGTTCAGCTTGGAGAAGAGAAGGCTGAGGGGTGACATCATGGCAGTCTACAACGTCCTCAAGGGGGGCAGTGGAGGAGGAGGTGCTGATCTCCTCTCTCTGATGACCAGTGATAGGACATCAGGAAATGGAATGAAGCTGCATCAGGGGAAGTTCAGGTTGGACTTTAGGAAAAGGTTCTTCACTGAGAGGGTGGTCAGTCACTGGAACAGGCTCCCCAAGGAACCGGTCACAGCACCAAGCCTGTCAGAGTTCAAGGAGTGTCTAGACGATGCTCTTAGTCATATGGTTTAGTTTTAGGTAGTCCTGTGAGGAGCAGGGAGTTGGACTTGATGATTCTTATGGGTCCCTTCCAACTCACGATATTCTATGATTCTGTGATAATTTGTATCAAAGAAATGACTGAGGAATAGCATGGGTTGCAGTCTAAACCAAGCTTACACTTTCGTGCATAAGAAAAAGGGTAAGTATTCATTACGCATCTTTGTGCTTCGTTGACTCTCATCAACATCACAAGACACGGCCAAATTTCATCAGAAAGACACTGCAGAAAGTTGTTGTGTCACTCAGTTCTCACAAGATATAGACTCACACAGTGTACTCATACATGGCAAAGTAGTATGTTACTACCTCTGTCATCAAAACTCACCAACTACCCTCCCTCTCTCTCTAGATCACACACCTTCCACTACTTCTCTAGACAGATCTCTCTGCATTTTTTCTTTTTAAAATTTAAAATGGGATTTTCCACATCAAGTGCTTTACGCAACTTCTGGAGACTTCATATTATTACAGATTTGCTGAAAGCTTCTCTCTCTCTCTCTCACATACAGTTTAGACACTTAAGGTACTTACTGTAAGAGAGCTGTTTAAGTCTTTTGACAGACTGAGCACTTAAATGTACTTAGGTCAGAGTAACTTTAGGGAGACATTACCACAAGGAAACATTTCTGTAACATATTTTAAATGCTATTTATTCTTTCATACAATACAAAAATATTTACCTTTACATCAACAACAGCAACCAGAACCACAAGCCACAATCATCAACTCAGAATCATGTTTAATAAAAAAGATTTAAATGTCCCAAGTTAAAAGTTGCATGCTGTGAAAATAATGAAAATACAATAGTCTTTAGAAAGGGCATTTTACAAGGTATGTAATCATAGCCAAACCAGACTTAACACTCACAATATGTGAAAACAAGGAATCATGTGACAGAAGACATGGATGACCAAATGCCTTATCTATCACATTTTATAACAAAAGCCACTATGGTCAGATGTTTACTGTTTCATACAGAAGCCACATGACACTGAAGTGTCACAGATTATTTTTCCTTCTGTTTTAATTTGAAATGCTCAAATCTGGAAAAACCTAAAAAGAGAAAGTAATTTCCACCTTTTCAAAGAGTAAAAATCAGTAACAACAACATAGGCAGCTCCAAATTAGAGAAAACAGAATATTCCACAGAGCTATTAAGTAAAGCTATTAAGATTTCCCTACAGAAGTATTGTCCAAATAATAGCAGTCTTACAACTGGTTGGAAAGAGAGGATCCCATCTGAGAAAATTCTGAAAGTACATGTTCAAAATTGAAAATTTTGTACTGTTTGTACTGTTCTGCTAGAAGTAAAAACTGTGTGAACTTCTCGGCTCTTTAAAAAATACTTATTTATAACATGCAGAAATGGGCTTAACTGCAGACATTAAGCATGCTTCTCAAGTTCTTTCTTCAAACAGTTATTTTCAGAAGATGTCCAGAATTCGTCACATTGAAAATGGGAATACAGTCAATACTGGGTAACTGGAGATGACACACAAAAGGGACACATACCACCAAGTTTGGACACAGGAAAGATGCTAGGAAAGCCCCTAATAAGGCTCCTCACATGCTATCTCCTAGAAGACAGCTGTCTATGAAGTGACCACACTCCTGTGCTTCCCCAGTTACAATATGCAAGCTCAATTCCTGCAGTTCTGCTCAGGCTTTTGTAAATACTTGTCCTGCATAAAGTGCATGTATTTAAATGTAGGTAAACTAGAAGTAAAAATCAAATTTATACCAAAGTTTCATTACAGTGCTGTGTTTTCAGAAAGAACAAAAAGCTATGATTCATACTGCAGTTAGTCAGGTGAACCTTCAACCAGATAACAAGATAATTCTGGTTGGGGACCACAAGAACAGACTGCAAGCAAATTGGCAAGGGACTGCCAAAGAGTGAGCTTCAATCTTGCTGATTACAAAAAAATGTTACCACACAATCTGGAGTGTCATTAAATGTTAGGAATTCAGTCTATACATGCTCTTATTCAACAACACTTAGTACTTCACATAATGTTGTGTAATTAACATATCAAAATACTACAGTTTCACAATGTTATTAAAAAGTCTACCCAAAAGTCTTTGCAATAGGCAAGACAGGCAAATTTCTGCTTAGTGAACTTCAGAACATCTGTTTAACCAATTTTTATAAACCTGTCTGTAAGGAAAGACTAATCTTTCCTTGCAGAAGCCTTTTTTAAAGCATAACAGATAGACTAGATAGACATTTCAAAGCCAATTTTAACTAATTAACAGAACAAAAAAAAATAGTAACAATGAAAAAAAATGATGTTAGTATTGCTCTAATTCAAACCAACTAACACAGAAGATGACACCAAGATGAAGGACAAGTACCAAGAGAAGTACCCACAGCCTCCTCAAGATGTTTCATGGGCAGATAAAGCTTTTTGACTCATACGGGCTTATTTATCTGATTCTTAAGGATTTTGACTATTGTTATAAGTAAATATTTGATAAATACATGATGGTTGTAACTATCCCCTTCTCACTATTTGTTGAAGAAAGACAAAGTTCCATCAACTACAGGAGTTTAATGTAACACAGTCCAAATGAACAGCTAAAGCCAGAGAGCCACTAGTTGGACTAACCCGATTCAAACAGCAAGGCAGGAACACAGCTAGGGTTTGAGCTGAACATCAGGTAGTGGGAAAAGGCAAGGGTTGCACCAAACACAAGTGCAAAGAAAAAGGATGGCTGGACAAAGTTCAGACAACCAGGTACTTTAGCTACTATTCAGGGCACAGAATAAGGCAGGACTGGTTCTGCCTTACTCAGCTACTAAACAGGACTCTCAAAAAGGCTTTTCAAGTGCTACAGCTGAGGAAGTCCCAGGTACCTCCCAAATCCGTCTGTACCAGACTGACTGGAAACAAAGGAACACCAGATTGGCCAGATTAAATATTTTGGAACTATACAGCTGGAAAAAAATTAGCCACTACATAGTGGTCAGGATACATACTCTGTAACATTTTTTAACTCCTTTGAAATAACTGGTTAAACACCTGACATTAAACATGCATTGCTTTTATTCTGCAAGCTATAAAGGATATGTCTGGGAAAGAGGTAATGAATAATTATACTGATCCATCTGTTATTTTCTCAGATTTCCTTACATTTCCTTTTTTTTTTTTTTTTTTACTGCTACTGTGTTTAATAATCTGATTACATATTCCAACATGGTACATTAAAGATACCAGCCTAAAATTAAAAGGGAAGAGGAAAAAAAAGCATAAATTCCTTTTTTGTTTTCTTCTGATACCCACTGCTGTCACACAAACTACCCACTTTCCTAAATACAGATCAGAATCTGGTAATAAGGAGTAATGCCTGAGTTAAGGTCTTTCTTTTCATTACAGAAGATATACAGCAACCCTTGGGCTGGGGCTGGGAAAGAGTTTTAAGGGGGTGGAGAGGGCAGAAAGTAAGAAACTTATTCCCTAGGAAACAAGAGGTCCCATGAAAGAAGTACATACCTTCCTGGTCATTAATCACCACAAAACAACTGATGATATTTCAAACCTTTGAACTGACTCCCACAGCTGGAAACACATTACAGTTTCAGTATCCACTAGTCACCTTCAACTAATCTCCTTCTTACACTGAAAAAACTAACTACCAAAAACCTATCCTAAAATCATCACCAGGTTCAGGATTTCACTTTCAGGTTCTATCATCGTGAAAGTTCAGAGATTTGAAGTGCTAAACTCTCTTTAAGTATTTTTAAGGGGGAGTACTTTTCTTTTTTCTTTTTTTTTTTTCTCCTTTTTTAACATCAGTTTAGGAAATAAGCATGCTCTTTTGGGAAGAGTGGCTGGAAAGCTGCCCAGCAGAAAAGGACTTGGGGGTATTGGTCCATGAATGGCTGAATATGAGCCAGCAGTGTGCCCAGGTGGCCAAGAAGGTCAATAGCAGCCTGGCTTGTATCAGAAATAGTGTGGCCAGCAGGACTAGGGAAGTGATCATCCCCCTGTACTCGGCACTGGTGAGGCCGCACCTCGAATTCTGTGTTCAGTTTTGGGCCCCTCACTACAAGAAAGACATTGAGGTGCTGGAGCGTGTCCAGACAAGGGCAACGAAGCTGGTGAAGGTTCTAGGGTGAAGTCGTATGAGGAGCGGCTGAGGGAGCTGGGGTGGTTTAGCCTGGAGAAAAGGAGGCTGAGGGGAGACGTCATCACTCTCTACAATTATCTGAAAGGAGGTGGTTGTAGCGAGGTGGGTGTCAGTCTCTCTTCCCAAGGAGCAAGTGATAAGATGAGAAGAAACGTCCTCAAGTTGCGCCAGGGGAGGTTTAGATAGGGTATTAGGAACAATTTCTTCACTGAAAGGGTTATCAAGCATTGGAACAGGCTGCCCAGAGAGGTGGTTGAGTCACCATCCCTGGAGGTATTTAAAAGGCATGTAGATGTGGTGCTTAGGGATATGGTTTAGTGGTGGACTTGGCAGTGTTAGACTTATGGTTGGACTCAATCTTAAGGGTCTTCTCCAACCTAAATGATTCTATGATTCTATACTTTGAGACATCCTACAGAGCTACAAAACAAACAGCTTAATCACCCCAAACTTCAAATAAATAAATAAACCCAAACCTCCCATACACACAGTCTCCAATTCCACAACAAGATGAAGCCAAAACTTTCCAAAGAGTCCAAGTAAGCTTCTTAATGAACAGAGAAATGTATTCCCCCCCAAAACTCAAGCATCCTGGGTGTCAGCGCATACCTCCTGTAGGTGAGAGACTGTGGGTGAAGTTACCACTGCAGTATTTATACAAAGTGAAAAAGTTCCTATCGTGGATAGGACAACTTGAGGGGAGGGAGGAGCAGGGGGAGCATTCGCTAAATAAAGCTTCAACAAAACAAATACTCTCCTAAATTTTACTTTTGATCAGCTAACATTTTTCTGACAAATTATTTAATTGAAATTGCCTTGACCAGATCAAGTGGAAAGTTCCCCAAAGTAGCCCTAACATTATGTTCTTAATACCACTACACTGCTTCTGAGCTATTTTTGTGCTAGCTCCATGGAAACAAAGACATAATTGTTCATTCAAAAGGCTGCTAAAATTTCCATTACAAAATACGCTTATAAAACACCTTTACTTTGTGTTTTTATTATGAGAGAGAGAAGAGAAACTAGGTTATTTTCTGCACTTTACTGCAAGCTTCAGAGACTGGCTTACAGATTCAACCACACCATTGCTATAGTAAAAAATTAATTCTGATGAAGCTTAGCAAACTTGGTGCAATTAAGAAGTCCAGTTATGGTTCATAACCTCTTTTAAGTTTCAGGGTTATATGCTGTGTCAATCATCACATTGAAGAAACACTTAAATAAAAACACATATCTAATTTTACATTTCATTTACTTTATTTGATCATAAATTTGGTAATTAAATTATTAAACCATAAGCCAGTTTTACAGAATTGGTAGAAAGTATTTTTATGTAATGTTTGTAAGAAGAAGATATTAAAGCTTTCTTACTGCCAAAACTTCATTTAAATTTAACTGATGCCCCTCCACATCAAGAACACCCATAAGAATGCCTTTTATTCCTCTTTAGTCCTCCACCTTGCAAGATGAAGATAATGTTATTTACTTTGATTTATGCCCCTTTTCTCAAGTAAGAGGTTTCTGACTAAAAGGACAGATGATTAAAAAGACTATGCATTGCAAAAATGGTTTCCTCTGGTTCCTGCATAGAGAAGAG
This sequence comes from Mycteria americana, assembly GCF_035582795.1. NCBI lineage: Eukaryota > Metazoa > Chordata > Aves > Ciconiiformes > Ciconiidae > Mycteria > Mycteria americana. Next base: position 196,377,035 of record NC_134365.1, read on the forward strand.
GGAATACCATGGCATTTATCATACAAAATTGCTCACCATAGTCATGGTTTTATCAGATGGGAGGACAACAAGAAAAAAATACTTTATGTCACAGTATGGTCCATAAAATCTCCAAATGAAGGAAACATAAGGCCTCAAGTTCTACCACTCTACAACAAAGACATTAAGAACAAAAACAGGGACAGTGAGCAAAGTTTTACATCATCAGCTGCACAAACCTACAAAAATAATCAGTGGAATATAAGCTCTATTTCCATGTGAGAACCTGATTACAACCACATTTGGATCTCCACTTACATGATGGTTACATTGTAACACTCAGAAAATCCCTATTCAAATGGGTTTTTAGGTTAAGGACCCGACGTTGACATTAAATACAATTATTTCACAAAGTGTCTGCTCTGCACTGAATACTTTTGAAAGTGTACTGCCAAAAGAGCAATGGGAAAAATTTTTTGCATCCTTTAAGTCACTTCTTTGAAAAGCTCTAGTTTGCTCTTCTCTGGAAAGTATCTTAAAATGCAGCAGTTGTTGTCAGAATGCATTTTTGCTTTTGTATTCAAATTTAAGCAAATTATAAAGTCCTTCCAAAAGAAACATGAGTTTTCCTGTGCTTACATTTACTAAAGACCATATAAAGGCATCCAAAATCTTGATTTAAAAATGTGTATTAAGGAGAGATGGATACTGTACTACTACTCCTGGGTAAATTCTTACAGTGGCTTTTCATTCTATTAAAAATGTACATCTCATTTTTAATTTGCCTGGTTGCAGCTTGTGGCCGCTTGTTCTTATGATGTTTCTTGTCACTACATTAACAAGACTTTTATAACAGAAACTCTTATCACAAGGAAGTCCCTACACGCTTCAAATCAAGTCACCCCTCATCTTTTTTGATAAGTTCATCTGACCGAGCTTTATGTCCTTTCCTCCAAGATGTTCTCTCACAGACATCAACCAAATTACTTTTGAAGGCTAGTAGACAGGGAAAAAAATAAAAATGGAAAAGCTCTAGGCATATCAGAGAACCCAAGAAAAAAGAAAAAAAAAATTAAAATGTATGATATATAGTTACAGAGAAACTTACAAAAGCATACATTTTGAAAGAACTTATACACAAATATTAGACTACAGAGAGATGAAAGTGAAAAAGAAAAGAGGAGCTTGGAGAAACCTAACAGCTGTTTATTTTTAGAATTTTATAATTCCTTTAACAGCAAATAAAACGTAAACAAATGCATACTGAAAAACTTGTTCTAAGCAGCACTCAAGTTATTGTCCAAGAAAATAAACAGGAAAAAACCCTCTCAATCACACTTTTAAGTTTTGTTCTTATAAAAACAATTGCATCCCAGAGTTCCTCACTCATCTTAGCCCAGCAAATACAAAGCCTTAATTCCATTTAACTTTGCCAAATTGTTAAATGATTCAAGTATTTTTCTTCCATGTAATCTTAAAGATACAAAGGAGATCCTCTCTTCAGTCCCTCCTCCCCTTGCTCCTACTTAAAAATTCCCTCTCTTCTTCCTTCCTAATTGACTGTTCTTTCTTCCTCATATTTTCCTCCCATTTTTCATTAGTTATGCAAGTTCTTTTTGTTCTGTGAATAAAATCAAATAATAGTATTCAAGATTTGTTTATAAAACCAACTTTAATGTTTTAACTTTAAGTTCTATTATGTTCTTAACGAATACTAAAATAGCTTTCTTTTTGTATTCACTTGTTGAACTGGGAAGAATTTTTCTGAAGATGTACCAGAAGAAGAATCACTGAAATTACTGTAATTACTGAACACATCTAATTTATGTAACAGCAATGTATAAAAATATGCATGGAAATCCAAGTAAGAAATTGGGGGGTTTTTTATGTGGACTGTCCTATACGTTAATGCTCAGTTTTACCTGTGTATTGGTTTCTAAATGTTCCTTCATTAGCTAGTCCCTGCTCATAAATCTACTTTTTATTCCCTATACATAGGGAATTCCTCAGGCTCTTACCTGAACAACAGTTATGTCTACACATGTACTGGTTTTGCCTCTTTTTCAAAACACTGGAGGAAATTTTTCAAAACCCTGAAGAAAATTTAAGATAATTCCAATATGGCCCTGTAGGCCATTCTTTCAGCACATAGGGTTTTTTTTCCAGGTATTTCACTTTGTATTTTTACCTTTCTATAAATAAATTCACATTAGTCTAAATCTTACTTCTGGTCTACAATGTCTCTTTCAAAATAGTATAATTCTCAAGATTTACCACAGAAAAAATTATTAGAATTTTGAATGAAAATACAATACGTGCCCTTCAGTCCATCACTTAAAGTTACCTAGCCCAGCAATTTAGGACCTAAAGTAAGTGTTGGTGCTTTACAGGAATCTATTTTTCCTATACATTCACTACAGATTCTCCAAGTTATCTCTGAGATGCAAATGCTCCACTGTGCAAATTGTTAATTTCCTACGTGATCAGGAGTCAAAAAATATGCACTACATTCAGTAGATTTGTCACTGAGTTACAAAATAATTGCAAGACCTTCTTTGTTCTATAGGCTGTTCATGCTTTTCCATTGGAAAAGGACCTAGCAACATATACAGTATCTTGCCCTGCAGAGCTCTGGTAATATTTGGAACATATAAAGAGGATTGTTATCTTGAACAGTAGTGTGAATTTTGAGCAGATTTTTCCTTTTAAAAAGTAAACAGATTTGCAAAAATTAAGAATGCTCCAAGATGCAGTTCTACTCCCCAGTGGTTAAGGAAAACTTCATTTAGAAAACGGGACTGATTCTTCCCCATACAATTTGCATGTAAATATAATAGTGTTGATGAATTGATCGTGTTACAGTCTGACTATTTTAATACACACCTAATTAGTAAACTTAAAATGCATCCTGTTTCTGAAGAATTTCTGGATTAATACACTTATCACCCAAGCAAGAAACCAGTACAGCAGGGGTTTTATAGCTCTTAGCTTTGAACACCAGCATACTCAGCCTTTAAGGTTGGAGCCTAAACTGTCACAAAACTGGCAACAGACAAAATAGGCACAGACAAACAAAATACAATAAAGTATAATAAAACTATGTTATATACTCAAAACAGAGACATTGCCAGTCCCAGGGACGCTACTATGTTAATGAACATCGCTTCTGTTATACTTGCTATTCTGACATTTTACACATTCTGCAATAGTGTCTGGTTTTCAGGGTTTGTTTGTTCAAGTACTCCCACAAGTAGGAACATAAATAATTTTACCACCATTGCAATACTAGAATCAGTATTAAACAATGGTACCTTTTGAAACAAAAATACAGAGAGGTCACATTCAATAATATGGCAGGAGAAAAAAAAAAAACGCCTACAAAAATTCAAAAGTAAACAAGACAACCCTCCTGCTCTGACCGAAGCCAAAATCCCCACTCCTTAACCAGCTATTTTTACCTGGTATTAGCTCCAGAGGACTGGCCCTCCTTCAGTTATGCCCTTTAGGATGACACAAGCTGCAAAGGCTGGAGAAGTAAAGTAGCTTAACCTGAAGAAGGGGTGTCTTACTTCAGTCAAAAGCATGCTCTAGGAATTTAACCCTTCCCAGAATTAAGAAGGGTTCCATCCAATGGAGTGCAGTCGGCACTGGCATTTACGTGGGCTTTAGGCGCAAAAATGAAGTCGTGCAGGGTATGCTGGAGGGAAGCAGCTCTCTAAGAGGCCACGAGCAGAAGACTATCAGTGCGATACTTGATTTCTCATGATGCAAGTACAGAGCTTTTCTGAAGCCCAGCAAAATGAAAGTGAGCATAAACCCGGATTCAAAGTGACAGACAAAATTCTCCAACTTCTGACAGACCCTCCAAGTTAAAGTAACTTATTTACCTGGCGAGTTGCTGGAGACATGCTTGAAATTTCAATGAATTCACACTCCATGTTTGTACAAGTACAGGCCTCAGGCTTCTCCATTTATTCCTACACCTCCTCCTCTCATCTCATCCTTAGCTTCCAAAATAAACAACACAGAAATCCTACAGAAAACACTGTATGTACAGGGTGTAGCTGGGAGGGTTTCAGTATCAGGAGGCTACAGGAGGTCTTGTGTGGGAGCGGCTGTGAACTGCCCTGGGCTGGTCACAGCCATTTCCAGCAGGCTCCAAAACCGCTGTAAGTAACCTGTTGTACCCCAAAACGGCAACCCCCCGAGCAGCATGCCGAGTAGCTGCTCGGGTGTCTGTAAGCCAGAGGCGGCAACCACAGGGGCAGGCAACACCAACAGGCTCTTGGGGTGAGGTCCAGCTCACTACAGCAGGCGTGTGCTCCCCTGAGGGACGGCAGCCGCGGGCGACTCACGCTGGGGCAGCAACACCCTGAGGGACAGCCACTGAGGAAAGGCATGTCAGAGGAAAACCTGAAGAAGCCCTGTGGCACAGGGGAAAACTATTAATAAGCAAAGAGCTGCAGAGAAGACGAGCGAGCTAAGTGCAGCAGAGGTCACTAAGAAGCAAGAAGAGTCAGACGGAAACCGTAACACAAATGACCCTGACTGCGCTGCACACAGCCTGTTGGAGGAGCTGGGATGAACCCAGTACAACGCACGGTGACAGCAGGGGAAGCTGGGGCTGAGGGGAGGACAGGTGTTCAGTTTGCCTCCAGCCTGGAACAGGTGGAGAAAGTGTTTATGTAAGTGTTTGATTATTTAGTTCTCCTCAATACCCAAATCAGAGACCAAAGTTTGTGTTAACTGGCAATAAATTAAGTAAAAATTCCCTGAGTCAAGGCTGTTTTATCCATGACACCTTATTAGACAAGCAGAACACTGCCATTTACCCAGGCTTCTGTAAGAAAAGAAAACACTACATCAGAATGTGCAACATCCTGGGGTGCATCAAACAGTATGACCAGCTGGTCAAAAGAGGTGACTATCCCGCTGTATTCAGCGTTGGTGAAACGCTGAGTACTGTGTGCAGTACTGGGCCCCACAATTTTAAGAAGGATGTGAAGGTCCTTGAAAGCATCCAGAGGAGGGCAACAAAGCTGGTGAAAGGACTGAAGGCATGTCCTATGAGGAGCAGCTGAGGACTCTGGGTTTGTCTAGTTTGCAGAAAAGGAGGCTGAGGGGCGACCTCATTGCTCTCCACGGCTTCCTGAGGAGGGGAAGTGGAGAGGGAGGTGTGGGTCTCTTCTCCCTGGTATCCAGTGATAGGATGCGTGAGAATGGTTCAAAGCTGTGTCAAGGCAGGGTCAGACTTGACATTAGGAAGCATTTCTTTACCGAGAGGGTGGTCAAACACTGGAACAGGCTTCCTGGAGAGGTGGTTGATGCCCCATGCCTGTCAGTATTCAAGAGGCATTTGGACAATGCCCTTAATAACATGCTTTAACTTTTTGTCAGCCCTGAAGTGGTCAGGCAGTTGGACTAGATGATCGTTGTAGGTCCCTTCCAAGTGAAATAGCCTATTCTATTCTATTCTAACATGCAAGGGCACCTAAGGCATTTGACTTTCTAACTAAAAGGAAAACTACATGAGTAACGGCGATAATATCCTTTTTAAAATCTCAACAGTGCATAACCCATTCTCATACTAACTGTAAATCTGTATGCAGTAGCAGATTTGAAGGTGTGGTTGATTAATGGGACAATGACAGGAGGCAGTCCCTCTAAGCAAGCTAGTTCACCTGACTTCACATACTTTTCTGCATTAGAGATATAACACTTCGAGGAGAAAGGAAATCAAATAATGGTTCAAACAGAGAACACTATCTGAGGCTAATATACAAAATAAGGAAAAAAGGCAGAAAAAGTACTATGACAATTTGTAGAGACGTATCCAGAGAACCAGACCTCAGAGAAATGGTTACTTTTTGTCTTCATTATCTTATTATAGAGAATTCCATAATCCTGCCTAAAACTATTTTCAGTTACCATCACATAGCCATTCTATTCTATTTAGAGAAATGTCATATCAAAGTAAATGATTTGTGCATTGAAAGACATTTTAGATTGCTGATGGAAGAAACTGTTGGCAAAGTGACTTAACTATTGAGCCTAGTTTCTTGGTTTTATTTAAGCAATCTGTGATTTAGTTTTCAGAGATAAAAAACAGTCTGTGCCATTATAATAACGAGTGCCTTATTTGTGAGGTGGAGTACTTGCTTGGAATTTGTAAATTACAGTATAGTCAAGTTGTATGCATTCCATATAAAACTGCAAAGCACAACTCAACATTGTATATACAGATCCGAGACACTAAGTGACTTTAGTTGAGGGGCATAAAGATTTGTTGGCTTAGCTTTTCCTCTGTTTTCGCTGTAATAGACTTAAATTTCTCATGGTAAAACATATAAAGTATAATATTCATGTTCTCAATTTATTCACTACCTTTTACCTTGGCAGTTCTCAAATCTGTGCTTGTAATTACTTCCAGCATTTCCATCTGCTTCCGCTGTCAGCTGCCCTTACATTACGCTTATTAAGCATTAACAAAAGAGCCTCTAGTATCCCACAGGTCTTTGTGTCTCACTGCTCTGTGCCTGTTCCAAACGACCTTGCTGTAATGCAACCAGAGATACACAATGATGCCTTTTGCCCAGGCCCAGCTGGCTTCCTTTTGCCTCCCTTCTCTGTGCACACACAATGCTGAAAGAATGAAAATTTTTATGCAAAAACTTGACAGGTTTTCATAGGTAACAAAACTATTTACATAGAAACTGTCATGCATTACTAAACATACAAATATTTCCTTTGTAATAATTTTTCAAGTTCTGGAAAGAGAAACACTTCAAGGATGAAAGAATTTTTAATGTCAAACCATCAATCATTTTGATTCTGCAATGAAAATATATTACTGTAGCTTTGTATCAGAAATGTTATTTACTAAATGTTTGCATTAAACAGATTTTGGAGTCAACTGTAAGTATTTCACTTAACTTCAGTACATTTTCAATATTGAAAAAGAAAAAGTAATATCGTCTTTTTTGAGATCCAAATATATTGGAAAAAGCTTTTGCTCAGCCTACCCTGTCAGTGAGGAACGACTCCAAATGAGGAACCAGGCATTTATTGAAAGAAATTATTTAAAGAAAGAAAAGAAGATTCTCTCAAGGAAGAACACACTTCTTCATAAGGTACTTGAGATTTTGTCCTTTTCTTCTATAAAAACTATCCAGCTGGCAACCATGCACATGAAAAGTTTTTGAACCTATATTCTTATAGTAGCACCTTAAGAAGTCCCTGCATCAATAAAATGATTGCTATTCCCCACAAACCATGGAATAGGAGTGTAACTTTCACCAGTCAGGACTGATTAGTCTGAGTCTTTTGACAAGTCTACACAGCAGCTGATAAACACTTGTCAAATACAATAGCTTTGAGAAAAACATATGGAGATTATATTTCATTTTTAATATCATAAAAAAATTAAGAATAACTGGAAAAGACAAACTAAGTTCTGTACTTCACCAGCAAACTCTACAGGCAACTCAATGAGTGGGCAAGACCATCCAACCAAAGCAGTGGTGAGCAGTCCAGGCATTGGTAGCTAACCCATTTAGTTTTGATGTTCTATCACGCATGTGCAGCCCCTTTCTCATATTTCTGGCATGCCGGGCAGTGGCAAAGCAATTTAGGCCTAAAACTCTTTGGCTAGATTTAGTGACAAGTACCTGGAAACTGTGTAAGAGAGGGGGAAAAAAAAAAAAAAAAAAAAAAAAAGCACAATCCCCGCCATCCTCCTATTTTTTCTTCTTTTTACGCTGCCTTCCTTACCCTTTAGCAATGCAAGTAAGTTTAGTAATATTCAGCTATACTTAATGGAACAAGTAAAAACAAAAATGAAGATTTGAAAGATTTGGAAGCAATGAGGTTTACACTATTCTTTATGGTAAGTAAGTGTAAAATCCCCTAGCGTTCTCATGCAATTCCCTTAAGACATCTGATCTCAGTCAATATTTAAAAAAAAACACACAGAGCAACGGCCACATGTTAAAAAAGACTTGAAAAATGAAACACTAAACTTATCTCACATCTTTATAAATCAAATACATTCATAATTTGTAAGGCTATGTTCCAGAAACAAATATCTTTAAAATGAGTAATAAAATTAAGTAATTCACAGAAATTTTACAGTTCTAGTTTATGGATTTTACAAGACAGGTAAATTAAGTTATAACACCCAGAAATTCACTGGAGAGTAAAAGTAAATAACTTAGAAAACCTATTGCATTGCAAACACTTACACCCATTGTAAAATAGCAAAATAGCAAGAGCTACTGTCCCAGATTCCCTTAGCAACAACAAGGAATTATATCTGAAAACGAAGTGCAGAGAAAGGCAAACCTGAAAATGAGAAGCAGCGATACCAGAGCAACAGGCCAAAGCTAACCACAAATTACAAAGCAAGTATCAAACAATTACCATTACTGAAAGCACTACAAAAAGAAGCCCTTCAATTACCCCCCGCAAAATACTGAAGAGCATCAGTCTTTTGAGTCTACTTCCCAACACATGTATTGGGGCCACAAGCCAGCACATCTTTGTCTACAAGAGTCCGAGCTTACTGCTGTCAAAAATAAGACAAAAAGTCCAAAAAAAAAAAAAATCACATTATTAAAATTCCCATTACCAGTACCTATCTGAAAGGGCAGTCTAAAAATATGCAAGTTTCTGTATCATTTCCTATAATGATTATAACAAGCCTTCACCTGGAAGCTAAGGGCTTTATCACAAAACCTCCACATAAATCAAATACATGCTAAGGTCTTGTTCGTCTGCCTTTTTTTTTTTTTTTTAATTACATGAGCACATAAAATTATTTTTTAATCTTAAAATATAGTTTAGGCTAAAGGACAGATCAAAAGTTGCACTACGAGATGTTCTGCAAACCAGAAATCAGCAATGTACTTTGAAAAGAAGTCAGTACTACTTATACAAGACTGGGAAGAAAATAACACAGTACTCTAAAAAATCAGAAGGGGCCAATAAAAGTCCAGTTGTATTAATGGCAGCATGCCAGTCAGACAGTCAACGATTAAGGAGGTTCATCATCAACTGATTTGTATTAAACTGAGGAGTTTACATGCAAAGAGAAAAATCAAACTAAGCTCACTAAACGGACATAAAATGGTGTAAAATATGGCTAGAATAACTGGAACACATTTGGACTAAACAGCAAAGTTTGAAGAGTATACTTCAACACATCAGAGATGAGGTTACAATGGTGTCGTGGCACTTTGGTTAAGACAGAAAATAGAAAGAAAAAGACAGTTAATGAAAATCATTTTAACAATTATAGACAGCAAAAGAGAAAAAGAATTTAAAAGAGAATAAAGGAAAGAAATACATGAGCATAAATTGTCAAACAAGGTAGGAGAACAAAGTACAGGGAAACAAGTTTTAACCTCTTGACTATGAAAAATATGTACCAAAAGGAAAAAAAAAAGTTATGTGCAGTAGAAGTGAAAAGGAGAGCTATGATTCACCATAAATATAAAAGAAGCAATTTGGAAGAGATAAACACAAAACCCTGAACAGAATTTAGGCACACCAAAAAAATAAGTTGTTTTAAAATGGGACTCTAAAGTGAAGTCAACTGGAGACCTCTAATTCACTGTCTCAGAAACCTGGATCGGCACAGCTTCCAGAACAGAAGCAATACTAGAAAGAACTTTGAGGTCTTGCAGGAATGCCAGGTGGAACTTCAGTACAGTTTAAACATACTCTTAATTTAAGTATCTACATGTCAGCTGTCTATGTAAGCACTTATTCTTGACAGTAAAAACCTAGGCAATTCAGTCAGTGAAATCCAGAGAACTATGCAGCCAATCACATGTAGGTCCATATTTTATGATGATACATGCAGGTGTCCAAAGGATGGCACAGTCAGCCAGAGAGCTGGTCTTTGCTGAAATTTTGCAACTTTCCACTGCCACAAGGATACCACTTAGGGAGTTTAGTGAGAATGTAAATTGTTCTTTTTCAAATCACCTGTTCAGGGTTTGTTGAGAAGGCTGGGTTATGGGTGTTGTTGGGGGGTGTTCAGGTTGTTTTCCTATTTGTTTTAAAGCTATGTCATCCCAGACTAATTCTACTACAAAGTCAAAAGCTTTAAAATAAAGCAGTACCTCAATGGCTTGGTTAAATCAAGATTTAATCAAGAAGCAAGGCAACCTAATATGATTTTTAATTTTGAGCTGCTAAAAGTAACATGTTTACGAGTTACCCCTATTTTGCTAGTTTATTACTAAAAATTCAAAGGCATATCACAGAATCACAAGATGGTTAAGGTCGGAAGTTGGAGGTCATCTCAGCCAGGCCCCCTGCTCGAGCAAGGCCACCTAGAACCAGTTGCCCAGGACCACATCCAGACAGCTTCTGAATATCCCCAAGGTGAGACACACCACCACTTCTTTGGGTAACCTGTGCCACTGCTCAGTCACCCTCAGAATAAAAAAAAGGTGTTTCCTGATGTTCAGGAGGAACCTCCTGTGTTTCAGTTTTTGCCCACTGCCTCTGGTGCTGTCACTGGCCACCAATGAAGAGAGTTTGGCTCTGTCCTCTTTACACCCTCTAATCAGGTATTTATATATATTAGTAAGATCCCTCCTCAGCCTTCTCTTCTCCAGGCTAAACAGTCCCAGCTATCTCAGCCTTTCCTTACAGGAGAGATAGTCCAGTACCTTCATGATAGTCCAGTCCCTTTGCCACTCCAGCATGTCCAATTCTGTCTTGTACTGAGGAGCCCAGCACCAGACACAGAACTCAAGGTGTAACTTCACCAGCACTGAATAAAGTGGAAGGATCACCTCCCTCAACCTGCTGGCAATAATTTGTCTAATGCAGCCCAGGATATCATTCACCTTCTTTGCTGCAAGGAAACATTGCTGGCTCATGTTCAACTTGGTGTCCACCGGAACTCCTAGGCTCTTTTCTGCAAAGCTGCTTTCCAGTTGATTGGCCCCCTGGCATCTATTGGTGTTTGCGGTTGTTCTTCCCCAAGGTGCAGGATTTCGCAGTTCTCCTTGCTGAACACCATGAGGTTCCTGTCAGCCCATTTCTCCAGCCTATCGATGGCAGCATGAGCTTTTGGTGTATCAGCCACTCCTCCCAGTTTTACGTCCTGTGTAAACTTGCTGAGTGTACGCTCTGCCCCATCATCCAGATCATTAATGAAGATGCTGAACAGGACTGCACCCAGTAGTGACCCTTGATATTGTTGGTCACCGGCCTCCAGCTAGCCTTCGTGCCACTGATCACCACCCTCCGGCCCAGCCATTCAGCTAGGTTTCAAGCCACCTCACTGTCTGCTCATCCAGCCTGTGTATCAACAGCTTTTCTATGAGGATCTTACGGGAGACAGTGTTGAAAGAGTCACTGAAGTTCAGGTATAGACAATATTCACTGCTCTCCCCTCACCTACCAAGCTAGGGATTTCATCATAGAATGTTACCAGGTTGGTCAAGCATGACTTCCCCTTGGTGAAGCCATGCTGACTGCTCCTGACGATTTTCTTGTCCTTCATGTGCCTGGAAATGGTTTCCAGGACTAGCTGCTCTATCACCTTCCCAGGGACTGAGGTGAGGCTGTAGATCCCTAGATCCTTCTTCTTGCCATTCTTGAAGATAGGAGGCAAGGACGGCAACTGTACTTGTTCATGCTTTGTCTTGTTCACATAGAATCTGCGTACAAGACCTGAAGTATGTAAATTAAAAATAAAACTTCAGAAAACTCTCATGGTTGCAATACAAGGAATAGCCATGAAACCAGTAACAACAACAACAACAATGTATATTGCTCAAATGCAGTAGTTCTTGATATATTACAGATTCTGATTTTCTTATGCAGAATGAGTCTGTGGAAATTCTTGTCATATGCTGGAGTAAATGTGTCCTAAACAATTAATTTTTCAAAATACTTCTTAAAAATTAAGAAAGTTAGCAGTTACTTTGCTCACTATTTTTAGAGTAGCATAGCACTCTACTTGTTTTGTGCCTTTGTTTTACTACGGTGCAATATAAAGGAAGATCAACTCAGGCTAGTAGAATAGCTTTAGAGAGAGAATTATAACTATGTGAAATACTGCAACTATAACCTTTTATTGCTACATGCAAATAAAAACAATGCCAATACAAACATTTTACCTAATACTGAACATTGCCTCTCCTTCCAAACATGTACAAACATGCCTGCAGTAATCTTCTCTATCCAGCCATTTATTTAGTTTTCAAAACAGTCTTCTGAGATTATCTTAAGTTCCAAGATCACTGTTCTTCCACATGTTGCACCCAATTACTTTAAAAGTTTGGTTTTTTCTCTCCAGCTGATTCCTCAACTCAACCCAAGTGGTAAGTACATTTCTAGATAACCGTTAGTAAGAGCAATCTTTACATGAAGTTCCTCTAAGAACAGGTATACTATAATGAAAACTTCATAGAAAGGATGAGGAATAAAGGAGGATGAAGGTAATATGACAGAAAGATGTTCACAATGATTCAAATGAAGTTTTTATTGAAGACAGCCTCATGACCTGAAACAAGCAGTCCTATCAACTTCTTCTCTCTAGCCATAAATTCCTACACCCTCTCATGCTGGATGAGTTTTCTAGATGCATGTTTCACCACATGACAGCAAAACTGTTAATGTTGACTGCAAGAACAAAGTCAAACATCTTTGAACAACAGGAAAGCATCAGATTGACCTTAATTTACGGTGAAATGTCATCATTTGTCAACATACACACCAAAAAATTGCCAAGAAAATTCTCCTTGTGATCAACATTTACTTCTAGTTTTATTTGGGTTTGGTTTTCATTACATTAGTATAAGCTCTAAGTGTATTAACTTCTCTTATGAGATTTGGCTTATTTGTCAGTTGAGGTCAACTGACTGGAGTTCTACTTTTGTCGGCAATGACTTCTCCAGTGCCCAAGCATATAACTTAGTTATGTTATGACAGAGGTCAGCAGATGGCACTATTACACATTTTTTTAATACTATGCTTTTTACTCGTAAACCTTTATTTAACAGAAACCTTTTCTGATTTGCTGTGTGTGCATGTGCAAACGCACACACAAAAGAGAAGATCAATTTCAGAAGAACAACTCTAGCATTGTACTGATGTTCAGGCTGCAGTTTATGAAAACATCTACCTATGTAACATCTAATAATTACCTCTGTTTCAAGGTTACTGTGTGTTAAACACATATTATGCCTGACATATACCTAAACTCGTACCACATTTTCTCTGTAAGAAGAAACAGACATGAAAGCCACAATAATTATTACCACAATGAAAAAAGTCAGATAAATAACACTCCAGCATGGGACTTCCCCTTTCCTCTATAAAGTGGAATATCTAGCAGACTCTGACAGAACACAAAAAGAAAGATAAATAACTTATATTCTCTTGCAGTTATCCAATCCACTCCTTCCTTTCTATAAATTAACAGAGTCATTATCACATCATTGTTTACAATGGGATGATTTCAGCTTTTCCCCTAGATTAATTTCAAGAAAGTCACTCTGACCAAAACCAATAAATTTACCCTGGGAAAGGTTTCTAATCTTAAAGTAAAGAAGAAAGAGAAAAGACTGAAAAGATGCATGGCAAAAGTTTTGGTTTATTTTTATTAAAGTAAGATGCCAAGTACTTATGCTGCCTTTTGCACATGCATCACTTTCTAGAAGTCTACTCAGCTAAACCCTTACCTATATATGTCATTCAAACTGTGAATTGGCAGCATTTTTCTCTTTAGCTATATATTTCATCCTTGTTTACTATATGCATTCTGACCTCGAAATTTCTGCCTATTCAACTATTCTGAATGAATTCAGCTCTTCCATACTGCTAGTTTACTCTAAGATACATGTAATCTGGAGAAACCAGACATAATTTCTATTTAAGAAAAAGTCACTAACGGTGTAAACTAATTTAATACTATGTAAACAGAGATATGTGAATGCATTTTCTTGCTATTAATGGAGCACATTTTCCTGCAACAAAGTAATAAATCACAGAGAAGGTGTTCGCACAAAGTGGACCACTGCAAACCTCACCAGACCAGAATTCTCTTCATCCTTGCTCTCTTCATCCTCTCCTCCAACTAGCTTCATGCCTGTGCAGTCTTCCGTAATCCCCATAATGTTAGCTGGAGCAATCATCTCTCCCCTACACATAAGTGACACCAATACTCAAAGGGAATTCAGAGTGGCAAAAGGGATTAAGTTACTGCTTCAGAACTTGCTTCAATTCCAGAAACAGTTAGAGGCCCGGAGTGGTTGGAATGACGATGCTTTGGTAGAGGACAGCACAGATTTCAGGATGATATTGATGTTGAAGCTGATGGTAATGGCTAGAATGACACCATGATAAGGGGCAATTGCTGATCAGCGGAGACCACGGCAAATTGCTGGGACGATATGGAGCAACCTAATTCTCCAGGCGGACTGTGCTGCCCTACTTTCCCTGTCCTCTCAAGCTTTCATTCCTGCTCTAATCGCTAAAGAGGAACTTGCAGAAGCAGTGCAGGAACTCACTCAAAGAGTGTATCTTGCCAGGTTGAGCAATGCAATCTGCTTTCTTTCCTCCACCTAGCGTTATGTAGTAGAGTGAGGAAGAAGTACCTGGAAGTGAATGAACAAAGCCACCAAGCCCATAGAGGTGTTTCTCTGTTCACAGTTCACTTAAATGTCATAATGACCTCACTAATTAAACCTGCCTTGTCTGGCAAAGAGAGTCACAGCACACAGTTAAATCATCAACTTACATTTGCATGCCTGCATTGAACGGTTACTCATTTTAACTGAGCAGAGCCGAGCTAGAGTACGGGCAGTCAATTCAGATGATATTTTGAAGCCCTTCAAATAATCAATACATTCAATAATGCATTAACTTCAAATACAATTAACATTTAATATAAATTATGGTTTTCAGTTTTCACCTAAGGTAAAAGCTAATATTCAGAAGTATGACAGTATCAAATAGTAATCTTGGACTTTTAAACTCTTACTTAACCACCTCTTTTCGTTCATTACAGTGTACAACCATTTCCTTCGAAACCTCAATATGAGAAAGTGACTTACTAAGGACAATATTCAAATAAGTGTTTACAAGACCTATACAGACACCTTGTTAAGTATTTCTGGATGCCACGAACTAAAATGATCAAATGTATTATGTGGGTTTGGAACCAAAACCTTATGTTACAGAACGTACTTCAAGTAAATATGTTAATTTACATTTTAGTATAGTAAAATAAAACTTTATATAAAAGATAATATATCCATCTGTAATTTAAAAGACAAACTTTCAAGTTTGCATTTGAAATTCAAAGCAAAGACATTTCAAACATTTTCCTGAACATTACATACTTTTCTGTCCTCTATATTAGTATAATGTCTAAAAATTTCCAATAGCTTAAAATTAGAAAGTGTCTACCTATCTTCATCTGATGAAAATTTTGGATCAGACTTTGAACAATTAAACATTCATAACTTTTCTCCTCAGTTTTATTTTAGTTCCCAACAAATATAGGGACTGTGTTGGCCAGTTCTTCTTTTAGTTAATGGATTTTTTTTTTCCCCCTAATAGGATAAGGCCTTCCAAGAGTGATATAAATCTTTCATTAAGTATTTACTTCAACATTGGAAAAAAATAATGGCATTCTCCTTTGGCCAAAATTTCTACTTTCAGTTCCAAATTCCTGAAAAACACACTTACAAAAAAGTCTGTACCCATTATTTGAACTAGACTCACCTTTTTAATTTGGAAGAAAAAACAGAGATTAAAACTTAGCTATTACAATATACAGGAGTTTACTGAATTTCTGGAGCAAACCAGAAGTGATAAATTTACTTATTTCATTTAAAGTCTTCAGCAGTTTCTCTTCTTGGACTGATTAGTAATTTCATAGTCACTTGCTTTTCTTCATCTACCTAATCTAACTAATGTAAGACTTCAATTGAAGTCTTTAATCAGCTACGATAACTGAACTCCAAAATGAAGCTACAGCAGGGACAGTGTAGTCCATAAAAAGTAGTCAAACTGCCAAGTTTAACTGCCTATCATGTCTATTGTGGTCAATGTGAGAAGACACCATGGCATCTAGAATCAATACTTCGCCATAGACCATTTACAAAATTTTGCATGCTCCTGAAGATTTTGTGACTTGATGAAAACTATCATTTCTAGCTAATAAGTATCATTTCTAGCTAATTAAATAATACATTTGAAATGTGAATTCAAGAAAACACTCTGAAAGGAGGGGAAAAACACCATCTCGGAGTACAAGATAGGACGGAAATGGTCTGTTTATTACATCTGCTTTTTTAATTTTTTCATTTCATCATGAAATTAGATTAAAAAAATAGATTTTCATAGCCAGATGCAGTATAAATCCTGAAGTGAGATGCTTATTTGGCACAAAACATGAAAGTTAAGGCCATCTCATGACGATCTAAAGAAACAAAAAGCTCAAAGCAACTTCGTCAATAGTTGTTTTCAGCTGGTAGATCAAATGATGAAACAATGATTCAATCATTACTCTGAAAGTCAAAGCATGATTTAAAATTACATTTTCCTAATTTGTCTTCTTTAACTGTATTTCCAATTTTATAATACAGAACAGAATATTTTATTTTTCTAAAAGAAACTTCCCATGCTTTTATTCTTACTTTCGGTACTGTTTATCATAGTAAAGGAAGTTTGACAGGTATAGCCCTTATTGCTCCTCAGGAAGTTACAATTTCCAATGCTGCACTGTTTGCTGTCTAAGCAAACAGTATTTGCCAATGCCCATGCATTTCAGGACAGGATATGGATGTTTTTTCCCACCCAGTGGCAATGGTCAGTGTTAGCACTTCTAAATGCAAAGTCACTAGAAAGGTCCTCCCTGAGTCTCCTTCAGTAAGCAGGAGGCAGTGCAAAGACACACAGCACAAACTCCTAATTGACAAAGATTGCAGTCAGTGAATTTCCCTTTATTACCAAGTCAGCTTAAAAAAAAAAAAATCTCTGAAATATCAAAGCAAAACTAATTGTGGAGTCATTTCTCTAAAGAAAACACTACAAAAATGCTACCTCTAATGTTCCACATATGGAGATGATTTACTTCCTCCACACAATTTACCTCCTCCTCCACAAGGTGCAGATTGTGCTTGATTAAAATGAGTGTACTTATATATAGTTGGCTCTCCTTTTATTTCTGCTAAAAATGAAAAACATTATTGGGCTACATTAAAGTTTCTATCCTGCAAGCCTCGTATAGAGCCTCAGCACCTTGCTAGGTCTTCCTCCTTTTTCCTCTCTCCCCAGACACCTACTACTTGTCCTTGCAGGAAGAAAGAGGACAGCAGACAAAGCAGCAGCTTATACTTGCTTGCAACAACACAGGTCTGTTTTTGAGAAGACCTAAAGATGCTGTGCCCTGAAGGATCATCACCAAGGCTTCCAGCAGAGTAAGATTCCCTGTATATAAAGCAGCACAGTAATTGCTCAAGTGACAGACAAAAATCAACCAGCAAACACTAACAGAATTTTCCATTGTTCTTTCCTAGTACTTGTTGCAACAAAAGGCTCCTTTCTATTGTTGTAAATTAACTGCTTGTATTTACATGCTTAAAAAACATTTTGCTTTATCAAAATAGTTACAGAAGGAACTCAAACCACCAAAATTGGGAATACACTAGAAAAATAAATCCTACCTTTCAACAGCCTGGCCTATATTTCAGCAAGAAAACAAAAGAGAATGTCACACGTCTGTAAGTCATTCAAGACTAAACCAACAAAATATCACGTCTCTAAGTCAGTTCAATTCCTCACATCTAGAACTGCTTAAATCTTTGAGACATTTATTCTTTTTTTTAATAGTAAACAATTATTAAAACTAAATTTAAAATTACATTTGAAATTATTACATAAGCTTGGATATTAAGTAAATACATTGTAGTAATGCTCTAATTAAAGTAGCGCATCTGAAGTTTTAGAGATAAATGTAACTAAACAACCAAAAGCCATTGGTTAACTGTCAAAGTCTGCTTGCTGAAGGGCTAAGCCACCCCTCAACACAGAAGTCTCTTTTGTGAAGTAAGAGAAAAATTTTGGAAAACACCTAATTTTAGTTTATTTATTATTAAAGTTTATTTGTATCTTCACCTGTATCATTATCAGTTCATTCAAACTTCTGAAACGGGCTAAGATACAAAAAAAATAAACCCCACTTCCCTTTTTAATCTATGACTGTAAGTGAACAGGTGGATCTACTAGTTCTAATGTCATAAAGAACTAGGAACTCAGTCAACTGAGTCTCCAACCTCCTGCACTATTTCTGAGGCTGTTTTAAATGCAAAGCTGATTTTGAGGAACTGTAATGAGAACACCTAAAATTATACATATTTACCAACAAAAGCAGTTCTAAAATACTAGGCTTTGATGCTCACTGACAGAAAGGCAGCATCAAGCTCAGCAATGAGGCTTTATTTGGGGGCATATTAGAATATCTTAATGACTACCAAGCATTGAGCTTTCCTTTATGACACATAATTGAAAAGGCACAAAGTAGAAGAAAATACACTGTCTGCCTAAACACAATTAAAGTAATATGATTCAGATACTCTGAAAATATACATTTATTCCTCTGATAAATTACTTTGATTTAAAATAAGATTATGACCTAATTTTAGAAAAGAAGTCCTTACCAGACTCACAAAGGCTTGCATACGTATGGTGTCATCCCCCCACAAAAGTCTCCAGAAATTAACACTTTCAACAAAGTATACCAAATCACTAAATCGTTATATTCGAATTGGTTCCAATTTCTTAAATCACACAATTAAATAAGAATCTAGGTTTTTATTTCAAAGCCATCAACATTTGAAAAAAAAGGACAGGACCCTGTGTTTCTGTCTAGACTGTAATCCCTGTGGTTTCTGTCTAGGGTTGCAGTCAGCCTTAGTTCTGACAACTACTTGTAAGCACCGATTTGATTTTTAGATGCAAGAAAAACTGCTCTATGGCCTTTTCCAAATCTCTTGTGAAAAAAGGAAAGAAAACAAGCTAAAGCTCTACAAACTAGGCCCAGAAAACAACCATGGATTTTGATGCAAGTCTGACAAAGAGGCTTTACCAGTAGCAATCCTGGAGAACGGTGAAGTTCATTACATCTCTGACTTGTACACAAAAGAAACAGTGATCTTTCCTCCACAGACACTATCAGTCTCTTCTTATTTCTGTACTCAATATTCTAAAAGGCTAAATTAAAACAAGTCATTTAAGGAGGAAAATGACATTTTTAAATATTTAAAACCAAAAATTATTCTTCTATTAGATAAAATTTCCCTGTTTTGGAAAACTGCTATAATGATGGTTCAAACTACCACTTAATTTGGCCTATAAATATTTGCTGTCTGTATCCTTTAAATGAAAAAGTTAATGTGAACTCCTCTTACTGAAAGCCATTTAAAATTACTATCCGTAGTCATTTCATAGTATATGTTTAAATAGTCAGGTGGTTGACTGAAAGAAGGGGGGGGGGGGGGGGGGGGGGGGGCACAAAAGAGTGCATTCTAACAAGGGGGGGGGGGGGAGGAGGCCACTCTGGATACTTGCAACAAGCAATAATTACTCTTACATATTGTAGTGTACAGACATGAAAACTTGGACAAACCAAGACCTTAGCACCATCAATTTAATGTGACAGGACTCATCTAAAAAAAAAAAAAAAAAAGAGTTATAAAACTTATTTCCTAGCTTAATTTACTTTTTCCCCTGACAAAGCTGACTTTCCTGCCTATGAAAAAGGAGTGCGATTGCTTTCAACTAACACGGACTTTCTTGACTCTTCTGGAAGAATTCCAGCTGCCTCACACACACCAAGATTATTCCATAGCTCATTCAACCTGTGTCCACCGTTCCTGTTCCCACCAACCTGTATCCCACCATTGCTCTGGGAAAGGCTAATCAGAAGCCCCTTCTGCATTTGAGGTCTTTCTGGCAACGTCTTTTCAGTATGAGAGAGTGATTCACAAACTGAAGAGTATCCACTTTGCCCTGTGCAACTCTCTAAGCCGCTGCAGACATCCTTTATGTTGACTGCTTTCTCTGGGCTACATATAGCCTGTGGAAAAGAACTTTTGGATACACAAACATTTCCAAAGCAAATTCTAGAACTACTATGAAGAAGCAGAGGAGATGTAAATATTTAAGATAAGAGATCAGAACACAGCTTTCAAGCATGATTACCTTCAAACTTCCCTTTCTGTTTCTACCATGATTGAAGGACTTTATTTTTGCAAATAGTGTTATAGTGAAGCAGATTATTCTTTTTGATAGTTCTCAACAGAACATGCATGACAGAATGAACAACATTCAAAGCATCCTTTAATATTGTGTTTCTTATGAATGATTTGATTAAGAAAAGATGTATCATAGCATTCAAGAACTCCAGGGTCACAGAGATCTAGATGTTATGCAAGATCCTTACAAAAACAGAAATGCTGGAACAGCAATGGGACAGAGCTCTACTGTAACCAGACTGAAATTTCCATGGAGAAGAAATCTGCTAATAAGTATGTACTAGTTCCGTATACAAAATAGGGATTAACCTATTTTCCTCCATGTACCATCTGGATGCTAGGCAAATGAAAAAGTCTCTTTTCACCTGCTACAAAATTGAGACAATCATATTATGCTAAGATCTGCATTAGATATGCTGAACTTCATATCCCATTGTATTAAAACTCACAGCTATCCCTGCACGTTTCATGTTCGTGGATACTAACTTGAATTCCCTGCTTTGCTCAAGAGGTGAATATTACAAGAGTTAAAACCTTATAAAATACATTCATTGTTTTTATTGCAGAAATACAGAGAGAAAAGAATCAAGAAATGGACTATGCTAGCTTACAGATTTCTTTTAATATGTTCAGGTTTTAGCTAACATGAAACTTCAAATATGACACCCATCTACAAGAAGGGCCGGAAGGAGGATCCAGGGAACTACAGGCCTGCCAGTCTGACCTCGATGCTGGGAAAGGTTATGGAGCAGATCATCCTGAGTGCCATCACACGGCATGTACAGGACAACTAGGTGATCAGGGCCAGTCAGCATGGGTTTGTGAAAGGCAGGTCCTGCTTGACCAACCTGATCACCTTCTGTGACAAGGTGACCCACTTAGTGGATGAGGGAAAGGCTGTGGATGTTGCCTACCTAGACTTTAGTAAAGCCTTTGACACCATTCCCCCAGCATTCTCCTGGAGAAACTGGCTGCTCATGGTTTGGACAGGTGTACGCTTTGCTGGGTAACAAACTGGATGGATGGCTGGGCCCAAAGAGTGGTGGTGAATGGAGTTAAAACCAGTTGGCGGCCAGTCACAAGTGCTGTTCCCCAGGGCTCAGTATTGGGGCCAGTTCTGTTTCATATCTTTATCACTGATCTGGATGAGGGGATCAAGTGCACTCTCAGACAACAGGTTTGCAGACCCCACCAAGTTGGGCAGGAGTGTTGATCTGCTTGAGAGTAGGAAGGCTCTGCAGAGGGACCTGGACAGGCTGGATTGATGGGCTGAGGCCAATTGTATGAGGTTCAACAAGGCTAAGTGCAAGGTCCTGCACTTGGGCCACAACAACCCCATGCAACGCTACAGGCTTGGGGAAGAGTGGCTGGAAAGCTGCCTGGCAGAAAAGGACCTGGGGGGTATTGCTCCAAGACGGCTGAATATGAGCCAACAGTGTGCCCAGGTGGCCAAAAAAGCAAATAGCATCCTGGCTTGTATCAAAAATAGTGCGGCCAGTAGGAGTAGGGAAGTGATCATCCCTCTGTACTCAGCACTGGTGAGGCCACACCTCGAATCCTGTGTTCAGTTTTGGGCCCCTCACTACAAGAGAGACATTGAGGTTCTGGAGCGTGTCCAGAGAAGGGCAACAAAGCTGGTGAAGGGTCTAGGGTGAAGTCTTATGAGGAGTAGCTAAGGCAACTGAGGTTGTTTAGCCTGGAGAAGCGGAGTCTGAGGGGAGACCTCATCATTCTCTACAACTACCTGAAAGGAGGTGGTTGTAGCGAGGTGGGTGTCAGTCTCTCTTCCCAAGGAGCAAGTGATAGGATGAGAGAAAATGGCCTCAAGTTGCGCCAGGGGAGGTTTAGATTGGATAGTAGGAAAAATTTCTTCACTGAAAGGGCTGTCAAGCACTGGAACAGGCTGCCCAGGTCAGTGGTTGAGTCACCATCCCTGGAGGTATTTAAAAGACATGTAGATGTGGTGCTTAGGGACATGGTTTAGTGGTGGACTTGGCAGTGTGAGGTTAACAGTTGGTCTTGATGATCCTAAAGGTCTTTTCCAACCTAAACGATCCTATGATTCTATTCATAAGGTAAATGGCCCAAATCAGGATGCACATTTCAAGAGACGAAGTCTTACAACATCTTTAAAAATAATCACCAAAGAGTTCTGCTAGTTTTGTAGAATAATTTATGTTCATCTCCAAGTGCCAGAAGATAATTTAAAAGCAGTACTCTATTTTAGCACAAGAACTGCCACAAAAATACTGTTCTTTTGGGACTGTTTGATAGTATTTCTTTTTCACCTCTCCTCCACATAAGACACACCAACCACTAAACTGCCTGTCTTTCAAAAGGAAAAGTCACCATGGATGAGCTTCACTGTCCATGAAGAATAGCTGATATCCGTAAAAGACTTCGCACCTACCTCTGCTAAAATCTTTGAGGTGCACTAAAAGACCATGTGAGCAATTATGACATCTTTTGTGTTGAATTTGGAATTCAAGAACCTTCCTAGCAGGATTTAGGCTTCATTTACCGTCCATTTTATACAAGAAAAGGAAAAATGCAACTGGTACAGCAAAGTGGAATCTCTCTGCTGGCCATGATTGGCAAGATCCTCTTTCAGAATCCCCTGAACTTCAAATATGTTATTCAGGTGATAAACATCTTGCAAGATCTTACCAGCATTTGTATAGAAATAATCTCTTACAGCCAAAAGCCTATCACATTTGACAAGTTTATGAAGCACGGAGCTACTATCAGTTAAAGGTTTTCCACCAGCTTAAGACTGTTCTAAGCTGTTGTGTTTACCAGACTGCTGTTGTGCTTATTACCTATGTTATGACCTAGGTAGATCCTAAATGTGTCTCCTGAGCAGTGTTCATTAAAAGAAATTATGCCCCATCTTCATATCCTCATTAACTGAGGTGGTATAACAAATTAGAAATGATGAAATCCTTTAGTAAGCTAGCTACACATCCATCGAGGCACTGATAAATGCCCAACTATAATGAATCAGGCACATGATCTAGATGAAAGATATGTAAATACCCATGCAGCTCCTGTATAGGAAACTGCAGTCCAACAAGACATGAATACCTGTCCAGAAGAGTAACTGAAAGGCTTAAACTGGAAAAAAAAGCTTGATTGAGTACAACTTATCCAATGCCTCTTTTGAGCCTTCTCTGGAAACAAGGTCTTCTCTGGAAACAAGCAGTAATTGAGCACCCAGACGACAGAAAATACAGACTTCCTTGACCAGAACCTCTCTATGCTTATAGAGGAAATGTCTTCAGACAAAGGAGGCAGAGGCAAAACCGTTCACCCATTGAACAGTACAGTGAAGTGTGTTAAACAATGCTTATCCCCTCCTTCTCCCATAAAGGGAAAAATCATATTCAACTAGGAAAAAGACTCACATGGTAACAACTTTACTAATCATAGCATTTATCAACATTGCCTGGGAGTAGTCTGAAAATACTGCTGGCAAATTAATGGATGCCTAGAATGAAATAATGGAAATCTGATCCCATGTTTTCCTACATTTTCAGTAGGGATCCCAAAAGAGAAGGGAAGTAAAAAAGAAACGAGAGATTTAGCTGAGTAACAGCATCTATGAAAAAAAATGAGGAGGTGGTTCTTAAGTGCAAAACGGGATGACTGTGATGATACAGAACCTCTTTTTAAAGGAGATAAGAACACATCTTTGATTTCACTGCATTGCTACCGTTTTATCCAACAATACTGCATAAACATGCATAGTGCCCCCTTCACTAGGTATCCCTTTAGCAATTCTGAATTATGCTCTTGCACTTCACATTGTGGGCTTTACAGCCTGCCTAGTATTGAAAATAGCAATTTTAACTGGTACTGGAATTATCCTTAACTAATGAAAAATAGTACTGATCTCTATCTACTGATTCATTCTGAAGAAAAGTAAAGGCCAGGGTTTAAAAGACTGGAAAAACTATATACAGCAACAATTAACACAGAAACTGTTGGTTGCTGCAGGACTGCATCTGATGTTAAGATGTTAGCAAGAACAGTTAAGCAAGTAATTTGGACTTACATTTGTATCACACTCTACCTAATTCAAACAAGAGAGTCAGAATAGCTACAAGAATAGCACATACAAGCACTGAATGCAATCAAGGTACTAAGCAACATACTTGTATGTGTATATATAAATACTTTCATGGACAATTAGTCATGTACTACATAACATAGTATGTCATAAACATAACATACAACTACTTAACACTGATGTAGTTACATGGTACTATGCTGTGGTACATGATGGAAGCCATGGCTAGTAAGCTTTAAATTCCAGCTGCTGAGTTTTACTCATTTACTGATATTACACCATGAGTTGTGCTACCCCACTGCCTGCCATAATACTCAAGTAGCCACTGGAGTGACTGTTCAGGTATCCATAATTTGAAATGTGACCTCTGGGACAGGACAGGGGTACTTAATAAAAACACTAGGAGTTAATGCAAATTTTTCATCAATGGTGTTCTTATCTGAACACTGTAAATAAAGTGTATTGTCTGCCTTTTATTCAATCAGTATAATGAGTCTCCTGTAAAAACATCTATAGAAATTCGGATACACACATCTCCTGTGTTTGCATGAACCTTCAAATTAATAAGGAGGTGAAGTAATCCTTTGTTGAATTATTGGCTTTAGAATTTGATTTAGACTTTTTACTTCAAGGGGGAAAAAAAAACAAAACAGCCCCATATTGCATCCACTTATGGTAAGAATTTCTAAGTTGACTTAACTTTTATGGATGACAAAAGTTAGAGAACAGAAACAAAAAAAACCCTTCAAGTATTTTGTAACACTGATATATTTAATCTAACATAAGACAAGACATTCCCAGAGAACAGACAACTTTGTCATTCCAAAAATGGTCTTTTAGAACTAAAAACTAAACTTCTGCTAATTTTAAATACACACTATTTTGGGTGTATGGGATAATGTTTTAAAATATTATGGTCCTAACTTGGCTTTTTCTAATATGATCTTGTCTTTATGTGAATGACACACCAGATAAAGAAGTTATACAACAGCAAACAACAAATGACTACCATCCACAATTCAATACAGTAAAAAGGTACCAAGATGAAGTGAAACATTAACTAGAACAAATTTCTGGTCTGTTTAGCAGATTCAGTTCATTTTAGATCGGCTCTTTAAAAAGCCGGGAAAAATACTATTAAAATTGTATATTTTAAAGACATCTCCATCAATAAATGAATCATTATATAATAGAAACTCAGGGGTGTCCCTGCTCTGGTACAAGTCTTCCATGGGCTGCAGCCCCCCAGTTGTATCTCTGCTCCAGCCACCCACAGGCCACAATTGCCTCAGGCGTGTACAGAGTCGAGTACAAATAGTCATGCATATACTAAACATAAAGTTTACTTTTGCCATATTTAGCAAAACTGGAATGCTTAAGAGAGATACACATCTCAAAATATATGAGACCCGTTTTAGATCTAGAAATGGTTTCATAAGTAGTATGATTTCAAAGATGTTTTCAAGCTGTATATTATTAATGTGCGCACACACACTTCATAAGCAGCACACATTTCAAAATTTGGTGAAAAAGAGCAGATAAAATACTCAGTCATCTCCTTTACTCAGTTATACAGTGTAATTCTAAATGCTTCAGTCAAAAGAACAAACAGTAAATCTGTAAAATGCTTTTAAGTAAACTTCTCTAAACAAATAGGGTAATCACGACAATTAAGTCAAATTAATTGCTTCAGAAATGACCAGAAGTACAAAGAGGGATCTTCTGCTTCAGAGTAAAATCTGGAAAGACATACAGACACATGACCTAGTGGAAATCTTCTTTATATTTTTTTAAATACTGTGCTCAATTGTCGCATTGTTTGGGCGTGGGTTTTTTGCGGGAGGGGGGTGTTAATCTTTACATTGCAAGTTAACCAATTTTTCTTCACATTTTGTGAAAGCCAGATATGCTGGGTTTGCCTATGACAGAGTTAATTTCCTTCATAGTAGCTGGTATGGGGCTATGTTTTGGGTTTGTGACCAAAACAGTGTCGATAATACAGAGATGTTTTAGTTACTGCTGAGCAGTGCTTTCACAGAGTCCAGGCCTTTTCTGCTTCTCACCCCACCCCACCGGCGAGGAGGCTGGGGGTGCACAAGAAGCTGGGAGGGGACACAGCTGGGACAACTGACCCCAACTGACCAAGGGGATGTTCCAGCCCATATGACATCACACTCAGCAATAAAAGATGGCAGAAAGGAGGAAGAAAGGAGGACACACCTTCAGAGTTATAGTGTTTGTCTTCCTAAGTGATCACTAGGCATTATGAAGCCCTCCTTTCCTCAAAATGGCTGAACACCTGCCTGCCGACAGCAAGTAGTCAATTAATTCCTTATTTTGGTTTGCTTGCAAATGCAGCTTTTGCTTTACCCATTAAACTGTCTTTCTCTCAACCCATGGGTTTTTTCAATTTTACTCTTCTGATTCTCTCCCCCACCCCACCGAGAGGGAGTGAGCGAGCAGCTGTGTGGTGCTTAGCTGCCTACCAGGGTACATCCACAACAACCCAAAATCAAATTCCCCAATGCAAACATGTTTTTTCTTCATCGGGAGGTTCTCACTGTTCACTTTTAACATTTTGCAACAGAAGTGTTACTTTTTTGTAAATGAAGTGTGGTTTCAGTAAACCACAGGGCACTTTTCAGTCAACTAGTCAAAATCTACAAGTCAGTATAAATGAATAATTTACAAGTAATAATATTTTTTCAAATAATTGCAGCATTTTCTTATGTTACAAAATTGATCTCAGAAACTTAAAATCTTTTGCCAATAGCCTACTTGCAAATTTATGGGATTTGTTTTTTGGCAAGACCCAAAGTTAACATAGGAGTTTGTCCCACAAAAGGAAGAAAGAACTTTGAAGGGTTTTCAGCCTATGGTGGAGTCCCAAATGGTTGAAAACAGGAAAATTCAGTCTATACTTCAGTATTACTCCTAGCACCTCCTTGTGATGCTAAACTCATAATATGAGTATCCAGTAGTATCTGAAATCCAGATAATTAATGAAGTCTAATCTATGCAGATGACAACTTGCCCTCACCTGGCTAAACAATAGTAGAAGAGCATGTCAGGGCACAGTCTTCAGTGCCTAGAAAATAAGCACATCATATCTGACCTTCCACTTCCCATATTGCTTTCTCACGATACTACAATCCAAATGAAAGATTTATTATTTATCTTAATGATGTTCTATGGGTTCATTTTCAAAATACCTCCTACAATTTTGCATTTGAAAGTTGCAGCTGACAATTTACTTTGAAGCATAAAAATGAGGTATTTCCCTTATCGTGTTGCAGACAGATTTCTAAAGGAGTAGTTCAAGACCAACAAATGTCCTGAGAACCAAGGATCATCAAAAATCTTCGCAATTTTCACACCAAGGCACGCCTCTGACTTAATCTTATTTAACAGCCAAACTGTTCCTTAGGAAGCTCAAAACAACCCTAGCATCACACAGATTTGTCTCCTCGGAAAGCTAACGAGCCATGGCACAGAACAACTTCCTTCTCCGGTTCAGGGACAGCTACAGTTAAGTTCTTCTAGTACAGGTTCCCATTAAGGTCAATAATGTTTCATTAATTAGTTTCGTTATCCTGCTCTAATTTGAAACAATTCAGAGAGAGGAGGGGGAATAATATTTATAAATAGGCTGGTTTACATAATTAGATAGGCCCTTAAGTAAGTATATCTTCAAACCTTATCTCCTGCTCCACAGTGAAGCTGGAAGCAAACCTGTATTTCTAGCAGATCATTGTAGCTTCCCTCCAGTTTCTTAAATCTGATACAAGGAGCTGAGGAAGTAAAGAAGCACTAGGCATGCTGGAAGTGTAGTGCTGCAGTAGGAGAACAGAATTAGCGTGTTAACAGGAAAGCAAACAGAACCACTTCACATCTACATTGATGATGACAAAAGGAATATCGGAAGTAAGGTCAGATCACCAGTGTCAGCAGGACTACAGGACAACTGTACATTAATACTAACACTATAGGAAGAGAGGTACCAAATATAATACTCTCCCTTCCCTCTCACCTCTCCCTCGTGAGAGAAATTTAATTAGAGTTTTAATTAGAGCCTGAGGCCAGAATAAGAGTTTTCATACTGAAAAAGTTGGTAAGAACTGCTGTACTAGGTCAGACAAAAAAAAAAAACACCCCACACTAACTAGAAAAATACCCATTTATTAACAATAGACATTAAAAGATATCATGAAAAAAAATATAAAGATAGGGTAAGCATACACATCACTTGGCCTAATTCTCCCCTCTACAGCCTCCAGTATTTTCCTCAGACTTCTTGAGCTAGTGGAGATATACTCGTATGTGATAGCTTCTGTTGCAAAAGCCCATAGCAAGTTGTCTCAGAACTTAACTACACATTATGCTGAAAAGCATCTTACTTTGTTTTGAATTTATCTACTTGTTAGATTAATATGACAACTCGTAGTTAGAAGCAACAGCAAATCTGTTCAACTCTCTGTATCATTATTTCAGCAAAACTGTACCTACCGGTATGCTGTTCTGATCTTTTCCTTTCAATTGCGTTCGTAACGATTCCTAAAACTTCTCTTTCTGTGTCTGAGGAT
Organism: Mycteria americana; assembly: GCF_035582795.1. Classification (NCBI taxonomy): domain Eukaryota; kingdom Metazoa; phylum Chordata; class Aves; order Ciconiiformes; family Ciconiidae; genus Mycteria; species Mycteria americana. The sequence continues at coordinate 196,405,954 of NC_134365.1, forward strand.
TGAGCTAACATTTTCATTAATCTATTTCAATTACAAGGTTTCATTCTCTGAGTAGTAACAATCAACTTAAGGACCATAGGTCTATATGTAAAATTATGATTATTCCCTCTCTCCATATACATACTTCTTTACATTGAACTCAACTGCCATTTTATCATAGATGTTTTTGCACTTATCCTGAATTACCCTTAGTGTCTGCAAACTTTGACATGTCATTATTCATTCCTCTTCTAAATGATTTATGAATATATTAAGAGCACAGGCCTCAGTTCAGACCCTTATGGGATTCCACTGGTGTCCTCCCTTCAGCATGAAAACAGGGCATTTATTTTTGTCCCTTTCACTCTACATTTTAACCAGTTTTTACACATGTAAGAGTCTTCCATTATATCATGGCAGTTCAAATTCTTTTAAGAGCCTTTGGTGAAAAGTCTTGCCACATACTTTGGATTATATCAACTGCTCATATACGTAGTTTCTTTCAGAAAATGCTGAGCCCTAAAACATGTTGAAAGTTTTCTAGTATTCACCCACATGCTCTCTAATTCTATTCTGAATTGTGATTTCTACCTGCTTACCAGGACACATATCAGATGTACTGGCCTACACATCCCCTGATCTCCTCAGAACCATTTTCATTATTATATACTATAATTCAATTTCTTCATACTTGAATTCCTTAGAAATGCTGAGTGAAGATGAGTTGGGCTTTCTAGTTGCTGTTCCATGTGACATATACAGCTCCTGCTAGGGTCAGCAGAGTGGGATCAAGCAGCTCAACAGCCAAATACTGAAGAAAGAGAGGTCATGTGCTGCTGAATGCACTGCTGACTCACACAGCAAAGAACGGTTTCTCTGCAAATCCCAGCAGATTCACACAGTCCCACAGCCGATGGGTCCTCAGTAACACATACTCACCTTTAATGGAATCATCCTGAAATTGTAGTACTGCAAATCTCTGATTTGGGAACAATAAAGACTTCAAGATAATAGTTCAGGGTCAAGGAATTTTTTTATTTGTTTATTTTTAAGGTAATGGTTCAAACGAGGGGTTCTGCTCTGATTCAATCAGTCCCCTCTAGGGAGAAAACACACACCTTACACTTGTCACACTGCTGAGGGACTCCTGGAAGGCACGTACATGCTATGCGGCAAGCATTGCTCCACAAGAGAGGAGGGTGACATAAGAAACAGCTCCCTCAAAAGTCAGATGATAGCTACAGAATCAGATATGGAATCAGGTCCATGATTTTGCTTGTACACTTGCTTCCCAACAATTAAATTTCTTTTATACCAAAAACATGTTGTAGGACATGCCCTACTTTATTTAGCAAAATACAAGAATAGACACAAGTCTCCCCAAATGAAACTACACATTCTCTTTATAAAAATTAAATAAAGTATACTAGGTTAATATACAGGTCAATGTGGGTTGAAAAAAAAAAAAATCCTTACATTCCCTCTTTCTCCCTTTTCCCCAAGATACTCATTAAATAACAGATGTTGCACTCATTTATCAGCAAGAGGAAACAACAGACAGCAACGATTGTATCTGTCACTGGTTACCGTAGAGGAGGACATTACAGGCGCTGTTTGGAGTACTTCCAATCTGATTTTGTGACATCATGCTGCATCGAGCAGACTGCAGGCAACACTGAAACACCAGATTGCTGTTGAAGAATTACCAAGTCCTAGTATCACAGGGGTTGGGTCTGTATTAAGTTTATAAGGTTTTTTGAAGTCTTCATTTATTCAACCTCTGACTCAAAAAAGCCGCCATTAAACCTCTTTAGAACAAGCATTTTATGTTAATCTCATCCCAGAAGCAAGATTTTATTATTATTTAAAAATCACTTTACATATTCTAACATTAAAGTGAAGAAAAAGGTATCAGATAGAATCTGATATTTCCCAGGACTTTGAATACCAATCTCCTTGGACAGCAAGCTTCAGATTGTGTACATGCAAACATGGTTTCGTGGGCGTACTAAAACATAAACATTTCGTCTTAGCTTTTAATATCCACAGTATTGACTGCTTGAACACAGCTGGTTTACTATATATAGCTTTATATATAACTTTATGAACTGTAAATTGCAACACTCATGAACATATAAATTGTATGCTTTCCTAACATGCATTATTTTAAGTAATTGTTCTTCACTACTAGTCTAATAAGATGATAACTGCCTCTTAACGCCAATACCCAGGGTGACCTTAGGCAAACCATATCATCCTAGGTAGGTAAACTAAGTCTCAACAAGCTGCTTCAACTGCAGCTTTATGTAGATATGTCTGACTCTTTCAGCTTTATACCATTACAATAAGAATAATTACTTTATCTCGGGGGAATTTTTAGATGTAATTGTGATGTTCTGAAGCATCATACTGTAGTAGTAAGAGTTTATAAAATAAAAATATTTCACTTTCCCTTAACCTTTTTAAATTCAGGGGGCTATGGATATTCCTTCTTTTATGTTCATTACATTAAAGCTACTACAGCGATGTGAAACTGCTTTGGCACAATTCCTCAGGATTGCTTTCACTTACCTTTCTAATTTTTACACCACCCATACCTGTTTTGTCTTCTCACCAAAAAAATCAAACATTCCTTATTTACCTAGATTTTCATTGTCACTTTTATTACTTAAATATTACCTAAATGATAGGAAAAAAGTTACCGTAAAATAAAATCTGAAAAGAAAGGAAGGAGTATAGACAAAATAGTGTTCTTTCTCAGGATGCTGAATGTGTAAATAATCCCCACAGCCTCCAACTACAGGTTGCTCACATTTCTAACAGAAAATCCTTAATAATCTTCTTGGTAAATTAAAATCATTGTGTGAACACCTTACTCCCAAGCAAATGTAATTTCACATTTAATTTACACTCATTCATGTCCAGTGAAGAAGCCAAACGTTTTTGTGGCTACCTTATCCTTAGAACATAACTTCACAAATGAAGCCATCTGGTTTTTAATCAATCCTTAGTCTAATAACTGACACAGAGTAAGATTCTAGATGTTCTATCTTGACTAGATAGAACATCTAGTGCATTCTAGTGGTATCACTAATGAAATGACTAATTTTCCCCTGCAAAAATAAATTAAAATATTAACTGTCAAGGTGCTCAACATTTTATCTAAGCTACTGATTCATCCAGTCCAACATCCTGTTCAACACTGGCCAGATCTAGTTTTTCCTTGTCTTAATAATATTTAAGATGTACTTAAATACTGTAAGTATATGCATACAAGATCTAGCAGTAGAGATTTTTTTTTTCCTTTTTTAAGTGGAATAAGGTTTCTTTAGCTATCACTATGTAAATAAAGCCCTGGACCTCACCAGGCTGCAGTGGCAGGAGGTGGGCATGTGCTGTACTACAATGACACAATGTTGTAGAAAGATGCAGAAAGATGATGGACACAGCAGGACAGAATGGTGATGATGTAACAGAAATACAGTGTGATCCTGTGCTACAAGCTCCTAATGCTCCACTGCTGTAACTGTGGTTGGACTTTGATCCTGGCCAACTGCTCCTTAAGAAGAACTGAAGGCAATGCTTCCACCTTTGCAGACAGAGATGAGGTATGCACCCTGCAGGTGGCACATAACCTTTTTCTTCCCCTATATTTAAGTATCACAGAAATAGCAAAAGAAAGCAATCCCAACTCTGAGGATAATGCAAACTTACTACACCCCAAGAAGTTAGAAAGAACCAAAAAGAGAGTCTTCCTCCCTTCTAAACTCTGTGTGAGGAGGTGCATTGACTTGATCGGAGAATACAATTCACAAACAAGTTCTAGAAGTTAATGACACAGGCTTCTTTATCCTATACAAGTGGGAATGTACGAAAACACCTGAAGAACTAACATGGTAGTTTCATCCTTCTTGAAAGTGGTTCTTAGACTCCAGTCAAAAGGCAGAAGTATTCTTTCATAAGAGCCTCGAGAAACCTTTCTAAAATGGTCCAAAAGACATGGATCAGTAGGAAATCTTAAAATAAAATACCAGGTCAACAACTCCAGTTTCTTAATTGGCAACTAACTGAACCTGTATAAATTATGTGGGACTGCAGTTCACATAGCTTTTAGCATCTATGTTGAGCATATCTTCCCAAAATGCCTGCAACAAAAGATAAGCATTTATGCTAGAATTTTAAGTAAAACCACTGTTGGCTTTCCACACACATACTTTTAGGGAATCAAATCCCTGGAGAACAAGGCTTACTTGTTAAAAACATTGGATTAGAAAAATTAAAGATAAATTTGTGACCTTTACAAATTTATCAGTCTTTAATTATGTGACTGAGGTTTTTGAAGGTATACAGTTTCACTATATAAACAAAGTGTGTGACATTTAAATGACTTATCTGTAAAACAACCATTCCAAACCCTATTTTAGTCTTGCTGGATATGCAGAGGTAAGGTCCAGCTAATCTCTAAAAAAGGCCATTGTTTGCAGGTGTGGAATCAGGAAAGCTTATTAAAAACAATAAGAAGATAACCATTAAAAGCATAAGCAGTATTTTTCAAATCTATGTAAATCACCCCAAACACAAAATACTATTTTTTTTCTTCAACCAGGTTGTTAGATGGGTAATTAAGTGGATAAGAGACTATGCGTATAATATTTATATTTTTCACAGTTCAACCTTAAGAGAAAGTTGATATTAAGGCAAATTACAGAATTTCCAACAACATTAAAAACATACTTTCAAATTACAAGATACAGTGAAGCAGATACGTCAATCTAGCTTCCTGACGACCGCTCCATGTTTTACTTTGTCTTACTAAATCTAGCTACCATAAATCACATGGGCTACATGAAGAATAAAGAAATTTTGAAATAAAATATTTAGTCACGCAAAGATCAACACATAAAAATAATGCAGAAATGTTGCAGAAATATGAATTGTTCCAATATGTTAAATACCTTGCAACTATATTAGTTACAAATATATTACACTTCACTAGACACATTTTAAGCTATTTTACAAGATGCAAATACCAAGTAGATTAACACATATCAGCTTTCAATTACAACAAGCGATCTACTTCTGTTTAAATACCATATTTCCTTGATTTGGGTCGATTTCACTTTTTATCATGATATTACGGCAGTGGGTCAGTGTAAACAGTGGAGCCAAACAGGCAAATGTTCTCACAGGCTGCAATGCATAGCCCATGCAGGCCTTCAGGAAGAAAGGAAAAGGTGACTCTAGAACTGCAGTGAGCATTGGACACAGCGGAGGAAAACAGGTAGACTAGAACCTGATTAGCAGTGTTGCATAACCAAGGGCTTCCTCAGTTGCTGTTGAAGACGATGCAACTATGGAAGAACTCGCAGCATGATTCCAGTTTCAACAGCTCACTGATCTAAGGAAAGGAAATGCAAGTAACCTGGAAAACAACTTTGACAACTAACAACATTCAACCCAGATTCCTCTGTCATTTATCAGAATCACATCACATAAAATGAAATTGCAAATTAAGGATATTAAAACTGTTAAGACCAGATCCTTAGACCAAACAAACTGTTAAAGATAGTATTTTTTCAGTCAAAATCAAAGTATAGCATTTAACTGTTCCTTCCCCATTTATCTGCATCCTTCCTCTTTCCTCCCCCTCCCACTCCTCAAATCTTAAGATTATCCTTATTTTTATTCTTTGTTGTTCTTTTGGTTTATACCACTTCTTGCATGTCTTTCATGTTACCAAGAATATTAATCTTTCCTTTTGACGAGATGATGTCTCTTGAATCTTCTGCATTCCAAATCCTTTCTTTACACTGTCACTCAAATGTCACTTTATTTCTCTTTGCTCTCTTTTTCCCCTCTTCCACCCATTTCTACCAAAATAGCTACATTTTAGTTGCTCATACCTATTAGTTGCTCATTCATTAATTCACACTTCCCACAATGCCTTTTTTCCCCAAACTTTCAATGTCAATGTTATTATTATTATATTATCACATATTCTTGAATCAAAAAATTCCAGGACTGAAACTCATACATACCTGCTAACACAGCTAAAAAAATGTGATTTTTTTTCCTCATTTATCAATTCCAATAACTACAAATAAATTAATATGCTGTAAAATATGGGGTATGTAAACTTTCTTTCAAACCAAGTCTGTGTGTAAGTACTGAGACATCCCTTGTTACTTCAGGTAAAGAAACAAACAAAAATATTCTTTACCTGTAAAAGACAATTTTGGTTATGCTGAAGCAGGTCCGTGAAAAAACAGTTATCTTTAAAGAGATGTCAGTAAAAAAATGCTATTTGACAGCATCTTTGCAAAAACATTTTTGCATCAGGAATTAGAATTCAGGAATTAAAAGGCAAGTCCCATGTAAAAGCAAGCAGAGACCAAAGTGTTACAACACAAGATAAGTATTATGTTTTTAAAGGAGGCAAAGTACATAATGGCTTATCTTATGTAATGAAAAGCAGGAGAATATTTTATCTGAACTAGTTGCAAATTAGAACACAAAAGTTGTGCTCTGAAAAACAGGTTAAGAGATGTACAGATTTTAAAAAATTAAAAAAAAAATCTTTAGGAGATGTTGAGCCAGTTTTTCAGAGGTACCTGGGTGTCTAATCGGTACTACAGGTATGTCTGGTATATCTAAGTTATTTTTGAACACTGATCTCACTAATTTTTCAAATTTCCTGATCAATATGTTGATAAATACTAAAGTATTGAGCATATAACTATTAGATATTTTTAAAACTTCATGAAAGAATTAAAATTATTCTAAAAACTTGTTAAAATGCTGTTTCATATATGCTGTTTGAATGAAACCCAGTTGCCATCCAAATTCAGTTTGATACACATCTCGATCATCTAAAATAGAAATTTGTATTTTTCATTTGTACTTTGAAAATACTCGTTGAATCAATGCTAAAGAACCACTTGCTTATACACAAGGGAAGATAACTTTTTGATTACCAAGCAGTGGTAAACAGAGTTCATGAAAAGTAAACACTCCTGGACTGTCATTTTAAAAGCTTGACTAAAATTGGGTACTCAGTTTCATTAAATCACTACACTGCAGGAAACAGCAAAACAAAGGCCACATTAGCAGTCAGCTGTAACAGTCACATTCATCGTAACTTATATGTGAAGAACCTTAAAACAGGGCAAGTAGTAGGAAAGGTAGCAGGCATAAAGTACTGAGTGTGAGCACAGGTTCTCCTACACGTAGAGACCGACAAGTCTCCAGCAAATGGTAATGTTGCCCTCCAGTGTTCAACACCATTTCTTTTAGGAATCACTCCTAATTAATACCCCCATCAGTCTCCTTAGACATGCTCAATTATAACATCACTGAAGCAGAGAACAAAATACAAGCCTCAGGCTAGGTATTCAATGCAGAACAGACAAACAGTTAGAGACAAGGATTTTAAACTTTTTGTTATTGTTAAAAGAAATGTGTTTTTTTCATAAAACTGCCATAAGAAAACATTGCTTGGGGTTTGGTACCCAAAAGCTATTTTATAAAGCTTTACAAGTTACAGCTTTGACAACACTTCTGTACGAATCCATTACTCAGATTCACACATAGCAAACAGCAGTTTTCTAAAAGATGCAAGAACAGATTATTACTTACTTTTTTAAAAAGTGTTAGGACTTCAAAGGATAGTGTCATAAATGAAACTGAGTTCCAACTGATAAATTCTTCAGTCTGTAAGGAAGACTATCACAGTTACTAACTCTGGACTTGAAATCTTATGGAAATAAATGGACAAGACTACTCTTCGCCAAAACACAATGAAGCTTGCAATGAAAGCTTTACTATTTCAGCAAAGCTAGAATGACAAAAATGACTGTATCTGGGTCAGAAAATATACCAAGAATAAAACCACTTATTTTAACTAGACAACTGTCCCGTAACCAAGAAAAAAATTACCCACGAGACAGATGCACAATGCAAAAATATTCACAATGCCTAAAGAGGCAAAATAATGAACTTGACATTTCAGAAATTTTATTCTAAAAGTGGTCTGAAATCATATATATTTATATGTTTTCCCATTAGAAACTTAAAGATACATTTTATATCAAGTATAACAAAATTTCTTAGTGAAAGTCTTTACAGATACCAGTACAATAATTTGCACAGCCAATACAAAAATAGACTACAATAGAAAAATCTAGGTTAAAAAACCAAACAAACAAAACCCAAAAAAAACTGTTATAAAGCTCCAAGAAGAAAAATATCAAATTCAAAGTTCAAATCCCAAATTTGAATATGTCAGTACCACTAACTACACCACAAGAAGAGAGACGATATTGACTATGCAATCATGGATCTCAAATTAACTGAAAATTAATCACTAGGTGATTAGGAAAACATCCGCACCACCAAATCTGAGAGATCTAATTTGGTTCCCAAATAAAGAGCTAAACTCTTGAGACAAGGAAAACAGAAAAAAATAAGCTTTTCTAAGGTCAACTGAAAGAAAGATTCTAATTCAGGCATTTCCCTGCCTCTGTAAGAGTCCTTCGCCATCTCTTCCCTTCCTTGAATAGCTATAAAGTACATCTATAGAGATGATAGCCTCAAACTTGGTACCTATTAGACACTGTAATCACGACCAGCTCTCCAACCTCATTTTATCCTCCCCTCCTGACACATTCACAGTCATCAGAGTCTCAGTAAAAGACCTGTCAGAGAATCCATGATGTAGTGCTGGATATGCTTCCAAATACACAATCTCACAATCTTATAATGGGTGTATCTGTAAGAGTACTTCTCCATCTCTTCCCTTCCTTGAATGGCTATAAAGTACATCTATAAAGACGATAGCCCCAAACTTGGTACCTATTAGACACCGTAATCACGACCAGCTCTCCAACCTCTTTTTATGCTCCCCTCCCAACACATTCACAGTCACCAGAGTCTCAGTAAAAGACCTGTCAGAGAATCGTAGTGCTGGATATGCTTCCAAATACACTATCTCACAATCTTGTAAAAGGTGTATGACTCAACTTCAGGAAAAGAAAAGCTACTCCACAGTGTCATTCTACAGCCCTGCAGCACAGCGCTTTGGTCACAGGACAAGAGATACCGCCTTCCCGTTCACAGGATGGTAGTTGGGGGTTTTATTTATTTTTTTTTTACTTGGTTTTGTTTAAGTTTTGCTGAAAGATAGAAAACTGTGGTATTTTGCCATTCTGTCATGTGGTAAGTGCCATCTAAATACCATTGGTCACATTCTTGTGAGCACTGATCAGTTAATGCCTATGTTAACACAATGCTTAGCAGCAGGATTAGTCTCAAAGGTGTGAAGTAACGCACTGAATTTTGACACCCATTCATAAAAGCAGGTTAGGCTATTACAAACAACTAAACCAAAAAGACTAAAAAAAGCCCAAAATTAGGAGAACTAAACCAGAGAAGAGTTACACAATAATCCGACCAGGTCTATATGCAATTAAAGGCACCGAAAAATGGCCACAATTTGTCTATATTCAAGACTGCACCATTAAAACCAGACAATTTGTCACACCTAGCCAACAAAAGCCATATCTCTGCTTCATCAGTGTAATTTACTTTGCAAAAATCAGACAGTAAATTAAGGGAGCTACTATAAGAAATACTAAAGATTTAACGAAAGCCAAAAAACCTCCCTTGGAATTCTCCTGCCAAGAACTAAGGGAATATGGAAAAATAGCAGCACCCTGAGATGCTGTTTAAAAAGACCAGAAACAACACACTAGTACCTCTGTGCTCCCAAGTGTCTTTACAATAGCATCATAGAATAGACAATCTGACATTTAAAGTATTTTAATGTTTTAAGCATAAAAAAAAGCACATTGTGAAGCAGTATTTATATATGCCCTGTATTATATATTTATTTATATATATATATATATTTATATATGCCCTGTATATAGTTATATATGCCCTGTATTTTCATGGCCGGTATAAGGCAAGAGAGGAGTTTTATCCTACTTTCTAGATTTGACAGCTATATAAACATCAGAAAAAAATTCCACTTAAATGAAAATTTTTGATATATTACCAAAGTTCACTATATCATCTGATAAACAATGTCATGGTAACAAATTTACAGGTAGCTAAATCCAGCCAAAAATCAAGGCAGCATCAGGACCACATCCTGTGGATGTTACTGTAGCAACAATCTCAGCTACCTGTAAGCAACCAATTTAATCTAAATCAGGCTTGTGTGAATCTTCCAATTAAATTTTAATAATGGCCTTCACAAATTTCCCCAGTATTCTCTTTCCACTGAAAAAAATGAATGGTCATAAAATTTAGTTCTAGTAAAACAGTCTCATCCCTACATCATTATTGCAATTACTTGTGACAAAAAGATCTAACCAGTCTCAGCAGGGATGCAAGGCCTAGTAAAACAGAAGGAGCAAGTAAACAAAACAGATAAGGATTTGCTCCATGTATCACACACTTAAGCAGTGGGGAGAAAAAAAACCCAAACAAACAGTATGTTTTCAAAACTAGGAGATTTAAAACTAAGGGATTATGACTTCAATCTGTTCCAGCAAGCTCATGAACAAGAAACACAAAAACCAAACATTAGTTAAGACTGAAAGATATAATTCTAGAAAACACTTTTCACTCCAGTTAAGAACTGAAACGCTGGTTGTAAAATATTTTTCAATCGACCATTTGTATTTTTTCTGTTTAGATATGGAGTGGTTTCCTATGAGAAATAAGTAAACTAGAACTCTTCAGCTTGAAGAAGGCATCTGAGGAAAAAATATAGAGACCTACAAAAATTATGGGTTGTACAGTCAAAAATCAACAGCTCTTGAAATGTAAGAGCTAAAGTGGGAGAAAGTAGGTTTAAAAATAAATACTACACAATCAGTTTTGTAACTCCTTCCCACAGGAATATATGCTAAAACATATTTTACATATGTTCAAAAGAAGCAGAGAATTTCATTGGAGGGGTAGAAGAAGAAATCCATTGACCAATGTTCAGTACAAAGGTGTCTTACACCTTACAAAGGTGTAAGAAGTCTCAGAGCCATGCTTTGCTAGTGGCTAGAGGAGAATTAGGAAAAGGCTTCGTTACATGCTTTCCCTGCTCTTAAACTCTTCCCTCTGCACCCACTCTTGAAAAAAAGTATACTGGGCTATATGTGTCTTTGGTGCAACTTGGCATAAGCAGTGTGTTCTAAGCCAACATATTTTAACGAAAACAATCAAAATTCTCCTGTGAAAGGAGATGCTTGCAGTCCCAAAATAATAAAATCAAATCTCAGTGAAAGAGGCATAATGAAAAGCTCTGTTGAGGAATTAACAGTTGAACTGACAGACTCAGGCTACTTACTTTCACAGAGCACATACAAATTCCATTTGGTCAAGGCAGCACCAATTTCCTACCATTTATTTTCTTGTAGCAGACTCTAACGCACAGGTTTAAACGCATACCAAAGCGCACACAAAACAAAAATCTTACTTTAGACAGTTGTTCAACTCAGTTAGCACTTACTGAGAAAGAATGCAGAAGGCCATGCACATCAAGTTACCTATAAAAGGATGTGTTGGGTCTGGCTGAGATGGAGTTAATTTTCCCCCTAACAGCCCTTATAGTGCTGTGCTCTGTACTTGTAGCTAGAAAGGTGTTGATAACACACCAGTGTTTTGGCTACTGCTGAGCAGTGCTCAAACAGCATCAAGGCTGTCTCTCCAACATTCCCCCCTCCCTCACCCCCAAAGGTCAGTAGGCCAGGTGTGGGCAAGATCTTGGGAGGGGACATAGCCAGGACAGGTGACCCAAACTGACCAAAGGGATATTCCATACCATATGATGTCTGCTCAGCCATAACAGCTAAGAGAAAGGGGGGGGGGGGCACTCGTTATTACAGCGTTTGTCTTCCAGAACAACTGCTATGTGTACTGATGCCCTAATTCCCAGGAAGTGGCTGGACATTGCCTGCTGATGGGAAGTAGAGAATACATCTTCTGGTTTCCTTTGCTTCCGCACATGGCCTTTGCTTTATTAAACTACCTTTATCCTGACCCACGAGTTCTTTTCCATCTTATTTTCTCCCCCCCATCTTGCTGAGGAGGGGAGTGATAGAGCAGCTTGGTGGGCACCTAACATCCAGCCAAGATCAACCCACCACAAAGGAATGGGGGGGGGGGGGGAATAACTTTTTTCCCCTCCAAAAATACAGCATCCACTCAAAAATAAATTTCTACTGAAAAAAATCAAATCATAATGGAATTCAGTTGGGGGGGGGGGCAGGGCACAGCAGAAATCACTGAATTCTCTAACTTAGACTTGTTTAAACATATGCTGTTTCTAGCTTTTTCTCACTTTGGCCATAAAGAATGCATGGTTAGCATGACTCTAAACATAACCTTTAGCTTCTCCCTCTTATAATACCCATAAGATTGATTTCATGGTTGGACTTGATGATCTCAAAGGTCTTTTCCAACCTGAATGATTCTATGATTAAATCACTCCTTTATGTTTCCTTGGTTAATAGTAGGATCCCTGCAACAGAGGACAGTGTAACAGTTCACAGTTTTCCTAGTCAAACACAGTTTGAATACTTACAGCAGTCAGATGCAAAACTTCTCATAAATAAATAAATAGCTCAGCATTTTGTAGGGAATGAATTTCATAACAGGAAAATGCAGATTAAACAGAAGAAAATTTAGAATAAGAACTAATTAAAGTGACAATCTTTACTTTTGACTAAGAAAAAGTACGGTCAAAGTTTTACATCTACCTTAACAGTGCTAACTGGGCAAAAAGGTTCTTCCTAGGTATCATCTCTGCTTAACCATCAGGTAGGAAATGAGGATTGGTAATTAGTGCACCTAAATGGGGAAAAAAAAAAAAAAAAAATCTATAAAAATAGATGAGAAGGGAAAACTCACAGTATGTCTACATTATCATCATAGTTCATGAGATCAGATGTGTGCTTTTGAAGCAAATCATCTAGATTTCTCAATTTTTTAATGTGGATGCTCCAGTTCACATCACAACATGATCTTGGGTGCACAAATTATATTTCAGATGATTAAAATGAAAGATGCACTCCAGGAATACACACAAAAATCAATCCAGTGAAATACCGATCCTCAAAAATAAAGTGTGTTTCAGTTGCTAACAAACAGGACCAGACTAAAATTAGTCTGAAGTAACTTCCCCTAAAATGCATATCATGTGGACAGTGGGTCCTCTGCACCACTTGTGTTGCTCTTCAGAATCCTTGGCACTAGCACTGATAGCTAATGTGGGATCTTTTCTCATTCTGATAGTCGTCATCTGAAAAACAAGACGACTATGTTCCAAAGAAGCAATCAAGGTATACCCATAGCTAAGTATCAACAAAGATTTGTAGGATCCTGACATATCCAGCCCTCTTCCACTAACACTATCGCATCACTGCGTTATCAATAGCTCATCTGCATTAGCCAAAGGACTAAGTTAATTCCTAGCCTAAGTTAATTAGCCTAAGTTAATTCCTAGGTCACACTGATCTCAGTAAAACATCTTGGAACTTGTCATGCTAGAGGTTTCATAGAGGGAAAGATGAAGTTCCCAACTTGGCACCCATAAGCTAACTGTAATCACATATACAAAAGAATAACTTTTTATCATTTTATTTATTTTTAAATCTGTAAGGCACAAACACATTGGGTGGTTCCAAGAGAAATAACAATCCTTGTGCAATATCTTGTAAGCTACTGGAACTATTTTTCAGAATCTGTGCAGAAAGTTATTGCAAAACTGCTCTGCCAAAAAAAGCATTGTTATTAGGTATTTTTTTTGATTACACACAGCTTAATAGAAATGAGAAAGAAGCTCCAGGTAGCAACATTTTGATGTCCAGTAAGAAGAATTCTTGAACTTTGAACTGAATCTATTTCCATGGCTTTGTATAAAGTCTTGACACAACCAAATACAACTTTGATATCTTCTAGACAGATATGGCTGCATCTTTAAAAACACACGGTAATTTAAACACCTTGGTTTGTCATGGTAAGAAGGTAATTTCCCTGGATCCAGGATATAGAGGAATGCCTCTGCCTGAGAGGCAGAGAACAAAATAGAAATAAATTAAGCTCATCTGAGGAGAAATTCAGTCATGACCCTCATTGAAAATGAATGATCTGATTTTTTATTCTTACTGGAGAAAAAAACAGCATAACAGTAACCTGCCATTAAAGCTAGGAGTTCTTCCAAAGGAGAGAGAAGTTTTCTGAAAAGGTGAAACAATAAATGGATTGCAAAGGGCAGAATGCATACCAACAACTCACTGACTGTCAAGCTCAGAACCCACAGACGTACAAGCTACCTGACGAAATTAAGCAACTTAGTATCCCTACGTGGAAGAAGCGTAAAGAGAGAAAACAAAGAGCAGATTAAGGAAGAGCTGATGTTGGACAGCTTCAACACAGGAGACCTTAATGCAGCTCACAGCCTGAGAAGCATCCTAATCTGATGACGACCACCACCCATGATGAAGACTCATGCTTAAATCTGGTTCACTTAGTGGAATCTATGCAGCCCTTACCTGTTTTTAAACAGGTTTAGGAAAGAAAGGTACCAAGCATACAAAATCCATTTCACAAGGGATATGAGGTTCAGCTAAGAGATACCCCCTTCATCCTCTGACTGAGCAGGTCTTGCAAGAACACAACAGATTTGCAAATCCTAGCTAACAGGCTTAACTGACTGAAACAACAATGGCACCTAAGCTTCCCCACACAGTGACAAGGAGGGTCACAAGCACTTCATCTCACCCCTCTCCTCCCTTCAACTACATTTGAATCTCAGTCACCAAGGAATTAGGAGAAATACAACAGAGAGCACAGACTAAGGCCCTTGACTAGACTGGCTGCACACTCCATTTGAGCCCTCAATGAAAAACTGATCACATGGAAACAGATCCTCAAGAAGGACATGAAGGACAGACTACAGATCCTATTTATATCATCTAAGCAAATGAAATGCCCGTTTCTCATCTGCCAGAGAGTGCTCATAGAATCATGGAATGGTTTGGGTTGAAAGGGACCTTTAAAGATGATCAAGTTCAACCCCCCTGCCATAGGCAGGGACATCTCACTTTCAGGTTGCTCAAAGCCCTGTCCCACTTGACTTTGAACACTTCCAATGATGGGGCATCCACAACTCCTCTGGGCAACATGTTCCAGTGTCTCGCCACCCTCATCATAAAAAATTTCTTCCTCCTATCCAGTTAAAATCTACCCTCTTTCAGTTTAAAACCATTGCCCCTTTTCCTGTCAGTACAGGCCTTGATAAAAGTCTTCCTCCATCTTTCTTATAAGAAAGCTTATAAGAACTTATAAGTTCATCACCTATTTCATGACAAACTCAGATCTCTTTTTTATGGAAGTAAAGCAATACAGTCATGTTGTCACCCACCTGTACATCATAATCCTGAACACGAGACAAATGCCTGGCACATGCTCCTTACCAAAGTTACACCATATTGGTGTGCAATCTCTATCTATAGTGTTGATAGGCCCATGTTGCTCTGGCTACATGAATAAGCTTTCCAAATCAGCCAATAAATGACAACCAACTTGCAAGGAAAAACTTACTAATTCAGATGGTCTGATGGTCCTGCCATGGTTTTGTGGAAAAAGAAACCTCAGCAGAACTGTGCCAGCAGCACTCTGAAGGTACATGATCTTGAGGACATAGAAGACTGAAGTTTATCTGGGCACAGAGGGACCAGAAATGATGACTGCTACAAGTGGCTATGCATATACAGGCTACAGTTTAATCACTGACCCAAGCTGACCTCAGGATGGCAAGCTAAGATCAGCGGCAAGATGAGTACGTTCACAGCTAAGAATCAGTCCCAAGCAACGAAGGCCCAGATCAACAGCAGTGCAAAGTATGTCCACGGTAGCCTGTTGCCACTGCATTGGTTGTAGCTGAGGTTTTGAGAACTTCATACTGATACACTCAATACATCTTGTGAAACCTGAAAGGGGTGCAAGATTGGCTTCACAGAAGTCCTTTTTAGAAGCTAAATTCCCTGTTAAGAGTATAAAGAAGTCTGACTATTAACTTTTCTTTAGATGCATATGAAAGTCTTTGGGAATGGGGGAAGAATCCCATCCTGAGGGACTTCAAAAAATTTGGGTTTAGGTGGCTTATAAAAGCATATTAAAAAAGGGGTTTTAGAAATTACACTAATACTGTAATCTGTGAGAAAGGAATGACACTAAAACAGAGCTGGTAAAAAGAAATTAGAAAACTATAATTGCACATACACAGAGTAGCGGTATCTTGAGGACAACTTCTACAACAGATGGTTGGTTATATCAAGTACAGGCTTTCTGCCTGTGTTTTAGGAAAAATGATGGTGTATTTTGAAAAATTAAAATCTTAAAATGATTCTCAGATTGGCCATCTTTTTTTTTTTCCCCAAGTTGTAGAAAGAGAGATTATAGCAGGAAAAAAAAAAATTAGCTTCCAGCTTCACAATTCTAAAACCTAGCCTATCTTTCTTTTTAAAAGGATTTCTTGATGTCTTACTAGAAGGGACTGAACTTTTAGAGTGTATCTTTCACAGTGATACTATAACTTAAATTTGGAATGGCATCACTCAGTTACATTTATCTATCAGTAGATCCTCTTTCGTCAAACCCTGATCCAAGCAGCTAAGGTTATAAATGACTTCCCCTTCTCTGTTAGGAGTCTGACATGCAGTCACAAATTTTCACTTTTAGGGACAGTATTATGTATATTCCATTTCAACATGCATCTTAATACCAATTATTGTAGTTTCATCAGCAGTCAACTACTGAATATACTGTTGCTGTCAAGTTGAAAAAACTCTGATGCAAGAACCTCATAGCAGCTGAAGAATTACTGACTGCCACACCATACAGTTATTATCAAAATAAATAAGCTATTCAAATAAAAAAAATTATCACAATGAAGACAAGAGGGCACTTCTTTTCTGCCTTCACCAATCACAAAACAAGGACCAAAGCAGAAATTTCATGGGCTTATGACTGGCAACACTATATTCAGGCATCAAAATATGCCAAGAATATATCAGACCAGTATTTTCACTTAAATAAATAAATAACTTCTTTAATCAAATCTTAGTGTAATACAGTCACACAGTCTTACAGCAAGAATGTCCAACTCATCCAGAAGAGAGGAATGTAGCAAGTAATTTTGGAACACAGCTGTATAAATACTGAAATTGAGAAATTACTGAATGTTGAAGGGTTTTTTTTTTTCCCCTCCATCTTTTCCTTCCCATAAACCATTCATTCAAGTCAAAGGAGGAGCCTTCATAGCTACCTCTTAGCACTTACAATATATATTTTAACTTCACAGAATCACAGAATCGTTTAGGTTGGAAAAGACCTTTAAGATCATCGAGTCCAACTGTTAACCTAACACTACCAAGACCACCACTATACCATGTCCCTAAGCACCTCATCCAAATGTCTTTTAAATACTTCCAGGGATGGCGACTCAACCACTTCCCTGGGCAGCCTGTTCCAATGCTTGAAACTTGTTGATGAATGTAAGAGTTCCACAAGATGTTTTGTACTGTACTTGAACAATCTGAAATTCAGTTTGTAATCTGAGTGTGCAAGATACATGTTAACAGTACAAGAACTTACCCATCAGTACTGGTTCTTTGGCTAAGGAAATACTTTAAAGGATTTAAAGGATGTCTTTTACATTGATGACCAAGAAATTTGGAAGAGATTTTTCAGAACTGTATAAATCCCACTTTTCAAAGTTACTCTGGTTCCTAAATCTGCCCTCCTCAATAAAACTTAACTGCTGAAGAGCTCAAGTAACCTTCAAAAAACGGTGCTTGGACGATCTCTACCACATAATTATTTCCTCCACCAGTCACTTCACAGATGATGATGGCTTATCTACCACATCAGATTTCATGAAGGGGGAGGGATAAGTTTAAAAAAAAAAAAAAAAAAAGGTGGCAACTAAGACTTCTGGAAAAATTCATACATATTTACTTTTCCTTTAAAAATAAAAAGGCTGTATTTGCATCTCTGTTGTTGTATTAAGATGCATATTTACTAGATTTGTGTAAATTTGCAAGTAAAACATTTTCCCCTTCTTATATTAGATGCTATTTACACACAGTTAAAAACGTTCATTGAAAGCATCACTTTAAGCAAAACACACTATAGCAATTAAACTTCATGACCACAAAGATTTTTTTCATTAGATTTTTTTCATTTCACTTTGTATAGTTTCTCATATGTTCTTAAAACTCCTGTTTTTTTCCTTCAACAGTATACGGGCATCCAGTGAAGTACATTTTTGATGTTCAGAAGTCATTTAAAAAAAAAAAAATCTATAAAAAAAGGTAGAAATACAATCCACCATCACAGGGCACAGCTGAATTAACTTTTTACTTTTATTGATGCTGCCTAAAATCCAGCATTCTCTTGCAAGTGAAAATTGTATTAGTAATCTAATTCTAGCCCTTCACAGATCTGTCTATCACAGATCAATCTGGAAAGAACTTTCACAGAACATACCCAGAGCTGAGAATTCCTGATACCCCCTTGGTATCCCATTGTGCAAATAACCAGCTTTAATTTTTAGTTCAAAGAAAATTATTTTAGCAGATTGGTATTCTAAGAAGTTTAAAAAAGAATGACTTGACTTCCAGTCAAGGAGATTGTTTCATTACGTGTTTGGGGTGGGGTTTTTTTAGTTTGTCATTATTTCTTTCATATGAATATGTATTTTAAAGAAATGGAAAAAAACAAAAACCAAACAAAAAACACAAAAAACCCACCAAAACTCAAACAACAAAATCACCCCACAATTCTGAAACTGATTTTTCATTGTTCTGTATGAAAAGTAGTTTATTAAAGTTAATGTAAGCACATCAAGGATTTTTACGGAAAGAAGTATTTTGCTAAAATACTCCAGCCAGAAGAAATACTTCAGACTTCAAATATTGTGAACATTATTTGAAAAGTATGTTTTTATTTTAAGGAATGCAGAGCTAGAAATATATGCATATTTTTCATTTGAAATAGATTAAAAAAAAAAAATTAGCCCCAAGTCCCGCAAGAATAGGCACAGATTTGATGTTCATGAAAATTTAAGTACAGGAAAATGTAATCTGTTTACTCAGAATAAAAGACTATGGTACCCCTACTTTCATTTAATAAGTAACGATACTCACTTTGAAGAATGATTTAAAATAAGAATTTTGAAAAAAATTACAATAATTTTAGCTACAGATAAGCTATAATAGTGAAGCTATGGAAGCTGAAGGGAGAACATACGTAAATCTAATCGAATGGGCCTACAGAAAAGGAAAAAAAAAAACAAAAACCCACACCAAAAACCAGAGACAGACAGCTTACATCAGATACTTGGTTTCTGTTTCCTTTGCTAACAATATCTACCCAGTACTCCACAAATGCAGTCATTGAAATGCATCTTCAATACTTGTTCTCCATGACAATTCAATTTTTACTTAATTTGAAAGTAAAGCCATAACCCACCATTTGACATCACTTATGACAAGGATTACAGTGAACTTTACTATTGTAGATCAAAAGGAGACTTTAAAAATGCGATTGTATTTAAATAGTGAAGATGGTAAAGTATTTTAAAAAGTGAATCTTTAAGTACATTAATTCAAATTTCCATTCTGAAGAAAGTAAGGTCCAACCAATTGCACAGTGACAAGGAAATCATTGGCCAATAAATGTCTAAACCAACTAATACTGCCTCACTGAACAATTATGTCCATCTTTTTATCCAGTTCTACCTGCTTACTTAGAGCAGACATGTAGCTTTTTTAGTTACTTTTTTACTGTAAACAGCTTTGTAGAGCCCCTTCATCTCAAAGGAGCAAATTTTATTCACCTACAAGTAATGTGTCACCAACGCAACCAACCAAGAAGAGCCATGAGGCCACTCTCTGTGGAGGACAAGAGGACCATATAGGTCCAATAAAGCCACATTTTTTAAACAAGCAACCTTTAACATTTTTGAAAGGAGAGTGAAAACAATCTTTTTATGTATTTGAAAAAAAAAAAAAAGGCACAGCATTTGGAAGGTATCAGATTTTTAGATCTGCATGTGTTCCACCATGCCCTCCCCCAAAGCCTACACTGGAATACATACTTTCTCTGTATTGACTACCACTAATAAGAGGCCTTCCATTCTAAATTGTTCTGTGAGTCATGATTTAACATTCTGTAACTGATCCAAGGCTCTCTTTTTTTTTTTTTCTGATTTTAACCAACCTTCATAGTTCATCTTTAAGACTTCGGAATCCTTGTGATTCAAAGCTGGATAACAACATCTACATTAACATTTTTTTCATACTGCAGAAGTGCCTCCAAATGCTTATATTTACATTTATAATTTACTGATGCTCACTAGGCATTCCATTTTCTTTCATTTTTGCCATGAATTTTTAAACAGGAAAAGATGATCCAACCAAACAATGTGTGTGCAGTTCAATGGCAGTTTGCAATTAAATGTGCCAGACATCTGTGGAAGTCTTAACTGGTCCTGTGCAAGGAAAAAAGGAACGGTTCTCCAATTTTAAAAGCACACAAAATTAAACAATGTTAAGCTCACCTACACAAAGAAAAAGAAAATCTTATGTAAGCATTCATGGTATAACTACCAAATAGAGATAAAGACAATCAAATGTTTCCAGGTAGAACACACACACATACACTGGTCTCTGGCAGTCAACCAAAACAGAAAATACTATACAACAGGGATAAGAAGGAAGGAGTTCAAACGTGTCCCTGATCCTTTCTTCTACAAAAAAAATTATAAAAACCTTCACATGTCACAGTAACTGTGCCATGGCAATATGATGCTTAACTAAAAGCTAGTTGGGTGCATTTTGAACATATCCAGAAACGACAAATTTATGAAGTTCCTGTTCATTTGTTTGTTACATTTAAATTGTAACTTACCATTCAACCACCGTAACAAATAAATTACAGTTTTCTCCTACACAAGAGTTTTAAAAGCAGTAGCTGTCTGATAGACTTGAAAAAGAAAGCATTTAGTTTCTTCTTTAATACACAATTATAATATTACAAGCCAGGGTAAAACATCTCAACCACTATGAACTTTCCACAAGAAGAACAGTTACGGTCTTCTTTCTGTCAGCCAGGGACTTCAAAAGCACAATGAAGCTATGAGATACAAATCCTACAAGACCCCAGTTCTGAGTCTTCTGTGTGAAAGCTGGGCATGCATTTCCAGTGGATGTGTCACACAAGGGGCACTAGTTAGTAGGGAATAATCCCTAGATGTTTAAGTAAAAGCTATAGAGCACGAAACGTAAGCACTTTCATCCACATCGCATTGAAGTAGCATGTAGGATTAGTGACACAAAGTTTAATACAAGCTGTTTGCTGGTAACACTGTCCTCCAAGAAGTCTCTAAATAGCTTCACGTGTATGAAGAGAGACATCAGCAATCTGCATGAGAGAACAAGCTGATTTCTCTCTGTCAAACAAGACTTTACAGAGGCGGCAGTGGAGCTGCTGAAGAGCTGTGTGCCACTGCCAGTTCTTTTAACTAGTCAGAATCTACTGGTGTATCAGAAACGGCAATGCATCTAGGAAAGTCAGTATGCACAACTAAACCTTGTTCATCACTCAAAAGTATCAAATGCATTTTTTTAATTACAGCTCACCACTGCAAAGGTCAACGCAATGAAGAAAGTCCACAGATTTCAAAAGCTGAAAAACAACTGTTTGTTGAAATACAGAGAAATTAATAGTAGTGTGCATCAACCAATCTCTGCATAAAACTGTAAATCTGTTTACAACTATAAATGAAAATATTTAACCCACAGGTTTTCTGTACCTCCTTAAGAATTGTATTTCAATATGTTTCCATCATTTAAACAAAACCTGTCTCTCTGCGGTGGGTTGACCCTGGCTGGATGCCAGGTGCCCACCAAAGGTGCTCTATCAATCCCCTGCTCAGCTGTACAGGGGAGAGAAAATACAATGAAAGGCTCATGGGTCGAGATAAGGACAGGGAGATCACTCACCAACTACCTTCATGGGCCAAACAGACTCAACTCGGGGAAATTAATTTAATTTATTACCAATCAAATCAGAGTAGGATAATGAGAAATAAACCCAAATCTTGAAAACACCTTCCCTCTACTCCTCCCTTCTTCCCATGCTCAACTTCACTCCCGATTTCTCTACCTCCTCCCCCCAAGCGGCGCAGGGGGACAGGGAATGGGGGTTGCCGTCAGTTCATCACACGTTGTCTCTGCTGCTCCTTCCTCCTCACACTCTTCCCCTGCTCCAGCGTGGGGTCCCTCCCATGGGAGACAGTCCTCCACAAACTTCTCCAATGTGAGTCCTTCCCACACTGCTCCAGTGCGAGTCCATTCCATGGGGTGCAGTCCTTCAGGAACAGACTGCTCAGCGTGGGTCCCCCACAGGGTCACAAGTCCTGCCAGAAAACCTGCTCCAGTATGGGCTCCTCTCTCCACAGGGTCACAGGTCCTGCCAGGAGCCTGCTCCAGCATGGG
The DNA here is from genome assembly GCF_035582795.1 of Mycteria americana. Lineage (NCBI taxonomy): Eukaryota > Metazoa > Chordata > Aves > Ciconiiformes > Ciconiidae > Mycteria > Mycteria americana. The sequence continues at coordinate 196,428,498 of NC_134365.1, forward strand.
CTTCCCACGGGGTCACAGCGTCTCCTTCAGGTGCATCCACCTGCTCCAGTGTGGGGTCCTCCATGGGCTGCAGAGGGACAGCCTGCCTCACCATGGTCTTCACCACGGGCTGCAGGGGAATCTCTGCTCTGGTGCCTGGAGCACCTCCTCCCCCTCCTTCTTCACTGACCTTGGTGTCTGCAGAGTTGTTGCTCTCACATATTCCCACTCCTCTCTCCTGGCTGCAGCTGCACAGTTGTCTTTTCCTCTTAAAATACGTTATCCCAGAGGTGCTACCACCGTCACTGATGGGCTTGGCCTTGGCCAGTGGCGGGTCCGTCTTGGAGCCAGCTGGCATTGGCTCTATCAGACGTGGGGGAAGCTTCTAGCAGCTTCTCACAGAAGCCACTCCTGTAGCCCCCCCGGCTACCAAAACCTTGCCACGCAAACTCGATACGTTCTCTGAGACAAGACTGTATCACTCCAATCCCCCAAGCCCCAACACCTTCAAAACCTGAGCATTATCCCAGACATTGTCCCCACAAAGTGTCATAATACAGTTTTTTCTATGACACTTTACTCCCCAAAGATTGGTCTGATTAAAGTATTTTTTCTCTACAGCTTATTTGGATGCTTATAACAATAAAAGACTTCAGGCAAGTCTTTGTTTTCAGTCACAGTATAAACCTATTAACCTAGAATGGTTACTCAACTTATAAATATACGAGAAGAAAAAAAAGAGTTGGAAAAAAATTAAAAATATTACTAGGGAAACTGAACACAGACTAAGAAGCTGGAAGCTACTTACCATATAGCAATACCAAAATGTACTAACAATTACTGCTAAATGCTACTTTCCTCAATAACTCTCTTGGCTGTATTAATTTTTAATAATGCCTCGGTAGCCTTTCATTATAGTGTTTTAAAGATCTCATTTTGCTACACTAAGTATAGACTATTTAGTTGGATTTCAATTTTCTAAATAAATAGAAATGTCAAGGAGTTTTTCTTAAGTCAGGATTTGTTTTTACACCACAAACAATTCCTTCCTATCTCCCAGGCAATCCTCAGGATTTCTTAAAGGATTTTTAAATCAAAATTCACATTGGCTGCACTGTCAGCTGGAGCTTGTACCACATCCTGCTTGTACTATGAAGTATGTGGTCTCCTCAACAGCTTATACTCTACAAAATCCATACATAAGGAAACACTTAAACCCAAGATTTTTCAAAAACTAATGCAGCAAAAACATACAGAGCCAGTTCAGACATACTGCTTAAGCAAAAAAACCCAATCCTCATCCCCAAAAGTGCTACACATCCCAAAAGCCGTAGTACCTATAAGGGGCTGAGGGGAAAGACAACACTTTAAGAGACAGTAATACAGAAAGACACAACACAACCATGGACAGAGTTCAGAAAACTGAATCCCTATGTTAGCTGGCTAGCACCAGTTGAGTTCAGGTTGCTTAGCCAGATTCCTTACTGAGGAAGCCCTAAAGCCTACTGTAACTCCACAAGGAGCATATGAGAGGGGAATTTTGAGAGAGTAATTTAAACAAGGTGCTCCTAGGATTCCTCTGACCTCTAGAAAGGATTTAGATTGTATCAACACTTCAAGCTTCTTACGGCTTTTTCTGCACATCTGGATAACATCAGGTTTTGGTACAAGACACATTTAGGAGTGATCTCAGCCAGAAGAAAATATGTGCTGCTGTCTTTTCAGGGTGAAGTAATTTTTGCCTAAAACAGAGCTTGACTGACTTTAAGTTGAAAAGCCAGTTATGTCATAACTAGTGCAGAAGAGCTCAATTACAAGTATTTGCAGCCATTCTAACTTCAGAGGACAGGCTAGAACCACAAACCAAAGCTGTGACAAACAATCCGAGAGCTTAAATCTGGATTATTAAAAAAAAAAAAAAAAAAGGTATTTTCTATTTATACTCTGAAACCCCTTAACTGCTTTAGTTTAGTTTAAAGAGAAGGATTTCTTACTTAAAAAATTCAACACTTAAAGCATTTTGAAGCCCACATGTGGGCTTAGACTCTGGTATTAACAGATGGTGGTAATTCCCTCAGACACTTCAAAAATTGATAAAACATCGTATAACCAGTCATTTCAAGGTCTCTAAATCCAGGTGGACACTGCATCACTGAGAGAAGATAACCTGTTGTACTCGGGGTTTTCCACTCATACTGTTAAGAGTTTTTTTAAGTGTAAAGCTTCCTTTCAGTGGTATTATTTCTTAATAGCTAAACTTCACCTAAACAATTAACTTAGATTTTTTTTGTGCTGATACTTTTAAGAACAGCCTCAACTGGAGAAGTATCAGCTTATATGGTTTAGCCTCATTCAGCTGAAACTTCTGCTTCCCCCTTTCCCGTCCTTCCTTTCAATTATTGCTTATAGTTACACCAAAGGCTCTTAATACATGTTTTACATGTATTTGCATTAGTTTGAGCTGCTGGGTTTCTGAAAAAGCGATAGCTGGCTTAGTAAACTACGCCTTCAAGAGAGAAAAAGGATTACAGACTTCAAAACTATTTTTCAACTGAACCAGGACATGCAACAAAGCAAGTAGATCCAAATTTGTTCTTAAATAGAATTTAATCACTTTTTATTAAAAAAAAAAAAAAATCACATACGTTATTTTCCCTTGTTATAAAAACCACTCATACTAGTAACAAGGGAAATCATCATGACCGTGAGAACTGGGAATAACCTCCTTCTGGGTTTTAGGAAATACTTGTAACTATCAACTTCTTCACTGAAGAACAGTCCGTTTTAAAGACAGTATCAACTCCTCTTCAGTGAGCACTACCTTTAAAGTGTCAAATATCATACTGTATCAACCATCAAAGACTGACTCCCTCTCGGTGACTAAGCCTACACATTGTTCCAGTCACAATGTGTTTATTATTGTACAATGTAAGTTACTTTGAACAAAAGAATTATTTTCTTTGCATGAAACAAGAACTATAAAAATTTTGTTACACAATCATCTTTGCTTAACATATTACAGTTTCTAAGTAACATATAGCTATATGCAGGTAACGTGCTATCGAACATTTCATCTATAAATATTAGACTATATATAAAGTCATGAATCTATTCTTTTCAATAAACTCAATGCAGAACTTTAACAGCTTTGGCTCTATACTGAATATTATGTTTTTTTCCTTCTGTTATCAAGCATCCGTAACTTTGAAGACTATGCTAATGGATCTCCTAGTTTAATTTCCATTCATGCTAATTCATTGAAGAAGGTAGTATTTCTAGTATACATTAAGAGCCACAAAGTTTCATTAACTCAGTATTAAGCCATTAATATTAACTCATACATTTTCAGCAGAATATCAAACGTAGCTACAATTTATATTTCTGAAATCTAAGAAATAAAGCTTACCTACAACCATAACTGTGATTTACAAAACTGACAGACACTCTCAGGTTTGTGTGTTTCATCCAAGGCTATCTATTAAAAAGCAGGCACAACAGATGAAAAGCAAACACTCGCTGCTGTGGCTCACGGAGGTCTGTTTTCTTTCTTGGCTGCATGTGGTGCAAATTGTCCTTTGCTGGGTTAGGCATAGCAACATTGACTGGCTTATTTGTGGTAGATATTGCAGCTCACACTGTGAGATGAGGAAAAGGGTTGCTATAATTACAAAGCTTCCCAGACTCCACCTCCCACTTTTTGGAGAGGGAGCACTATTATCTACACAAGGAGAATAAAGATCTAAATGTGTGAATGATTAAGGCATTGGAACATCTGACATACAAAAGAAAGGCTGAAGAGAGCTGGGATTGTTTAGCCTTAAGAAGAGAAGGTTTGAAGAGATCTTATAAATGTGTATGCGTATTTGTAGCAGAGGTAAGGTGGACAGGGAGTAGAGACAAGGGAGCCAGACTTCTCAGTGGCACCCAGTGACAGGATGAGTAGCAACAGGCACAGGAAACTCCACTCACACCTAAGTAAAAACTTGACATGGGAGTCTCTATCCTTAGAAATATCCAAAACCCAGCCAGACAAGGCCCTGAGCCACTTGCTCTAGCTGACCCTGCTGTGAGCACAGATTTTTTGTCTAGAGACCTCCAGAGATCCCTTCCATCCTCAGCTGTTCTACCTTTGAAATTTCTGTGATTCTGCTAGTTTATGACAAAGAAGTTTCAGGAGGATGTTGTAGTGTTAGTGCCAAAGAGAAGAATGGAGAGGCATGAACGTTAACATGATTTTGATGGGGTGGGGGGGGAGGAATTGTGTTACATATGAGCCCAGGACAGTATGTAGAAGTTTCTTTTTAGATGGACTCAATTCACTTCAGCCTTGGATAGTAGATGCAACTCTAACAGGCTCTTCTTGTAAGTCTATTTCTGCATACACATAATGCTCTCCAAGATATCAAAAGATGAAATGGAGGCTGCAACACTTCCATGAGGAAGAGAGTGGATGAGAAAGCTTTTCAAATCACCTAAAAGTTGCATAAAACAAAACAAAGAAAAAACAGAAGACTTCTGCAGGTCGTTTGGAGGTATACATGCCATAGCTGAAGACACAGAAGAAAAAGCAAAGAGAAGAATTTTGGAACCCCAGAGAATAAAACACAGGGCAGGGGCTCCACAAATCTCTTTAGGGAAAAAGAACTGGAAGAATGAAGTAGCTCCCACCTCCTGAGTATCTTGCTTGGAAGACCTTATTCAGTCAAACGCAGTCTTAACACAAATGTTTCTGTAAGTTTCAGCTATTCAGCACATGAATATTAACAGCCAAGTAGCCATCAGTCACAGATCCGACTCACAAATATCACACACCTTGCCATTTACCAAAACAGATAATGTATTTCTCTGGAGCAATAGAAGGAAAAGAGGGGGTGCTGATACTAATTTTTGGACAACTTTAAGTCATCAAACTTCTTGCTCATGGAGGAACATGTTGAGGCAAACAATCCTGTTGGACATGTAAACACTGAGTTTACAATGATGGCTTTTGTGGGAGCTCTCAATCTCAAAAGAAAACGGCAGAAGTCACCAGCCATGAAAGTGTAACACACCACCTAGTAGGGTTCTTTACCTTCTTCTTCTCTCCATAACTTAACATACCCACAATGCACCTTTCAGAGGCCCCCTGATAAGTTTCATTTATTAAAATTACGATTTGAAGAGGGATGAAGCTGCTTTCTTCCCACAAAATTGGCTTTTTCTTCTCATTTCAGGCAACAGCTCTTGCCCCATTCTCTTAACATTCCAACTCCTACAATTAAACAGCTGCAGCTAATGCCTTTCTGCAAAGATACTGAATCCCCAAGTCCATTCTCCAGACCACTGGGAAGCTCATTCTCCCTGCATAACATCCTTAGATACACTAGTTCAAATCCTGCTTTTCAAGACCTTCTTTTACATTTGTAGTGCTTTACCCTTTCCCAATCCTTAGGTACATTTGCTCACATTATGGAGATGCTACACAATTGGAGCTGACAAAACTCGGTAGCTACATTCTGATGTATATGCCCTATTGGAAGGGGCAGACAGCTTTCCCATTCTGCTAGCTATAAAACATAAATTCAACTTTAAGCAAGAATGCTCCCCTGATTTCAAAGTAATCTTTTTATTTCTTTTTTTTCTTTTTTTTTTTTTTTAATTGAAGGTTCTTAACACTAAAAGTGACATAGGAAGATTTTTAGCTCACAATTAAATCAAGAAGTATTTTTTGGATGCAGCGAGCTACACAAGGTATTGCTGAAGAGCAAGAACAAATTCTGATCAGTCAGGCATGAGCAATCCAAGACAGGGCTTGGCTTCAATCAGTTCATTACTAGCTTGAACGTGTATTTCATGGTTACTATTCCATATTTAATGAAAGCATATCTTATTGTTTTCTATAATTCTGTAGTAGGAAAGAGTCTTTGTTTCAATAGGTTTGTACAGGCCCCTTTGTGAATCAAAGGACATGCTGTTTCCAATTCATATTTGTGCTTATAGATATTCAAAACGTTTTCTTTTTACAAAACATTTTGCTCTTTCTTTACAAAAGAGCAAAAAATTTAAAAAACCTGTTATAATGGCTCAAAGCAGGCAATCAAAAGTAAATAAAAGTTAGAAAATTTTATCTAATTGAGTATTTGTCACAGAATATGAAGACTTAAAAGTAAAAAAAAAAGTGAGATCACATAAAACTGACTACAATGTCATATTGCTGGTAGTGGAGTTAGTTTAGAAGGCTCTACTCAGAGAATTATTATTTCCATCCTTCTTTCTACACTGTCCCAGTACTACAAAAGCCATCAGGTACCAAAAAGCATGATTAAACGCACTCAAAGTAATCACAATTTCACTTGTAAGTGAGTATCTTGCCCTATCTCACTTTCAGCTAATTCAAAAACCTAATACCTATTCTGCATAGTTAACAAAGGCTTCCAACTGTAAACAAAAGGGCAGTGAAAGAAACATCGTTTTCCAAATATAGAAGTCAAGCACTTGTAAGCTGTTGAATAGCATAAGCAGTATTCAGTTATGCAAGCTTTCAGTGAATTATGTTGGAACAATTTCACTGATGCAACCCAATTTTAAATTAAAGCAGGGTAGTCACATTATAGTGTTGCATTAATATAAATGAATCGACATCACTGGTATAAATCTCAGTAACACCAAAACTACTTAGACTTACATATTTACTGAAGATTATTATTTTCCATGTACTTCAAAAGTAGAACAAACTCTAAACCACAAAAATTACCAGAACACAAATTTTAGCAGAGAGTCAGTAGGTTGATCAGAAGTTGAAGTGCCTGTCTACTGGAAATAACAAATAATCATTCTCTTAGAGATGAACATCATTAACAATCTTCCTAAATTGGAATTTATGAAACTATAGTTCAAATAGCTGAAATCAATCATAATCCTATAGTTGAAACAGGTATTTCTATCATTAAAGAAGTGACATGTGACTCTCCACAAATAAATCCTTTTTTTTAAAATTCTTCATTATCTTTACCCTGAATATCATATACTGAATAGTGTATCATTCATAGTACATTCAAGCCAAGCCTTTGCAAGACAGAAGTGAGATGTAGATCATCAAATTCAAAACTGATGTTTCAAAAGATCTGCTGCCTCTGATTATAAAAGCAAGTTCTAAATTTGATTCATACTTAAAGAAACCTTAAGGGTTCTGTCTATGCAAGGAGTAATAAAACTCCACAGTGGGGTATTTCCAAAAATATGAATGGTAATTAAGGATCAAATTCCATCACAAAATAAATGGAACTCCATCAACATAAACACACACTACTACACTGACGCTTTGGCCACCAGGCACACACAAGGTATCAACTACTGAGGTAGCTGCAATGATACTGTTCTGTGTAAAGTAGTACAAAATGCTGTAGTAGCAAGAGAGCAACACAATTTGATTTTAAATGGCAGATTTCAAATCAGATAGACTAAGATACAAGAACAAAAAAGTGCAGTACCAAGTAATGAACAGGTAGGATTAAGAGATTGATTTAAAATAGCTTGGATAGCTTATTAAGTTAACACAGCTGTGTTAATACTGTGCACAGTATTTATCAGGATATAAAAGTCTCAGTTTTGGTACTAACCCAATCACAGATTTTATTCCACTTTGACAAAATTCAACATGGCGTGAATGGGGAACAAACACTTCAGTAGGAATTCAGAAATGATTATGCAGTTTTTGGGTCCTTTTTTTTTTTAAATGATGTAATATAGACAGTGATTCATATAGTTGAAAAGTATGAGTGGAGACACTGAAAAGCATTAACATAAGAAAAAACTGTACCATAGCCTCCTAGACGTCAACCTCGTGAAGGTAATGAGCCATGCCCCTTGACTTCTACCCCTTTGACTACTCATCTGAAAGCCAAGGGATGGGGGAGAGAGTGAGAGAAAATATGGAGGGGAGAGAAAGATTAGTGTACAACTGGGTACATAGCTAAATGCTTAGTCTTGTGAAACACATGGTTTAAATGGGGAATCAGGTCACAATTTTGTAAAAATAGCATCTCGACAGAGAAAGGTGCTAACCTTTTGCTTGATGCAAAGGGAGAGAACATAGGTAGGGTCTCAGGTGGGAGTAGGGGGAAAGGCCAAAGACTGGAGGTGTGTTATTAATACCAGTTTCAGAACTTTATTACTTCAGTGTGACAAAAATAATTAAAAAACCTTAGGTATTCACCTCCCTTATAATCCATGAACTGAATCCTGTAAAGACAAGTAAGATGTAAAGCTAAGAAGAAAATAGCTGTTCAGAGTTCAGCAGTAAGGAATAGTCAGCAATAAGCTTACCATGACAGATTTTAAAAAGTTATCGCCTATAGAAATGTATCAATCCATCATACCAAAACCACAGCAGATTCCAAGCCACCTGCTGAGATATCACTAGTGCTTCATGACTGATACAAGGATTGAAGAAAACTTCCCACCCATAAACACCTACTGTCAAAGATTAGATAAAAAAGCCAAAAGCAATCAGTTATACTAAAAGAAATTAAGTGAACATTCAGTCATTCAAAGATTTTCTGTAACAAAAACTGTTTTCCATCAAAGTATTAGATAATGACAACAGCTACAGTACTCTTAAGTAGTTGCCCATGGAATTCTATTACAAACTCTCGCATTGGATACTGCTCTTTCCATATGGCTCTGGTAGCTTCTACAGTAACTTCCAGACATAGTTCAGTATGGAGATAATATGAGCAGGATAAAAAAGGACCAGTGGGACAGACAGTAACTTGGACAAGGACTGCCACCTCCAGGTAAGTATTACCTAAAACAAAAAACTCACACACACGCACAAAAAAAAGAAAAAAAATCACTTTTTTGAATAATACTATCAGCAGAGAATTATACTACAAAAATAAGAAGGCTTCCACCAAGAAAATGGAATAAGATTCTCAAGCCTGCAAAGCTAGTTCCACAAGAAAAACAGAAGTCATATGACAGAGGCTACAGTTCAAGGCCCACGCTTTCTCAGAGTACAACAGCATCCAATGAACAAAAGTGATCCTTCCTCCCCACACAAGAGTAGAACTGTGACACAGGATGTTGCAGCAACCAAAACTGTAAATGGATTCAAAGAACTCAAATATCAAAAGCCAACTTTAGCTCAAGAAGACCCTCGCCCAATGTTTGAAGAAAAGGAGTACTAAAGGAAAAAAAAAAAAAAACAGTCTTTCTTATATATGCCTCTAAATTTTTCCTCATGACCACTACTACAGAGACCCTATAGGGCAAGAAGGATCTCACATAATCCATTTGCTCTGAAGCTGCAAATACCACTCCTGCAAGTACACAATATGACAGAGCACTAAAAAATGGCTTACCTCTTGTGATGGGTGACTAACACTGAAGTAGGATGGAACAGCCAAGAAAATGAGAAGAGTTAGGCAGAAGCGTGGGCTGTAGTCAACAAGAACAGCAAGAGACCTTTTGAACTATGCCTGGTGTTTGACCCACTTCTTACAAGCACTCTCTAGCCTGACAAAACATATATAAAAGCTTTTCAGATTGCATAAGGAGAACCCTGGTCAGCTACACCTGCATCAGATTGAAATCTGTTCAAATCTGGATCACATCATCTGTTCAAGATGCATAGGCAAAACAAGCAGCATGTGTCGGCACCAGTCACAATTTTTTAGTATCAGTCAGCTTCCTGTTCACCTTTCTTATTTCATGCTGCCATAGAATCAGCACTACAAAACTCAAAATAAAAAATTCTAGGAAATTCAAACTGGAAGAGAGAAAGCTTTCTAAAAGCTAAGAAACAATGCAATTCACGTAGTCATGTTTGATGAAAGTTGGCCAGACAAGAGACAGTTCAAGATATACACTGACAGAAAAATTCCCAAGATGGTTAAAATACTGGAAAAGCAGAGAATTAAGGAAGCAAGCCAGTAAAAATAATGAAAGGAAAGGAGATATATTATAGACAAACTAATTAAAGCCACATGTGGAAATTTTGAACTAGGAAATATGTGAAACAAAAATACTCTTGAAGTAGAAGAATACAGATGGACAGACTGACCCACTTCCACCTTAATATCATATTCATTGGAGCACATGGTGCAGAACTTTATTTTAAACATCAGTCTAACACATATCATAAGTACAAAATGGTATCAAGAAGCAAAGGAACTATGGAGAATAACAACAAGCACATCTATCATAGCAATAACAACATCTTTGACAGTACCCTAAGAAAACTAATAGACCTGTTCAAAGGGGAAAGGCCTCCCCATCAACAGAAGCACAAAACTGGTGTCAGAATACCCTCAAAGAGAAATCACTAAGAGCAATTAGGGGATTATGTGGTTTGTAAGGAAAGCCTTTTCCAGTTTGGTGCTCTGCAGTATACAAGGGTCAGTGAGCACACATCTCAGAGACAGCATGCTGGACCTGGGAATTCTATTAAACCCACGGACCGAAATCAAAATAAGCCCCATCACAGAAGAATGCATGAAGTACGATGAGGAGTTCCCTCCTACTTCCAGAAGTGTAAAAAGAATACAATATTCTATAAAATCATTCTAGAAAAACCTTCAGCTCATAGACTCTTAACATCTTCTGACCTTCATAGTATTAACACTAGAAAGGGTTTTTTTAAGGAAAACTGCAAGTAGTTCATAGGCATTGGCATATAAAGGGCTGAACCGCCTCTCCATTATGTCTTCCGCTATAATGTTAAACAATGAAAAATAACACAAGTAATATTAGAAACTCTACCAAGCGATATTCCATCAAACAAATTCACCAGTATAACAGAACTCTGAACACCCAGTAAGTTCAGAGGAAAAGAAGTGTCACTAAGAAAAAGAAAAGTATCAAGAGAAACTAATCCCATAAACAGAGTAGGCATGCCCAAGAAAAAAATACTGTCTGAGCTGAAAGTCAACTGTTAAAATTTGGCAAAGCTGAAAATCCAGCAACATATTAGACACGGAAAAAGATTTTCAGCACTGCATAAAAAGCACTTCATCACCTCACAGATACGATAAATCACCGTGTCCATCAACATCAGAAGGTACCACGTGAAGTAAGTCTGAAATGTGGTAATAGAGACCAGCGAAGGGCCATCAAAACAAACATTTAAAGGTAAAAACTGTCCAAGAGAAACCATAAGAAGAAAACTCAACAGGGAAGAAGAGTGACCATCTCCATGACAAGGGCAAGCCAAACCAAAGTTTTGTCTCAGAAATTTGCTGCTGCTTCCATGCAGATGCAGAAGAATGAATAGACTTAGTTAAGCTTTACATAGAGGAGCAGTAATCTCAGATAAGAAAATAAAAAAAGTATCTCAATCTTTAACTTCTGATTCTCTCCGATAATAAAAGAAGTCGCAGCTATGTAGAATACAGATACTAAAAAGCTATTACCAAATAGCTTACAGATACACAACGTTGGTATAGTATAGGTTATATTTCTCTCAGAGACTTAACATATCAACTGACACATCAAACGGAGATCAGCTCTTTAAGCACTGTCCACTCATTATCACACTTGCATCAGAAGTCATTCAGAAATAGTAAAGGCTGAAGAAAAAAAAAAAAAAACCCTCCCCAAACCCCCCAAAACAAATCAAGTTCTCTCCACACCCACCCACACCTCAAAGAATGCTTCTAAAATACAAAACTGCATTTTATTTAAAGTTTCTATTAAAATCCTTAATACAGAATCAGATAATGTTTAGTAGTTTAGGGATATGCCATCAGCTTTACTTTGTATCTGCCATATTCACTATGTTTGTTTCACATGCAAGTAAATTAAGTTTCAAATACACAAGCATAAGTTTGAGACATTCACTGCCCTGAGAAGAAAAAGATTAGCAGACACAATATAACCTCTCTCTGCTGTGGGAATACTGACTATTGTATATTAGAGTCCATCTGTTAAGCAATGACTGATCCAGAATGCATCGCTACTGCAGCAGACTCCCAAGCAGTTTCACATTCATATACGTCTCCCAATGCTGAGAGCACTGTTAAACACTCTTGCGTTTATTTTTAAATATAAGTGTAGTTTCAGCAATAGGAACTAATTAGTAGGTAGATTTTATAGGCAAGCATTGTAACAACCACTGTATGTCCTCCACACAAATACCAAAACAGATTCTAACCTCCCCCCACAAAGACAAGCCAATGTTAGTCCAGTTGCTGATGTATTAACAGCCAGAATTAAAATAAGCTTAAATATCAGTAAGAAGAATGAAAGAAGAAAGAAAATCAGGAAAGGATTAAACATCTTTGTATCTGTCATGGTCTATACAAAGCCAGTTAATAAAATAACTGTATGTTATTCCCTTATTTCGAGTGCTACTTTTAAAGGAATGGGTAATAATCCAATAAAGTTATGATGACTTGTACCACACTTGTACAAAAAAAAAAAAAAAAAATTTACAAATCACGTTTCAGTTAAGTGTCAAACAGCTTGGAGAGAGGAGTGGGAAATATACCAGATTACTGTTTCAACATATTCACAAAACTATTAGGGCTTTAACCCTGTGTGTTCAGATAAGCCATAAATATTAAAATGATCTGACCAAACCATGTCTTTCCCTGCATGCTGCAGCTTTTCCATTCAGTCTGTGCTAGGTCAAATGCAAATAACTGTCAAACAGAAGAATACATCTTTTTAAAGTGTTTGAAACAAAATATATTCTTTACATGACTTTGTATAAAATGAGTGGGCATTAGAAGCATTAAACATTTGAAACAAAGGCAGTTTCAATTAATTGTTATTCAGTTTTGAGCAGTCATTTTTCTATCCTATTTTATATGCAAAAATTGAGGATATTTCATTGACTGAAATGCTTCAAAAGCTTTGCTGCAGCAAATCTTGCATTCAGGAGCAGCACCAAATTGCACATAATTGAAAGTGATTCATTTTTAGATCCACTCGTTTGGCTTCTGTAAGTTCCTCAGGCTTTGGTGTAGGTAGCGCAAAAACATTAAGTCATACAGTCCTGCAGTAACTCTTTCACTCCATGAAGTGAGCAGATGACTAAGGAGCTACATTTTAGCATCTTCTCCTTGTTTCAAGCTATTTACCAGTGTACGATAGTGTTTTGCAATGCACAGACCTTAAACAAAATTAGCAACAGCACTTACTTTGCAGACAAGAATGCATTTTGGAAAGCATAGCAGATTATTAAGACATGAGCAACCCAATATAATACTGCAATACAACTAACTCTTTATTACAGATATTAAAGCGTATTAAATCCTTGCAAAAATCTCCCTCCTCCCCCTTCCTCTACATAAAATACTCAACTAGCCCTGAGCTAACAGGGTTAAATCCTTCACATGTTTCAGCCACTAAGAAAAGATACCAGCTCAGGCTGCTTTTTTATATTTTTTTCAAATAAAAACAGATACTACATTCACAGCACTCTTCTTCCAATGAGGAAGCCACCAGCTTATAGGGCAGTGTCCAGAACCCAGAATTGCGAATTACTTAATCTCCTGATTTTTTACATTGTGAATTGCACACACACTACACTTCTGCAGGAGACGGCGGGGGAGAGGCACTGAGAAGGGGAAGAGTGGCCTGTCTGTACTAGGTAGGGTCCTGCGTGGAGTTTAGGGAGCACTGAGGGGGCTTCTGTCACACGCACGACGAGGAGAAGAGCAGGTCGAGGTATTAACGGTGACAGAGAGGAACAAGAGGAGTTTGGGAAGGAAAGATGGTTGGAGAAGGGCCGTACGTGTAGGAGGGACACAGGGGCAGGGAAAATGAAGGTCCCTTTCGGGTTGCACAGGGGCGGGGGGATGTAGGGAGCAGCCCCAGGAGGAGGTGGGCTGCGCGGGCCGGTGCCCACGGGCCCTCTGCCCGCCCGGGCGTCACCGGGGCGGGGTGCCCGGCCGCTTACCAGGTTCAGCACCGTCTCCACGATGTCCCGGTTGCTGACCTCCCCGACCTGGATGAGTCCGATGAGGACGGCGAATTTCATCCGGATATTGCGGATCGGCACCGACGGGTTAATCATCCCCGCGGGGAGCACTACGGACCCGGAGCCCGACGCCCTCAGCTCCCCCATCACCGCGACGCTGCTGCCGCTGCCGCCTCCGCCGCCGCCTCCACCGCCGGCCCCGACGGAGATGAGTCCCGCGGGCTGCGGGTCCGGCCCCGACACCGGCTTCTCGCTCGCCATTTACCCCCCGCCGTTACCGGCACCTGCCGCCGCCTCCCCGCCCGGCCGGGCCGAGCCGCGCATCCACCGCAGTCGCACCCGGCGGGGCCGCAGGGAGCCGGCCCGAGGCGCAGGCACCGTCCCAGGAGCCGCTCCCCCGCTCCGCTATAATGAGGGATTATTATGGGCGCCGATGCCCCGTTAGCCGAAGGCTGCCCAGCCGGGGCCGCCTCCCCGCCGCGGGGCGGGAGGAGCGGGCGCCGCCGAGCGCGGCGCGGCCCGGCGGAGGCGAGCGGCGCGCGGAGCTGACGGGTGCGCGAGCGATCGCCGCTGTTGTTGTGGAGCCGAAACCGCCGCCGCTCACGCCGCCATGTTGCCGCCCCCTGCCTGCGGTAGCCGCTAGGGCGCCTGCGCCGAGCCCGTCGGGGGGAGTGGCCGGGCCGGGCCCCCCCAGCCGGCCGGGAGACAGGTGAGCAGGTGCAGGGAGGCCGCGCTGCCGCCGCGGCGGCGTGAGGGGCCGCGCCGAGGCGCGGAGCCGCCGCCTCCCGCCGGGGTGCCCCGGGCCGGCGCCCACCCGCTCCGGGGAGATTACATCAACGCCGCCCGAAGTGACAGGGTGGCGCCCGCCCGCGCCGACGCGCGGCCGCCCCCGGCCGAGGGCCCGGCCTCGCCCGCCGCCCCAGGGCGCCCCCTGCGGGAGGGGCGGGGCGCTGCGCCGCCCTTCGGGCTGCCCGCGGGGCTGCGGGCTGGCGGCCCCCGCCGCGGCGGTTGGCGCCCGTTGCCCGTTGCCAGGCGCAGGCCTCCGTCGCGGGGGGTGGCCCCTCCTCGCCTCCCCGGGGACCCTGCTGGTGAGGGGCCCTGGGCTGCTCCCCGGCCGGCTGGTCAGGGCCCTGCAGGGCTTCTCGGCCGGCTCCCGTGCTTTCGAGCCTCTGTGGTCTCTGCCGTCCCTTCCCCACGCTGGTCCCACGCTGCTGTGCGAGGAAAAGCGTCTGGCTAGGGACCTTTTGTTTGGGGTTTCTTTTTTTGGGGGGTAGCAATTTCAGTCTTAGCAAGTGGTCGAGTGAGAGTGTCAGGGGTGTGCAAGGGCTCCTGAGCTGTGGCCCCTTCGGGCATGGGCAGGGACAGGGGAAACCCCGGGGTCTGCCAGCTTGAGAGCTCGTGTGGTGCTCATTCAAGGAGAGGGATATTTTTCCAGAGTTCTTGTTAATGCTTGCACTCCTGGTTCTTGGTTGCTGGTGTTACATGCAGAGATGTCCAGTCGACAGCAGTTTTGCTGAGCCCCTTGGTTTCAGTGACGCCTTATGGCAATGAGCATTTTTTCAAGCTTCTCCAGTATTATATCAGAGAAACAGAAGTACCTCTGATGTTTTGAGGAGGCTGAAATTATTCACATAGTTGTTTGAATAAAGTTGTATATATTTGTTCTACATGTGCTGGAGATAATTTGTCCCTGTTCAAAAACATGTTCTGTCTTGGCTTCATAGTGACTGTCATCACAAAGTTGAATTTTACAACAAATCTTGTCCCCTGGTCTCAGAATAGCATTCGTCCCATCCCTTCTGTAACCCCAAATTTGGAAATTTGGCTGGATTGCTGGTCCTCCTTATACCCAGCTTTAGATAATAAACTGCATAAACACAATGAATCAGCAAGACTCGATCACTACATCTTCCAGGATTACAGCAGCTGCTCTAAGCTCCACCAAAGAAGAAAGACCTCAGCTCTGTACTATGAGATGCATTAGCTCTACGTACTTGTAAATACAGTATGTTACATTTACTTGTTTGCAAAGTCCATAGGTGCTTGACAGTATGCATAGCCCAGATGCGTAGACATGACTGAAACAGTGGTTATCTGGGAATCAGAGAACCAACATTATTTCAGAAAGCTACAAAAGATGGTGAGAAAACCCAAAAGATTGGTTATGGGAGATAAGAAAGCACACAGTTTCCTTGGAATGAAATTCCTTTACATTTTGCCACCATCCATAAGCAACCTTGTATAACTCAGAGTAAAGGTATACTTTAATTTTGTATACTTGTGGAGCGGCCAAAGGTTCCATTCCCACTAGCCCCATAGCAGAACTAGCAAAACTGAATACACGTGTGCATAATTGCTTTACTACAGAGTCAGCCCTTCTTAGTTTAAACCCCCGAAGAGGGGTGTTCCAGTGAGGTAACCAGGCAGACTTTCGACTGTAGTGGATGACAAGCTCTTGTATATCACAGGGTGAGTTCTGGGCACAATAACTTCCAGCTAGTGGATAGCGATGAGCTGATGGAGTGTGGTGTTTCAAACTGCACTTGCTGTTTCTGTCCTTGGCTGAAGTAAGTCCTGTTCCAGAAGCTTTTAAAAAGATTCTCCAGAAAAGCCTAGACAAAAACTTGGAAATGTGAGTGAAGGATTCATTACTTGCTTTACCTTGCCCCATTTCCCATAAAAACTTTTGACTATGTAGGAATGTTAAATTACTGTTCCAGTCTACAAGCCAACCAGTAAAGCAAATGTTCAAGTTAGGCTGCCCAAAACTGTTAATCTTGATCTCAAAAAGGAATATTTCATGTTCTTAATGATCCTATCTGGCAACCAGGTAACCTCTTAGAGTTTGGAGGTCCTCAAGTTTCTGTAAACTTAAGTTATTTAATTATGTAAATACTTTTGAAAATTCAAGAATACATGCCCTTTTTTTTTTTGGCAAAACTGAAACGTAAACCTAAAACTCTGTAACATTCACTAAAAATTGTAACACTCTTAACAGCTAACACTTGACAGTTCTCCCCTTTATTATTCCCATATCCACATCTGTTTGGTGAGGCATGTTGCTATAAATAGTATGGTTGGCTGGAAGCTTCATGTTGGCTGGTAGGTTGACCAGTTTTCTTGTTCTGATTCATCGGGTGGATGCTGATGAATAGTAGATGCTGATAAATGGGTAGGGAGCTAAGTTATAATTGCTTTTCTACTGGTAAGTATATTAATTTATATCTCTATCCACTTAGCAACTTTTACAAATCCCAAAATAACTTTGTAACTTTGAGATCTGTTGTTAAATTTGCTTAAAATTTGTCAATGACTTGTTGTTTATCTTTGTGATGGAACAGATGGGCTAATAGCACAACCACATAAACTTCCTTTCTCTAGAAAAGTGGGATAACAAAATATGGTTTGATATGTTTTATTATCCATTCTGTACTTCATACCACTATTCATGGAGGACTCCATGATTTACACATGTACCCAAATGCTGGGGTAATTCTTGACTACAGCTGTTCCATATACAGCTATCAATGCATTCCTCCACATTGAATTTCTGATAAAGTTGCAATCATGAGTTTGCTTAGAAGTTGTATTTGTGAAATCTTTCATTATATAATTTCCAGTTGAGGACTTGAACTGGCTGACTGTCATTTCCTTGCTGAAATCACATAATATACTATACATAGTGTAGGAAAAAAAACTCTTAATAAAAGAAGGTGAATTCCCAACATTATGTGTAACAGGAGAGATTTCCTTTAGTTCTTAAATTTGTATTTGGTTTTACAAATAAATTTTTACAAAATCATGTTCTCTATTTTTATGAGCTGGAACACTGTTAAGAAGTAGCTGTCTTCTCTAATCAACAGTGTTTGTTTTTGATAAGCAAACTTTCATTGAGGTAAACCATTCATCAACTTGTGTGAACATTATTGTAGCACTGGCATTCTGAAAGAACAACAAATCTGTAACACTAATCTCATCCCTGTAGTAATTGCAGCTCTGGTGTTCATTTGCTTCCATTTTAACACCTCATCAGATTGAAAATTAAAATAAGAGCACATACACTAGAAATGCTACAGAACATGATTCACTTTTCTTTAAAAATAAGGTTTGTCTCATGTCCTTGATATTGACATCTTTGGTACAAAGACTGTGAGTTTGTCAGTGACAATTTCATTCATGAGGTAGATAGTTGGGTCCCGGTCCAACAAGGTGTTCTGCATTGGCCAATCCCAATATTTGCATAATTATAACAATTTGCAGTTCAGCTTGCAAGATCGGTCACTGACACAGGCCCAGACTAGGTGTGGCAGGAGACAGTATGTGTGGAAGGATGCTATGCACTCCTTCATCATTCACAAAGAGAAGACTGACACCAGGATCTGATCTCGTCCCTTTCTGTAACTTTCACAACACTTGCTCCCCACTGAAATGAGATAAAGCAATGCATTTGCTTCCAGAGCATGCCTTTGCTTCACCTGTAATAGGTGGCGGGAGGTTTCTTTCATGATAGTCTTTAAATTTTTTCAGCCTCCGTTCTCCATAAATGCCAGAAGGTGGTCTCAAATATAATTCAAAAACCAAAGACAAAGATATGTATCTATGTTCCTATGCTTGCGACAAACAAACAGATGGGGGAGAAAATAAATCTAACAAATAATTGTTTAAAGTTTTAGCTCAATTTTTATTTCAGTTGTAAAATAAATTGTAGCAACAGTACTTTATTTTTTGGGTAAAAAGATTATGTAGTCATTCAACTGAGAAAGCTTGAAAAAAACATGTTTTAGAAGACAGACTCTTGGCTACAAATAATGGAACTACTTAAGTGAATAGGGACTGCTTTGTACAGGCCTATATTTACACTAAATATTAGGATTTTTTTTTAATAGTGAAATGATGTAGATCAGGACCGAACCATGTTTGAAAGAGTTAGAGAATTTTCTTTTATCTGCCACAGTGGCATCAAAATACTGCTTGCTTTACCATGTCCATATGAGGACTCCTGTTGTGTTTAATTAGAGTATTCTCATGAGTAAGGATAATGCGATTTGTTCCTGTGCCAGGCTCAGGAAGTGCTATTAGCCCCTTTCTCTTGAAAACTAGGATTTCTTGTAAGTTTAAAATAAAAAGCTAGGAAATACAAACTGAAAGGCCATCACAGCATCTAAATTTACCCTGCTGTGCATATGTATTGCACCAAATAGTTGCATTCACTGTCTTTAAACTTCCACACGACAGGGTGCATTAAAGCAGAAGTAAAAAACCTGAAGTTAGAGTTTTCTTGCTAGTCTAACTGTAAATGATTTCTACCAGCTTTTTCTATAATTCCTTTTCTTTAGTCTTGAAAGAGAAAAAACATGAAAAAAATACCTTGTATGTATTTCCAGAGGCAAGTTTTGTTGTACCCTGTACAATTTCAGAAACATTGTAACAGGCCGTTCAAGTGAGATTATAAACATTTCAATCACAATGAAGCAGATGAAGCCAGTATGACTTCACTAAGTTATTTTGATGTTTATTGCAATAGGTTATCCAAGTAATTTAGTTGTAATTTAAAAAAAATGTATTTAATATCTATATGAAATTTGTATTATTCAAAATTAATTTTTTCTCTGCTTTTTACACTCTGAGCAGTAAAAATAAAATAGACATTATGTTTGTTCTCACGGTTGTAAATACTACTGGGAAGAATTCATTAAATGTAAGCTTTTAGAGTAAAAAGAGGTAATAGTCTGAGAAGTAGTTAAACAGTAACCAGATCCACTTAAAATATAACTCTTACTTTTAAATGAAAATATGTATTCCATTTGTCTTTTGTTGTTGTTGTTGTTAATTACTTTCATTATGGTATAATCATAGTAAAAGATGCATAGATGTAAACAGCAGGATTCATGATTTTACAAAAACATACAGCACAATTTGTTATAGTAACGTATAGCTCATGTTCTTGGCTTTGAAAGGGTTTATTTCTGTGATTGATTCACAAGCCTTGCTTTAAAACCATGAGTTTGAGCTGCTTAATAAATTCAGCCATTTTATTCTCATCTTTTTTATTTTTTACAAACTTAACCATGAAAGCCTTTTCACTACTGAAATGAATACAGTAATTTTTAATATTGAAGTTATTATTAAGTCAATTATTATGAAGGTCAATTATTAATATTGACCTCTTTGTTGGTTCTCTCCATAACAGATTTTTCATTTCATTGCTATTGATATCTCGTCTCCTTGATCTGTAGATGCTTCAGTCTATATTGTAGGCTCTTGCACAATGGGAATTTGGTAACATGAGGACCCATAAAGATCTATTTTCTAGAAAACAGTAAGGATCTTAAGAAAAATTATGTTAGTCTCTCCTCTTCCTATATTCCCTGCTCTTTGTTAAGCACTCCATTTGCATACAGTGTGCCAAGCTGCCAACCCACTTTAAGAATTATCCTCTGACGTTCATCACAGTGTGGCCAATTCACAAAGAAATCCATTCTGCCATTGGTAGTCCAAGATGCTTTTTACAACCACATTTCCGTGTGCTGTTTTTAGCAAAAAATATTTTTTCTTATAAATCCCAAACTCTAATTAGGGTTAAAAACATGTTAAAAACATCTTACAAAATTTATTCAGGTGTCTTAAAAATGATAAAACAAGCCAGCGTTGTTTTAAGTTCCATATGTATGAGCTAAATTATTGTTACTTCTGACATTTTTCTTTTAATGTGTTTCTAGACAATAACTTACGATGGAAATTAACTTTTGGTGGAAATATTCTCTGCAATAATACAACAAACTAATTGTTGCTATTATACATGTCTCTCTGTTGAAGAACAAGACCTAATTCATTGGCAAATTATGTTTATTTTATATGCTTCTGCATGTTTATACTTCAACTACTTGGAACCAAATAAATGCTTAGACAGAAAGGATGCTGGTCACACACCTTGTCTATATACCACAGTATGACCGACAGCAAGAGACAAAAAGGATCACAAGCTCTCATATCTCATTAGAAGCATTTTCCCAAACAGATACCATTAAATTATAACTTTAAGGACTTAACATTTATAATACACTGAGGAATAGAGATCATTAGAAGGCTTAAAATTGATAGGCTGCTTTATGTCAACAAAGTATATGTGTTTGGTGGCCTAATTTTATTATCAGGGAACACTCAACACTTTACCAAAATATCGATATTATCAGCAGGAACTTACAGTAACTATGAGTATTATTTGACATTATTTCCCACTCTACTCAGCACCTGTTTTCCTACTCTACTTAGTACTTGTCAGGCTGCATCCGGGGTACTGTGTCCAGTTTCGGTCTCCACAATTCAAGAAAGATGTGGACAGACTGGAGAGGGTCCAAAGGAGGGCCATGAAGATGACCAAAGGGCTGGAGAACCTGCCCTATGAGGAAAGGCTGAAGGAGTTAGGTCTTTTCTCTGTGAAGAGAAGGTGCAGGGCGGACCTCATCACAGTATTGCAGTACTTAAAGGGCAGCTACAAAGAGGATGGAGGCTCTCTCTTGACAAGGAGCCACATGGAGAAGACAAGGGGCAGTGGATACAAGTTGCACTGGGAGAGTCGACATAAGAAAGAATTTTTTTACAGTGAGAACAATCATTCATTGGAACAACCTCCCCAGGGATGTGGCAGAGTCCCCATCACTGGATGTTTTCAAGATACAATTGGGCAGGGTGCTAGATAATCTCATCTAGGCTCTCTTTCCCATGAAAGGCTGGACCAGATGATCTTTGGAGGTCCCTTCCAACCTGGGCTGTTCTATGATTCAATGATTCTATGATTATCTTCCTAAATTATATATTTAGTTAGTATATCTGTAACATTGGAAATAGTTTAAAAAAAAAAAAAAACAAACACCCAGTAAATATATTCATTATATTCCTGCAAAGCAACTGACTTCAGAGAAGTTTCATGACTGAAAGTAAGTGCAGGATTTATCCAAGGGGATTTATTTAGTTGCTTGTTTACTTGCACTAAAATGAAAAGAATGTGTTATTCAGGATAGTTCTTTTGTTTTCTGACATCACTGCCAAAAAAAAAAAAAGCCATCTATCATGTAGAAAAGAAAGAGCTATGACATTTCTTCCTCAAATTCCAAGTATTATTTATTTTTTCTTGCTTTAGGATTATCTTTCAGGACATTTTATTGATATTGGCTTAATCATTTTGATCTATGACTGTAAAAGAAGGGGTGTGGCACACAGCAGGGAAAAGGATGTATTTCTGGATGTTTACAGTTGCCCAAGAAAGTAAGTCAAAATTACCCTGTCATCAGAATTCCAATAGGGTTTATGTTTAAGGTCATGATTTTGAGTTAATTCTTCTGCAACTCTCCTGAAGTAGTGGTTAAAACTGGGCTGGCTACTACAGTTGAGACTTTACAGTACTGTGTAGAGTGGAAAGACTGTTTCACATGTCTTGTAGGCTACACCTTTTTAAGAAAAAATGTGAGTGTTGTTTGCTTTTATTGCTGCAACATGACACTGTTGACTCTTATTCAGCTTGTGATCCTCTGTTGCCCCTGGATCCTGTTCTGCAGAAGTACAAACAAGCTGGATGAGGCACATCCTGTATTTGTGCAATTTAGTATGCCTTCTAAAAGTAATGCCTCACACTTGTGTCTGTTCAATAACATCCTGTTTTTCTCAGACCATTCCTACCGTTTGTCAGGATCATTTTGAATTCTAATCTTGTCCTCCAATACACACACAGTTGCTTCCAGCCTAGTGTTGTTTGCAGATTTAATAAGCACACACTCTATTCCATCATTCAGATCATTAATGACATTATTATATAGTATCAAACCTTGGTCACCGCTGCAGAAACACACATGGCACCATTTTCCATGTGGATAATGAGCCATCAATACCTATTCTTCATTATCATGAATAGTATATATAGGTTCATCATAACCTTATCATAAAAGTTACATACAGACCATGTTTCCAAGTCTTGCTTTCAAAATATGTTCTAAGACATTCCTAAAAGCTGAGCTGACAATGAGATGCATGACGTACAGTAATTTAGGCTGGCAGGGTCCTTGGAAGGTGACCTGGTCTAATTCTCCCTTCTCTGATCCCCCAGCCCTCAACACTGTGAGGCCTTAAGCAGGGTCAACTTTGAAGTTAGATCCAACATTGAACTTAGGTTGCTGAGGTCCAGAGTTGAAGATTTTACAGCCTCTCTGGGAATCTTCTTCCGATATTTGGCCACACTCATGGTGACTTTTTTTCCCTTGTAATTATCAGGAATTTGCCCTCCTGCAACTTTTGTTCATTGCCTCTCATATTTTCACTGTGCATATCCAAGAAGTCTGGCTCCATCTTCTCTGGTTCCACCTACTGCATGGTTGAAGACAGCAGTTAGCTGTAACCTGGCCTTCTTTTATTCAAAATTAACAAGCCCAGTGCTCTCAGCCTCTCCTTGTATGTCATATGCTCTCATTCTCTAACCATCTTGATGGCCTCCACTGGACTCTGCCAGTTTGTCAATGTCTTTCTTATACTGGGGAGCCCCAAACTTGACACATTTCTCCAAATGCAGTCTCACAAGTGCCAGCTAGAGGAGAATAAGCACTTCAACTAACCCACTGGCTATATTCTTACTAATGCAACTGGATTTGTGTTTAATCTTGCATTGCTGCAGAAGTGCACTGCTTATTCATGCTTATCTTCTTGTCCTTTAGGTAACCCTAGGTCCTTTTCTACAGATCTGCTTTCTAGATAGTAAGCCTGTGCCGTTACAATATTCTGTTCCAGATGCATGATTTTGCATTTGCCTTTGCTGAATTTCATGAGACGCTGTCACGTTCCTGAGCATGTTCCCCCCTTCTAGTAATTTAGTTGGCTGAGTTAAGGAGCGTAGCTGGCCCAGTCCGAGGTCAGCTCCTTTGCTGGTAAGAGCTGTTGCGAAGCAAGAGAGAAGTGAGGGCATGGTCCCTCCGTTCCCTTGGGAACTGCTTTTAAGCTGAGGCTGTACTGCTGACCGCTGCCTGTGCTACATTGCAGTTGTGTAGCATCTACATCTGCAACTAATCTTGTACCTTCTTGATCCTGACCCTGGCCCAGACCCTCTGGTTTGGCATCGGACCTACCTAACATGTCATTGGACCTGCCTTGTCACTGCAGACTTTTGAGGTGATCACTGAATTGGAGCTGGACCTGTTTGCTGTGTCCAGGCCTGATCCTGACCCAGATTTAATGACTCAATATTCTGGATCCTTGTTAGTGAGGTCTGCCCCTGCCTGCCTTGCTGCCAGTTATCTTCCCTTGTAGGGCAGCCAGCCCCTGTTGCTTGCTGGCAGGTTCCTTCCAGCCTGTTTCTCTCCCTGTTGAGGTCCCTCCAAATGGCAGCCCAGCCCTCCACATAGAATCATAGAATCATTTAGGTTGGAAAAGACCCTTAAGATCATCGAGTCCAACTGCAAACCTAATGCTGCCAAGCCTACCACTAAACCACGTCCCTAAGTGCCACATCTACACGTCTTTCAAATACCTCCAGTGATGGTGACTCCACCACTTCCCTGGGCAGCCTGTTCCAGTGCTTGATAACCCTTTCAGTGAAGAAATTGTTCCTAATAACCAATCTAAACCTCCCCTGGCGCAACCTGAGGCTGTTTCCTCTTGTCCTATTGCTTGTTACTTGGGAAAAGAGACCAACACCCACCTTGCTACAGCCTCCATTCAGGTAGTTGTAGAGAGCAATAAGGTCTCCCCTGAGCCTTCTTTTCTCCAGGCTAAACAACCCCAGTTCCCTCAGCCTCTCCTCATAAGACTTCTGCTCTAGACCCTTCACCAGCTTCGTTGCTCTTCTTTGGACACGGACAACTTATCAACTGTTCCTCTCAGTGGTATCATTCACAAAACTGAGAGTGCACTCCATCCCATCATTCTGGTCTTTAATAAAGACATTAAACAGTATCAGTGTGACGGCCCTGAGAGCATCCTCCCTCGTGGAGGTCTGGCTCCCTTGGCTCAGGGCCAACTTAGGGATAGCGCAGCTGAGGGCCGTCCCCCTCCTTTGGTGGCCTTGGACAGAGTGGTCCCAGAGAACTCTGCAGGAAGGCCTCAGCAAAGGCTGACTCCTTTCTCTTGGGACCTGCTTTAAGCTGCAGCTCAGCTGTTTGGCCCCCACCTGAGCTACAGCTCCCATTACATTGCAGCCACATCCGTGCCTGGTCATGGGCCCTGCTGATCCAGACTTGGACCCTGACCTGTGGACTGATTTCCTGGCTTGACCTCAGCCATGTCTTGCCACTACGGACTTGCCTTGCAATCACTGGACAGTGTCTGACCATGCCTACCACAGCCTTATTTAGGTACTGTGGGACCGGGTCCTTACCACCAAGGCCCCTGCCCTGCTGCCTGTGTTGCTGCACTCAGCTCCTGGCTCCCCATCCCCTGTGGAGCAGTGGGCTTCCACTGCTCCCCTACAATCAGCCCAAGTATCCACCCTTGAAGATTGCCACTAATAATCAGCTGCCAGGTGGACTTTGAGCTGCTGACTACTGCCAGCTCTGCATGCACTTTGTAGTCTACCCATTCAGTACCTCTGTCTCCTATCTACAAAGATACTATGGGAGATCATGTCAAAAGCTTTGCTAAAGCCAAGGAAAACAGCATTCACTGTTCTCCCCTTACCCACAGAGCCTGCCAAGTCATTAAAGAAGGCGATCAGGTTGGTCAGGCATGTCTTGCTTTGACAAATCCACACTGACTTCCTGATCGTGTTTATCTCCTTCATGTGCTGGAAAATGATTTCTGGGAGGACTTGCTCCACAATTTTCCTGGGGACTGGTGTAAGGCCTGTTGTTCCTACAATCCTCTTTCTCAACCTTCTTGAAGATGATTGACATTTGTGTTTTTCCAGTCATCAGGAATTTCCCCTGATTACCATGACCTTTCAAATATGATAGCGAGCAGCCCTGCAACGACATTGGCCAATTCCCTCAGCGGTACTGGATGCACGTGTGTATCCACCTTGCTTAAGCTATCATCAGCTCACTCTTCCTCTACCATGGGTAGCACTTGACCCCCCCAGACTCTGCCACTAGGCACAGGGACCTGGGCGGGAGCAAGGACCGGGGGCAGACCTTGCCAACAAAGACTGAGGCAAAGAAAGCACTAAGTACTTCAGCCTTTCCCATATCGTTTGTCACTAGTCCCTCAACTTATTCAGCAATAGGTCCACATTTTTCTTACTCTTCCTTTTGTTTTGCCTATAAAAGCTCTTGTGACCTTTCAGGTCCTTTGCCAATTTGAATCCCAACTGAGCTTTTGCTTTCCCAATTCCTTCCCTGCACATTCAAGCAGCGTCTCTGTAATCCTCCTGGATAGCTTGTCTCTACTTCTACCTTCTGTAGTCTTTCTATTTTGCATTTGAGATCAATCAGGAGTTCCCCGTTAAGTCAGACTGGCCTTCTGCTATATCTGCTTAAGTTCCAGTGTGCCGGATGGAGCCATTCTTGCATTTGAGGAAGATGTCCTTGAAGATCAATCAGCTTTCCTGTTCTCCCTTGCTCTTCAGGGCAGCCTCTGATGAAATCCTGCCAAGCAAATCCCTGAAGAAGACAAAATCTGCTTTATTCTCCTACTTGTCTTCAGTGATTCTCTCAGAATCTTAAATTGCCATCATCACATGGTTACTGCAGCCAAGACTTCCATTGATATTCATATCACCAACCAGTTTTTCCTTACTTGTGAGTAGAAAACCCAGCAGATTACCTTTGTAGTTAATCTCATATATCACCTGTGACAAAAGACTGTCCTCAATGGACTCCAGAAAACTCCTGGATTTCTTACACACCACCATGCCACCCTTCCAGCAGATACTGGAGTGGTTAAGACCCCACCATGAGAACCTGGGCCTGCAATCATCAGGCCTCTTTCTGTTCTTTAAAGAAAGCTTTGTCCACCTCCTATTCTTGTTGAGGCATTCTGTAATAGATGCTTATCACTGC
Organism: Mycteria americana; assembly: GCF_035582795.1. Classification (NCBI taxonomy): domain Eukaryota; kingdom Metazoa; phylum Chordata; class Aves; order Ciconiiformes; family Ciconiidae; genus Mycteria; species Mycteria americana. The sequence continues at coordinate 196,455,354 of NC_134365.1, forward strand.
CTCCCTATGTTGACTTCCCTCATGATCCTGTTACATGAGCTTTGACTTGCCTGTTACCTTTTCCATAGCAGACCTCTGTGCATTCAAGCCCTTTCTCTGTGTAGTAGAGAGCCTCTCCTCCTTGCCTCCCAGCCTGTGGTTCCTAGTCTGTATCCATTCACTGCAGTGCTCCAGCCCTGTGAGCTATCTCACTACACCTCTATGATTCCCTTGACAATGTTGGCGCTCATAAGGATGGTAGAGATAATGGTCTGAGGGCTGGGAAAGCCTTGACAATCTCTTTGCAACATCTTAGATCCAAGCCCTTGGAAGCAAACCTCCAAATAGGGCAAGCCTGATCAGCTGCTTGGTGCTTCTGTCATCTGCAGAAAGCAGTCATTAATTACTGCAGCTTCTTAATGTCACCTTTTCAACAAATGGATCAGCTACATCCCCTGATGGAACTTGTTCTTCTTCCCCTTTTGCAGGGGTCCTCCAGTTGCACACGTGCAGTAATAGAAAGAACCTTCTTTCTGTTGGTTGAAGTCACAAGTATTTCCAATCACCACCCACTCAAATGTAGCCTCTGGATGACCTCTGACAAATCTCCATGAAGAACTTGTAGATTTCCTTCCATTCACTTCCTCCAACACTATGCAGTCTATTCATCTTCTTCCTTGGCACCTTCACCTGGTGGCTCAATGACTTGAGCAGAGCATGCCTCATACAGATGAGGACACCACCGCTTCCGACTGGGTCTTGGAGAGAAGCAGCAGGTGTTCTGCAACCTGCGACCTGGATAGTCAAGTCCTCTTTCAGGAGCTCCATCTCAGTCAAGACTTCTGTGCCAGGAGCAGTCAGTCTGGCTGCTGCTGTGGAGCACAAATTGTGGTATGCCAACATCATAATTGTGCTGACTCTTGCAGTCCTGTGCAGTCTCAGGAAGAGACTGTAAGCTCCTTTGTTTTTCCCTCTGGTGTGAACTGCTTCATTGACTGCAGAGTGCCTGTTTTTGTACCATTTGTGGCATTCCTGGTCAATGGCACTCCCTAGGAGTTGGTTAAATAAGAAGCTCAGCACAACCCTGTTTCCCTCCCACACACACTAGATTACCTGCCTGGCAGGCAACTTCAAATATTGTTTTTTGGCTGCTAGCCATGATACTTTCACTGTGTGAATGCTAAGTCAGTTTTTTGTAAATTACTCCATACAGGTGAAAGGAAAAAACCCACAAGTTTTGAGTGTTTTACATTTGTCCATAAAACAGGTGCATTAGAGGAAGAAGTTCTGAAAACTTCTTCAGCAGATACATCTCCAGCTGAAGTTCTTGAAAGGATTTGGTCCGTACTCTTCAGTCTTTAGTCAGTCTTCCTAGGACTGCAATAAAGAGGACGGTTAGAGAGAGAAAGGGGGTGGGAGGTTGTTAAGGTAAGCTGAGCTTCGCTGAAGCTATTTGCACACTTCTGTAATGTGACAAATTTGTCTTCACTTTCACAGTTATATATAATTTTCTTGATAAAAAATATATATTTTTCAGTAGTCTTTTCATAAATGTACAAGGCTTTTTGTATGAAAGTCCATGAATAACATTTATTTACCAAGGTATCTAGTGAACTAGGGAAAGTCCCCAGGAAAACCATACCTTCCAAAATGCATCTCATAAGGGCTGTGAAAGTTTTTGCAAGATATTCTAATGTGTCATTTGAAAATTAGTAGATGATCAAGCAATTCCACTGTCATAATATGTAAGCACAAGGGAGCAGTTGTAATTGCACAAGAAAACTTAACTTTGGCGTTTCTGGGCTGTAGCATTGTCCTTTCTACAGCTTTTTTATTTTTCTTGAGTAAATGGAAGGTAGCTTTTAGGAATACATCAGTACAACTTATTCTACATAGAACTTCATCAACTTCCATTTTTTTAAACTCTTTGTTTTTTCTTACATTGAAATAACTTCAATCTATTTCTGTTTATGCTAATATGATGCAGTATAGCATCAGGCTATTTTCCCTACAGGTTATACAGACCTGGCGAGTAATAACTAAGTTGCAATGTTTGAACAGTGCTAATATTATATTTGATGAGAACTGTCAGTCTCACTGAGCCTTGTACACATTGCATCTGAAAGGTTTGCATGTTCAAAAAAAAGGGCTCATCAAGAATCACAACTTTGACTCATTTTCTTGGATAGCTATTGCATTTTTATTAACGTCCACACAGTTCAATTACTTGCAGTTTCCAACTTCAGGCAGACACTTCAATGCCATCTTTAATTTCTTTATAGATAGTTTGCAAGGTAGTTGGGTTTAATGTAGGTGTGCAGGAAACAAGACAGTCTTTACTTCAGCTTTTAACTTCAGTGTTGAGTATGGATCACAGAATCACAGAATCGTATAGGTTGGAAAAGACCTTTAAGATCATCGAGTCCAACCGTAAACCTAACACTACCAAGACCACCACCACACCATGTCCCTAAGCACCTCATCCAAACATCTTTTAAATACTTCAGGGATAGCAACTCAACCACTTCCCTGGGCAGCCTGTTCCAATGCTTGACAACCCTTTCAGTGAAGTAAAATTTCCTGATATCCAGTCTAAACCTCCCCTGGTGCAACTTGAGGCCATTTCCTCTCCTCCTATAAATATAGGATAAAGGTTACATAAATAATTTCTCCTTTCATGAAGTTTTTCTCCACTCTTTAACAGAAGAGCCCAACAGATCTTACTATAGTATCATATTTCCACTTTTATTTCTTTTTTAAGCTTTAAAGATTCTTCATATTTTCCCTATCCATGACAGCTTTCTTTGCACATAACACTATCTGTGGGAGCTGTTATCACCACAACTGGGCTGTCTAACCTGTATCTTTATATTTTAGCAGAGGTAAGCAAACTTATAAGTAAGATATCTTACAGCATACCTCTTTTTTGGCCAGATTTTTGTCATTATTTGTGATTAAGATGCCTCAAAAGTTTAGATAGTCTCTGTTCACTACTTATTAGAGTACGGTGCTTGCTTATATTCTGGGTAGGCTCATTTGGAGTTATTCTTAGCCTCCTGAAATCAAGTTTTAGCAAGCTCAGCCTGAGAAGGCTTTCTTTTCAAATATAGTTAGCTCAATTTGTGAATGGTTTGCACTATCGCTTGGACATTCATTCTTGTATTTAAAAGCAAAAAGGGAGTCATTACCTTATAAGCTTCTGGCTAAATGTTTCTTTGGCAAAACTGATAAAATCCCATTTTGGCTTGCTGGTGATCCAAGACACTCTGATAAACATTTTACACTTACTGTCTGTTTGCTCTGCCTTCTGCTCTCACACCAGTGCCCTCCCTGAATATAATTTTGTTTCAGCATCCATTTTCATTCTCAGCACAAGTACTGCGTGGTGGGAGAGATGCCCTTATCTAGTCTTCTTTTTTCCCTGTGTATTTGCAGAAATGGTCTGATTGACCAGTTCCACTGATAGATTTTGTGTTGTTCTCTGCCTGCTATTAAGTCTAGTGATTACAGCAGTATGGTTTGGGTTTTCTGTGGGCTCTGTGTCTCTGTAGGGAAAATAAATTGCCTAACAAAGCCTGCCTTGGAAGATCTAAATGAGGTACTTCTCTTTCTCTGTTTTTTTTTTTGAGGCAACTACCCCTGTATATAATTGCCTCCAGAGGTGGCAAGTGTTCTCATATCCTGCGTGAAAAACAGCCTAGAGCTGACTGATATGAAATGGTGACTAAGAGAGTGTGTTTGAATAAGAACTTAAATCAGGGCTGCACAGTAAGCATCTCTGTTCACTATGAAGTTCCCTTCAGCATCTCTGAGGCTCTGCCTTCCTTGGGAGCTTCCTTCTCTTTTAACTGGCAAGTCAAGCTCTTTTGTTTTCTGCATTCCCATCACTTTTGCACTTCTTTCTGCATAAAGGTCCAACAGAAAGGGTAAACATTGTCCCACTACATTATCATTCTGGCATGGGGGCTGGGGCAGTATTCTCACAACTGGGAACCAAGGGTTCAAAACTGCTCAGATTAAGAGATTTACATATACCATTAAGTAGATTATTAGGAGAAAACTGAGTAGTGCCAGCACAACTGTCTGCATAGGATATAAAAAGCAGTTTCCACTGTATCCTCTTTGGCCTCTGATGTAAAATTAACTCAATCTTACTGGTTAGTGACAGGTGCAGTCTTCACTGTACCACCTCATAGACTGGACTCATTCAGCTGCTTAGATGGTGTTAACTTGTGTGTTATATAGATCTGTAAACTTCAATATGAAGTTTAGATGGGCAGTGGCTGAAGCTGAAACGTTGACCTCAGAGCCAAAAAATGGTCCCTGGCTCATTTTATGTAACAGTGTGTAAAATAGATACACTTGATATAGAGTATCTTGTACAGAGTACAGATAACCCTTGTTACTTAAAAAGATGGCATGACAGTTGAAAGTATTTCTAAGTTCCACGGTGTAGGAACTTGACAAATTCAAAAGTCCCAGCTACTGTCAGATAATCCAAACATCACAGCTTTTTTTCTAAATAATTCTTCAGACATAATTTTCAAGATGTGATTTTACAACATGAAATCAGGATTTCCCTGTTCTCTTTTAACCTTTTAGACTGGTTCTCTGCTCTCCAACTCTCCCATCCTTATACTGTAGCATAAAAACAGTTTATACAGCCTGTGGTATGGATACTCTATACCAATAGACAGAGCACTACCTTTCATTCAGTAGTTGGTTGAGGTCTATTTATCAAGGCTGCTTAAAGGACTAAAATTTCTACTTGTACTTCTCAGGCTACATGCTAAATTCCTGGTTTAGTAGATCCTCAGTACCTGTTTTGTTTGTTGCTTTTCCTTGAAGATTGCTTTCCTTGTGGCTTAGTTACTGGAACATAAAGTAATTCCTGAGTTTATACTGGCTCCTCCTAGATAGGTTTCCATGAAAGCATTCAGCATAGGTTCTCCACTGCAGCTGGTTTACCCTCAAATTAATGTATCCCTTCCTCAGTTTCTTTTCCTAGACCTACTTCTCAAGCCAAAGCACAGCTTTGCATCCTGGATATACTTACACTGATTTTCTTCTTTCTGGAGAGGTCTGGATTAGATCCACAATTACATTTCCACTGAAACTGTTTTTGACATTTTCAGAATAGCAGGTACCTTCAAAGGGTCTGAGTGAGTTTCCAATGGTGAATATACATGCCAGATTTTAATGATGAAGAAAATCTTAGAATGTATAACAACTGGACTGGACTGTCACAATTATGGACTGGACTCACATAATCTCTGCTGCAATATTTCTGAAAACTGTAATTGACATTTGTAACTACAATAGTGTTCACTCTGTAGTTTGATAGCACATTGTGCTATTGTGTAATACTTTACTTAAATACAGGATTTGATAGATAACTCTTTCTGTTGATACTACAGTAGGCTTCTTATTCATCTCCACAAATAAGACACTGCTTGCAAATCACCAAGTTTCTACTGTGTTAAAGAAGAAAGAATTCTTATTCATATTATTGTAGTTAAGCTTCTCAAGCCTGTGTTCTGTCTTGACAAGTTTGGAGTCCTGACAATGAGGTGTCTTTATTACTGAGTAAAATGGGAAGCTGATAAAGTCTCCATGCCTCTTATTAGTTTATTAGAAAGGAATTACGTCTCTCATACCTGGGATACAGATGCACAAAGAGAGTGGAATCTTTGTAAACCCTTCATCCCACAGAACCAGTTACTACAAGGTGAGCAATTACTTGCCTTTTTAAGCATTACTAGGCATATCTAAACAGATATTATTCTCTACTTAGCTATCAGAAATAAATTTAAGGACAGATTTTCAAGTATTGCCTATGTTTTAGTCACAATTACTCATGATAGTGCTTTAGGTGATTTGCTTGTCTAGGCACAACACAATTGAGGAAAGAAATTAAAGAAGAACATAAAAATCCCACAAAATTTCCACCAGAATGTGCAGAATTCTTCATTGCTATCAAAGTGCTGAAAATTCTTCCTGGAATAAAAAGTACCGTATTCAGTGTCACCTTCTGTTTTGCTTGCACATATTTATTCCTGTGAATTTTGTTTTTTTAGATTTGTGACTCTAGCTTATCACATAATCCAAATGTTCATGTGGTTTGCACAAATGAGTACAATCATATGCCTTTTACATACATTGCAACAAAGAAGTTTTATATTCTTTGCTGATGTCTGTTTTATTTATAAAAAGTATCATAATATAAATATGATTCTGAACCACTGAAATTGTGCATGTGTCTATATAATGTTTTACTGTCAGTGTTACTGTTATTGCTAAATTCACCCTTTGTTTTCCCTTGTTTTCAGTTTTTGTATCGTCTGATTATAGTTTTTGTCTTTGACCAGATTTTAGGATAGACAGGAAAACCTGCCTTTCCCTTGTTTGGATAAAGTAGATGCAATAGGACCCTGATTCATATTATGGTTTCTTAGTACTACTAAATAACTAATACTAGTTTTAAAACATTCATTTTTAGTCAAATTATAAAACAAATGATGCACTGGCACAATGAGACAAGTAATCCTATGTGCAAACAGGATTTCTCATCTTATTTCTGAAGCCTGCTGTGGAAGTACCACCCTTAATGAATCCAGAAGAAAACAGAAGGAGGAAAGACTTGCTTATGTGACTGAGAATTTCTGCTGTATCATCACTGTTGTTTTCTTATATTAAAATTGAAGGTATGGAGGAAAATTAAAATAGATGAACCTTTATGTTTAGATTCTATGTTGGCAATTGTGCTATAAAAGCAAATGTACAGCCTGCTGCTAATGGAAACTGGGTGGTGTTGCTGTGCAACTTGTCACCTAAATATTCTTATTTATTGCTAATAGTGATACTGTAACTCTCTGTAATATAAGAGGATAACACATGTTGGGTTAATACAAACCTTGACAGGTTTTCTTCTTCTGTTATCCACCTTTAAAAAACAAATAAAGTCTGAGAAAAATGTCAAAAGGCTATCCCCATATTCTTACTCCTCCCTCAACTTTAACCTCTCTTCAATTAAGAATTAGATTCTTAATTCATATAAGTTCTCATTTCAATGGGACGCCACTGAAATCAATGTCATAACATGTATTGCTGTGGATAAGAATCTGGTCCAGGAGTTTGTCTACGGTAATCTGATAATACAAATGTAGTTAGGTTTAAAGAATCTTGAGGTGTCTGCAATGTAAACATTAAACATTGATCACCTGCTGATTTAATTTATGAGCATAAATATATTCCAAGACAGTGCCTTGAACTTAGGTAGCACACTGACATAAAAAAGAAAAGTGGGATTGAAAAGTCATTAACATTTCTCTGAGTGACACTAGAGTGGAAATTCTTAGGCCAGATCATTTATAACAACAGGAAGAAAATTCCATCAACTGCAGCACCAGGAGCAGCAGAACAGACCCTTTTCACCTCTTCACTTTGCAAACCCCAGTAATATATATTGCTTCCTTTTCAATGTCAATACTATTGTGATAATTTTTAACAAAGTGGAAAATCCGTGGGTGACACTGGCTGCTTTCTTTTCATCTGGTACTGTACTAAATAAGTAATGAATGCATTTATTTATTAAATTATTAAGATACTTCAGCATGTCTAGCAGAGTGTAAATGTTTCAGAGACAAAAATGGTAAGTTAAACTTGGACAGTAAGCTAGGAATTGCTTATACAGAAAACCTAATGTACTCAAAATATTTATTTATAAACGCCAAGTTTTTAAAATGCTGTTTGTTATTTCTTCCACAAAGAACAAATATTAATTTCCTCCAAACTAAGCCTCCAAAAGATTAGATTTGGAATAAAATTTGCTGAAATGAGTGATGAATTTCCCTCGAAGTGAAAATAGAAAAACACGGAAATGAGTTAAGCCAACATTCACATCCAAAAGATACGAATCTTCAAGTATTAGCCCATAACCATGTATTTGGTACATACCTGGAAATGCTCATATCTTTTGTTCCAACTTCCTAAGTCTATATTTGAAAATAACTTACCATTAGCTATAATAAGCCTCTCACAATTTTATTATCTACATATAACATGCAAAGAAATAACAGAAAACATTGGTGATGTGTCTTTTTTTTTTAAAGATAGAGCTTCAAATATTTCACACATAGAAACTTCCAGGGTTACCTTGTGTACACGTAAGAGATGGGATCTATCTAGTCTGACTTTAGATATCTAAGTCTTATTCGGCCAAGGATGCAGTCTGACAAGCATTTATTTGGCTGACAGTGCTGGCTGAAATAGGTCCTAGCTTTGCTGTATGCTTTTCCCTCCATACTGTCCACTGAATTACACTAAGACATCTGTTTGTGGGTCAGTTATGACTGTTGTTAATCTGAAACTACTGTTGAAATCAACATTCATCAAGTGATGGTTTGTCTCAAAGGTAGTCACCCCATGCTGCTTCTGTAGTCAACAAGAACACCCAGAAGACTATTTGTTGGCTCTGCTTTAGAGTTATGACTTGTTCAGTGTAGGTGTCTGTCTCCATGGGTTGTAAAAATCACCAAGGGTGCTGGTGTTTGGCTGAGTAGGTGATTCTGTGATGGGTTAGTCTAAGCCAGAGTTGGGTGTTTCTGGTTTTTCTTTGCACCCCTAGCTGCACTTTCCTTGCTTTTTTCTCTGCTTTTCTGATCCTGTGATGAGATGGTTTAAACTATCATGACTATGCTTTTATACAGTTAAGCTTTAGATGGCTGAATAAAATTAGATCGTTCTCAGTATAAGTTTCTAAGACAAAACTTATTGAAGAACCCCACCTTTAGTACATATTTAGATGTATTCTTGTGATAACATATGAGTGATATAAGAAGTTGCCTTACTTCAATTTCAGTTATTGTGTGCACAGTTGGGAAACTAATTGCTGGTGTCTTAGCCTGCGCTTGTGCCTTTGTGCTAGGGTCAGGTTTTAAGGAGGAGAGGAAATAACATTAGTGGAAAAGAATTGAGTCAGGGTTCTTCTGAGAAATCTTGACCCATCAAAGTCCATGGGACAAAATGTTATGCCTCTGAGGATGCAGAGGGTGGTGGCTTTATAATCTCTGAATGGTTGGGACAGGGAGATCCCTGATGACTAGAGAAAAGCAAATGTCCTGTCCTCAAAAATGGCAAGAAGCACAATCCAGGTAATTTCAGGCTGGTCCCTGAGAAAATAGTGATGCAAGCTTGAAAGCCACTTCTGGGTACATGGATAAAAATGAGGTAATTCAGAATAGTCAGCATGGACGTGCTGTGGGTAAATCCCTGAGCAACTTGCTCTGAATTCAGTGTTGACTCTGCTTTGAGCAGTAGGTTGGACTTGAGACCTCCCAGGGTCACTTCCAGCCCGAATGATTCTTTGTCTCAATGACAGTGACTGTATTTCAGCTGAGGAGGGGGATGAATGGGAACAGTAACATTCAGCTGAGGAATTACGATTCTTTACACTATCTGATCCTATTTGCATGAACAAAATGAGGAAGCACTTCAAAAATACAGGAGACTTACACATACAGTAATTTTGTCTTAGTTTGATATTTACAAAGCTTTAAGTAATGTCAGTTTACTGAGTGGTTTCCAATAAATACTTTGTTATATTCATACCTTAGGAAGAGAATCCAGTGAAAAATTACACTTCATGTTGTTTAACTTCTGTGTGCTCTTGTTCGGCTGGTTTTGAGCTACTTCAAGGCAGTTTGCAAAATTTCCACTTACTTACAAACTAAATTAGCTACAGGAATAACATTTACTAAAAATAAGGCAAAGGTCAATAATTTAGAAAGATTATGTTACAATTATGTGGTAGTTTTTGTTGTCAACAATTATGCTGTAGTTGCTGGGCTTACACTATGTAATTTTGTTTTTCTTCCCCTGTGAATTCATATCCAGAAGAAAAAAAATAGCTCAGATCAGGTAAGATATCAGAAAAGCTATTTATGGAATAGGAAGTTTTATAATCTGCATGTTGTAGTTTGGACCTTGTTCACAGTTTACTGAAGTGGTGAAAATTAAATTTTAAAAAATGCTGAAGTCATCTTAAGGGCTTGCCTATGCCTATATGTCCAAAAGCTGGCTAGTTAAGCAATTAAATCTGTATTTAGGTAACTGTGAGTGAAAATCGTCAAAGTCATCTAATGTAACTTCATATGTCTGGAAGCTGGACCTCTAAGACCCAGCTGTTCACCGTCTTTTCTGTTCATAATCAAGTGAGAGAAACAAGCTTTTGTTGAGGGTGGAATAGGTAAGCTTCCTTCCCAAAATCACAGAATGGCTGAGTTTGAAAGGGAAATAATCTGGTTCAACCCCCCTGCTCAAGCAGAGCCACATAGAAACGGTTGCCCAGGACTGTGACCAGATGGCTTTTGAATACCTCCAAGGAGGGAGACTCCACCACTTCCCTGGGCAACCTGTGCCAGTGCTCAGTCACCCTCACAGTGAAAATGTGTTTCCTGATGTTCAGAAGGAACCTTCTGTGTTTCAGTTTGTGCCCATTGCCTCTGGTCCTGTCACTGGGCACCACTGAAGAGAGCCTGGCTCCATCTTCTTTACACTCTCCCTTCAGGTATTTATATACATTAGTTAGATCCCCCCGGAACCTTCTTTTCTGCAGGCTGAACAGTCCCAGCTCTTTCAGCCTTTCCTCATATGTGAGTTGCTTCAGTCCCTTTGCTGAACTCTCTCCAGCATGTCCACGTCTCTCTTGTACCGGGGACCCCAGAACTGGATACAGCACTCCAGGTATGGCCTCACCAGTGCTGAGTAGAGGGGAAGGATCACCTCCCTGAACCTGCTGGCAACACTCCTCCTAGTGCAGCCCAGGATACCATTCATCTTTGCGGCAGGAGCACATTGCTGGCTCATGTCCAACTTGTCCACCAGAACCCCCAGGTCCTTTTCTGCAAAACTGCTTTCCAGCCAGGTGGCCCTCAGCGTATTCTGGTGCTTAGGGTTGTTCCTCCCCAGGTGCAGGACTTTGCACGACTCCTTGTTGAACATCATGAGGTTCCTGTCAGCCCATTTCTCCAGCCTGTCAATGTCTCTCTGGATGGCAGCACAACTCTCTGGTGTATCAGCCACTCCTCCCAGTTTGGTGTCATCTGCAGACTTGCTGAAGATACACTCTGCCCCATCATCCAGATCATTAATGACATTGTCAAGGGTCTTTAGGTGCCTTGGGATGAGTTGTTTTGCTCTCTGCAGATGCCTATTTCTGCCCAATAGCTATGGAGAACATCTGTGGTTACTAGCTCTGACTTAGGCATCTAAATTAGTTAGCTTAGTTCGCTTGGTTGCTAAAGCTAGAACAGATTACTCTTACCTGAAGCAAACAATCTGGATTTTAGAGAGGTAGAGCATTCTGACCTCTCAATGGCTGCACACATTCAACAACTTTGAATAGTCGGGTTGAGAGATCTATGCCTAATAACATGAAACTGTCTCCTATAGCACCTATCATCACATACTTCCTAGTACCATTTGGAATTACAATGAAACCTGCATCACCCTTTTAAATGAACTCTTCATGATTTACTTGTTCTCACTGTTCAGTCCTGTTCTTTTTATACAGCTTTCCTGTTTCACCAAGTCAGAATCTTTTGGAACAACTTCAGCTATTCCCTGTATTTACACTTTTCTGTATTTTCTGAACGCTGTTACATTTCCACTTCTTCACTACTTGTGGAAAAGGTCACCTTTCAACAAAATGTTATCATACCATCTTCTTAATAATTTGTTTTTCAGTTCTGAAGTCTTGCAATTTTATTAAAATCTCAGTAATGTTACAATTAGAATGAATTATTCTAGATGATGTCATGGCAGCGACAAATGAAAAGAAAGCTCATCCTTCTTTTTGTACATGATGTCTATATTCAGTGTCAAGGATCATTGCTAATGCCAAGTTAAGGTTTCCTGGTCTTACGCCCTTCCAGAATCAAAATCTTAGCTAACTAGAAAAATATAGAGTTAAGATGAAGGTAAATACAAATTTAATTTTTCCTTCCATTCAGTGCCAAAAATACCTAGTGTTTGAATTTTGGTTTCTTGCAGGTAATATGGGGAATTGGGGGAATACCATAAGACAAAACCTAAGACTCAAATTTTGGTGGGGCAATATGGGAACACTGAACTATAGCGTCAGGACTGACTTACATCTTTTCTACAGTTATAGAAAACACCCCCAGAAAAAAACTATACTTTTGTTAAATTCAGCAGCATCTGCATCTTTTCTCAAAGGAGGACCTCTTATACCCTGATTTCACTCATCCACTGCATGTTTTGCTAACTGATCTCACTAATGCCATTTGGCCCAGAAAATCGCCATGTGCTAGAAAGCATGTGCTACAAGGTGTAAGACTCAAGGATTAATTCCACCTAACTTTACAGACTTAACTGAGTTATCTAGGCTAGAAGCAGAGTGTCCATACAACCCTCTATAATCTGCATGGAGTGAAATGCCTTCTGAAGTTCTGGGTCACCCTTTGCAGATGCCTCTTTTTGTTGACTACAGAGGCATTTTACGGTCACTGTACACCACCACGCGCTTAGAGTTCCAGCTAAAAATCCAGAGATAGGTGAGATCAGTCCAGGTCTTCCTGCTGAAAGCAGATAGGCTGGATCATAGAAGAGCAAGAAGGACAACTGTGTTAGCACTTTTGGCATTGATTTTCCAGGAGGACAAGAGAAAGATTCATTTTTTTAAGAAATAAGATTAATTAAAGCTGTTGCACTTATTATATACATTTGCTGTAGTATTGTGGACAGTTAAACATTCTGTAAAATACTTTTGTAGGCTCCAAAGGGCTGGAAGGCATGACCTTTGAGGAGCTGCTAAGGACTCTGGGTTTGTCTAGTTTGGAGAAAAGGAGGCTGAGGGGCGACCTCATTGCTCTCTACAGCTTCCTGAGGAGGGGAAGTGGAGAGGGAGGTGCTGATCTCTTCTCCCTGGTGTCCAGTGATAGGGCATGTGGGAATAGTTCAAAGCTGCATCGGGGAGGTTTAGACTGGACATTAGGAAGCATTTCTTTACCTAGAGGGTGGTCAAACACTGGAAGAGGCTTCCTGGAGAGGTGGTTGATGCCCCAAGCCTGTCAGTGTTTAAGAGGCATTTGGACAATGCCCTTAACAACATACTTTAACTTTTGGTCAGCCCTGAATTGGCTGGGCAGTTGGACTAGATGACTGTTGTAGGTCCCTTCCAACTGAAATAATATTCTACTCCTATTCTATTCTATTCTATTCTATTCTATTCTATTCTATTCTATTCTATTCTATTCATCTACACAATCTCTCTATGATTTCTTATAATGGAATAGAAATAAAAGTCATGGTATAAAATACATGGAGTGTGGACTTTCTGAGAGGGCATGGAGAGAAATTACAGGTCATAATTCTCAAAATGTTAACAGTTAAATTTTATGTTGGTTAAACTAACTTTAAATGCATGACAGATGATCATGTATTCATCCCTTCTACCATCTTTTGTAGTATGCTGTCTCCCTCCTTCTCTACTACCATATCCAGCTGGTCTTCTTTCTGCCTGGTTAAACCACTGACAAATATGCAGATGATCCCAGCTTTTTGTAGCCTTCTGGTACCAGCTACATGTCAGAGGCAGAAGTTTATTAGACTGTTGCATGTATCCTTTGCTATGTGTGCTGAGATGTAATTCAAGCTAAGCCCTGTGTACCCATAACATTTCCCCCCCTGCAGCTCCTGCCCTACCCTGACTCTTAGTAACTCATTTCTATTTTCTCCAGACACATTGTTCCTTACACAAATTGCTAGGTGATATGTGTATTAATCCTGTATTTCCAAGTTTCCAGAGTTACAATTGTTACTTTTCTCACTTTATTTACCCCAGTCAGCTTGGATGCTCTCAGAGGGGAGGGAGCAAAGACATGTTCAAAGTGGCAGGACCTTCCAGGGTCCAGCATACTTTTGGGACTTGGATAAAGTCTTGGAAACCACTGTTTTGAAGAACAAATAGCCCCTTGCAACCATACTAGTACTCATATGAGAGAAAAAGGGGCTTAGATCCTGTAGTCCAAGTTTCCTCATGGTATAAAGACAGGCTTAAACTCTGAAATCTTGACCTAACCTAGAAAGTCTGAAGGAATTCAATAATTGTCATACAGAAGGGGAGGGTGCATCTACTTCCTTTCAAGCAGCAACATATTCACCCATGTCAGATGTGGATGTTCTCTTCAGTGGTTGATCTTAGCCTGTTATTTTCTTTTAAGAAGAAATTGAGTGGGTCAGGTAGGATTGTTTGGAGGGAGATTACACCTTTCCTGAAGAGCAACTGAAGAGCACCCTCAGGGAGGTTGGAGACTGCTGAGTGTTGCAAGGAGAAGAGGGAAAGAAAAGAGTCATGGGAAGAAGCTGCACACCATAAGTTCAGTGACAAAGAATGACATGAAGAGCAGAACAATAGTTGCACCTCTTGCCTCACAGCACCAGTAACACAGGTTTAAGGGCGACTCCTTGAATCTATGGGTTCCTGTGATATTTAGCTGTCTGCAATCTTTCTTATTTGCCTTGCCATGCCTATGAAGTCCCACCTTTTTGATACACGTATGTTTCTTGTGAGAGCTAACGAGTTAATATAGAGAGTTGATCTTTTAAGGATATTTTCCTTTTTACTTTTCTGAATTATAGTTGAGACATAGTTGAAGATAAACACAGGTATGTAGAACTTATCCACCTGTCATTTGGGAATTATATTTTACTGGAATGCATAAAAAAAGATAAGCTTGCCCACTCTATTTGCACTATACTACTGCCAAAGAGGATGTAGGTGCCCTGAATGACAGATCAGTTAGGGTTAGTCTTTGTGTACTTGTTCCTGATAATCAAGAAAAACTGGTTTCTGTGGGAACAGAATGCTAAAGCTGAAAAACAATTGGAAAATTAATCTTCTTTCATTTTCTAACCGTATACTTTATTGGCATAAATATGACACACGGGATCTTTTATTCCCTCAAAATTAAATTTACAAAAACCCACCAACATACCCTGTTTGTAGCCTCTTAAGATATCTAGTAGGGTCCACGCATCACAAATTCTGTCAAATGTGTGAACCTGATGAACTGAAGCATACAATGTATAGGGTTGTCTTTATTGGTGTGTCACCAGCAAGGAATATCCTTGAACAGCCCAGCATTCCCTGGGGACTTCAGAGACACAGACCATCTTCATCTACCACCACCCGCTGAAGAGAATATATTTAGCTAAAGCAGTCCTCATCTGCATGCCTGATCTTTTTCTTTTTTTTTTCTCTTAAAAATAACAAAACTAGTTAGATCCGTTTTTTAAGCTGAGGTGAATACAATAATCTTATCTGAACAAATGTAGACTGACAAATTATGTCTGTTATGTCCTGGCTAGGGATCACCTGCACATGGCAAGATGGCCCTCAAGCGGACTCAGAAGTTTTGTTTATCTGACAAGAGAAGGACTGTCCAAGGTTTACTCTCCCTGCCAAGAATTCTGTCACCATGTGTATTGTGGGTCCTTCCCATAAAGAGCAGGATGACAGCAAGGGCTTCTTGTTTAGGAGTGTGACAGCAGAGCTGTCAGCACAACAAACATGAATAGTAAAAACAACAATTCAAAGTAAAAAAAATAAAAAAATAAAGCCTGCAATATTCATTCTTCCATGAGATTTCATTTATGATGAAAATAGTGTTGATAACACAGGCGTATTTTAGTTATTGCTGAGCAGTGGTTACAAAGTGTCAAGGCCTTTTCTGCCTCTCATGCCGCCCCACCAGCGAGGAGGCTGGGGGTGCACAAGAAGCTGGGAGGGGACAGAGCTGGGACAGCTGACCCCAACTGACCAAAAGGATATCCCAGACCATAAGACATCATGCTCAGCAATAAAAGCTGGGGGAAGAAGAAGGAACGGGGGGAGACATAAGGAGTTATGATGTTTGTCTTCCCAAGTAGCTGTTACATGTGATGGAGCCCTGCTTTCCTGGAAATGGCTGCCTGACAATGGGAAGTAGTGAATGAATTCCTTGTTTTGCTTTGCTTGCGTGCACGGCTTTTGCTTTACCTATTAAACTGTCTTTATCTCAACCCAGGAATTTTCATACTTTTACCCTTCTGATTCTCTCCCCCATCCCACTAGGGGGGAGTGAATGAGTGGCTGTGTGGTGATTAGCTGCTGGCCAGGGTTAAACCACGACAGATACTTAAGAAAGTAAGAGGTTTTCAATTATAGCGTAACTCCCAAACCATACCAACCTTCTTGCTGTACCATATCATATTGCAAAATTTATACCTATAGAAGACAGTGCAAGGCAGTGTTTGGATCTGGGTACACAAGAGTTCAAGGAATTTAAATCTGGATTTCAGTTTCAACTGTTTAGGTTCAACTCAATTCATATCTTTGATCTCTGTCCACTATTATTCTATAATTGATATAAAATATGTTAGATATAATTGATTAGGTTCAATGAATTATAAAGTAGGGATAAATAGCACTGTTGCTTCATTTTCTATTTATTTGGTATTGAATTGGATAAACTCAGTATTGTTTTGATTTCATACTGTTCAGACTAAATGTGTTTGTGTTTCATATGTTGCCAGAGACACCAATTAGAGATATATCCTGTCATGATAGGCACTGTGCTAATATGACTTCCTAGAATAAATGTTTTTTATTTGCAAGAAAAAAAATCTAGTATCCTTTATAGCTGCACAGTCTTGAACATAAATGCAGAAGAAGTTAGGTACATTGGGAGTTTTGTGTGGCATCAGAACTGAATTTGGCTCTCGAGATCTGAGAATGTGAAATTAAACTTGGAACTATCTATCTGTGCTCCATTTTAAGTATAAAACACCTTTTAAAATGTAAAATACCTTTTTAAATGTAAAAAAGCAGTGATCTAGGTTTTTTGTAGATTAACAGGTAACAAACAACATGTTTTTTTCTTCTTTACCCATTCTCTTTAGATTTTCTTGCATTTAAAACTGGTATTTATTTGACTTGTTTACTGACTATTGAGCCAATATGAACAACTAGTTTGCAACTCATAACATGCTACCTTTAATTCCTAAACACCCTGCACATGTTGATATCACCATCCATTTATATGACTGTTCATTCTGTGTGTGAAATTTTACAGTGCTGAATGTAATAAATATCCCTGCCTTAATTTGGCCCTTGAAGTTTACTATACATGGGTTTATTTTTGTTTATATCCCTCGTTAATTCTCTTACAGTCTCTTGCATTTTATGGAGAAACAGCCTGTGAAATTTCTGGTTGTGAGAATTCATCTGTGGTCACAGAGATTGAAGTCAGGGACTGGCCTGTGTACAAGTAGATTTAGAAGAGAAGAGAGGAGAGGAGAGGAGAGGAGAGGAGAGGAGAGGAGAGGAGAGGAGAGGAGAGGAGAGGAGAAGAGAAGAGAAGAGAAGAGAAGAGAAGAGAAGAGAAGAGAAGAGAAGAGAAGAGAAGAGAAGAGAAGAGAAGAGAAGAGAAGAGAAGAGAAGAGAAGAGAAGAGAAGAGTTCAGTTGGAAGGGACATACAATGATCATCTAGCCCAACTGCCTGACCACTTCAGGGCTGACCAAAAGTTAAAGCATGTTGTTAAGGGTGTTGTCCAAATGCCTCTTAAACACTGACAGGCATGGGGCATCGACCACCTCTCTAGCAAGCCTGTTCCAGTGTTTGACCACCCTCTCGGTAAAGAAATGCTTCCTAATGTCCAGTCTAAACCTCCCCGATGCAGCTTTGAACTATTCCCACATGTCCTATCACTGGGTAGCAGGGAGAAGAGGTCAGCACCTCCATCTCCACTTACCCTCAGCCTCCTTTTCTACAAACTAGACAAACCCAGAGTCTTTAGTGGCTCCTCATAGGACATGCCTTCCAGCACTTTCACCAGCTTTGTTGCTCTCCTCTGGACGCTTTCAAGGACCTTCACATCCTTCTTAAAATTGTGGTGCCCAGAACTGCACACAGTACTCAAGGTGAGGTTGCACCAACGCTGAATACAGCGGGATAGTCACCTCTTTTGACCAGCTGGTCATACTGTGTTTGATGCACCCCAGGATATGGTTTGCCCTCTTGGCTGCCAGAGCACACTGCTGACTCATATTGAGCCTGCTGTCTACCAGCACCCCCAGATCCCTTTCTGAGTCACTCCTTTCCCAATTTATACTTGTGTCCAGCATTACTCTGTCCCAGGTGCAGAATCCAGCATTTGGTCTTGTTAAATTTCCTGCCATTAATGATTGTCCGATGCGCCAATATATCTAGATCCCTCTGCAAGGCCTCTTGTCCCTCAAGAGAGTCAACAGCACCTCCCAGTTTAGTATCATCAGCAAATCCACTAATGGTGCATTTAACTCCTGCATCCAGATCATTGATAAAAATATTGAATAGAATTGGCCCTTGAATTGAACCCTGAGGAACATCACTGGTGACTGGTCGCCAGCCAGATGTAGCCCCATTCACTACAACCCTTTGAGCTCTGCCCTTCAGCCAGTTCTTTGCCCAGCGCATCATGAACCCACTCATCCCACAGGTGGACAACTTGTGCAGAAGGATGCTATGAGGGACAGTATCAAAAGCCTTGCTAAAATCCAGAAAAACTACATCCACTGCCTTCCCTTCATCCACTAGGCAGGTGACCTTGTTGTAGAAGGATATCAAATTAGTTAAACAGGACTTTCTCTTTGTGAACACATTTTGACTGTGCCTGATGATTGCGTTGTTCTTTAAATGTCTTTCAATAGCACCCGGTATGATCTTCTCCATAATTTTTCCAGGTACTGAGGTTAGACTAACAGGTCTGTAGTTTCCTGGGTCTTCCCTCATGCTCTTCTTGTAAATTGGAATAACGTTGGCTAGCTTCCAGTCAGTGGAGACCTGGAATTTCAGGAAACATTAAGAATTTTTTTCCATTTTTCTGCTAGGTGCCCCAAATATGACCTTGGAGGATCATCCTTAAAGGTAAAGTGAACTTCTCTAGAATACCCATTTCAGTCTTGTCATGCCTCATGGGAATGTCAATGGAGAGAACAAATAATGTGGACTACATCAGAAATCAACCATAGTCCACTACAGAACTACAGAACCATTTTCAAACAATAGCAGTCATTGTTTCCAAACTTTAGATAACTACTTCTTTGCTCTTTTAGAAGACAAGCATCGAGATAACAGGCACTGGTTATCAGAAACTTTTATTCATTTTGAACTCCAGAATCATATCTGCGGTGTGCTCTCATTTCTTTATGACTTTTCAAGAACAATATCAGTAAATTAGTTAGACAATCCACTTCAGAATATTTTAGGTTAAATGCTATTTGTAGCTTCTCTAGAAATCTTTAGATATCTTAGAAATCTTTAGAAATCTTGTGTTCCTTGAAGTCACAGCAGTCTAAGCAGAAGCGAATCTGGCTTTTGTCAATACAGTACAAAGCAATGTGCTGGTGAATATAGCCATTATACATTCCAGCACATTCTTACCTCTATTTTATAAACAGCTGTATTTAGAGAAGCTTCATTATATCCTAATTATACTTACTTCCCTCCCTTTTTCCCTCATTAAAAACTAAGTAGTCAGCATCTCAGCAATTATATCATCATCACTAATTTTCTTCCTCTTCATTTATTAATTAGACTCTTTTGCTCTCATTTCTTTTTTTTCTCTGCATATAAAAGTCATTCTTATTCCTTTTATCTCTTTTGACTAATAATATTTTTGTTAATAATTCTTTGTTTAGCATTAATATCATGGTCAGAAATGGTAAGACTTGATTCTGCTTGATTTTGTACAAAAAAAAAATCAGGAGTCAAATTAAAAGACTGAAGTAGAAGAATTTTCATCCAAACTCTCAGCAAAGCAAGTCTGCTTTAATGCTGGATACTGCTAGTACCTTGTCCTGCATGACCTCTTTGGTTCAGGAAACAGAGTGATTCTAGACTATTGGTCATGAAAGACCCAGGATTCAGCTGATTCTGACAGATTTACTAAATGTTGTGTCATGGCTATGAGGGAAGCAAAAGACTTCTGTGCCTCTGTTACAATGCCGGGAAAGACACCTGTCAGCAGATTTGCTCGGCGTCACGTATAGCCCTGGTGGCAGGGTGCCCAAAGCACCCTGGGTATATTTTCTAGATCCAAATGAAGTAAGTCTGTGTATGTGTGTCTGAAATGATCTTACATGCACAATCACAAAGAATACACCCAAAGCCATATTATTTCCATGTTAGTTATTGTACAGAAGTAATAAAATTACTGTCATATAATATTGGTATAATATAGTATAGTAATCTTCAGAGGCCTCAGTCAAGATGAGGATCTCAGAGTAGCAGGTACTCTACAAAATACAAACCATCATACAATTTCTATTCCTTAAAAATCGTATGCGTTCAGATAAACACAAAGCCCTAAATATTTTTCACATAACACTTTTATGTAACATTTTACATGAAAATGTACTCCATGTTTCCCTTGATAATTTTCTTCCTTGTGCTTTTAAGGTCTTCCCGGCAAATTTTTTCAGACCTTCCCACTGGTCTTCTGTTGCATTCTGCTAAATAGCTTTCCTGCTGATCACAAGGTTATTTCCTACTCTAGTTCTCTTTCTGCTCACATACTTTCAGTGTATGTATTCATTCTTCCTCAGTCTCTCCTGCTGTTGTCTAACAGTTTCCACAGACCTTATCACTGTTTCATCAGTTCCTTTTTCTGACAAGTACTGCTTTGCATATGTCTCTGTATCTGAAATATTCTCCTAACTCCTCCCTTTCATTACAGCATGCAGTTATGCAGGGCTCCTCCAAACCATTCCTGCTCTTTAAAATAAAGTGATTATCCCTAGCACTATGCTGCTCCCTTCAAAGATCCTTTCTTCTGTGGCTACCATCCCAGCAGATCATGTACTTGCTCTGCTCCCATTCACTGTCATTACACTGGACCCTCTTAGTAATGTAATGTTCCCTCATCGGTTCGTGGTTTTCCCATGTCTCCCAAATGCCTTCTAAATAGGAAATGGGTATGTGCTTTAAAGTTCATGCAAAGTTCAATTTTGGTATTATCAATAGCAAGGCTGCTTTCCTGTCTAAAATCTCCAATGAGCAGTCTTTTTCCCTTTCAGTCTTTTCTTATCCTTTCCTATTTGGACAGTCAAAGTGTTCATCACACCAGCTCTTATTACTTCTCTTTGCCACTGCATTCAGGAATAAAGCTATGTGTTTCACTTGGGCTCCTCCTTCTGAAGACATATAGCTCTTTTTGTTGAACCCACAGCTGTTTCTTGCATCAACAGCTAATCGTGAAAGCCTTCTAGGTAAACAGAGAAAGACTGCAACAGGCAACAGCATTTTCTGGGCTTAGATTTATTTTCTAATCTGCCAAATCACATGCATTTCACGTCTCTAGCAGCCCTGCTGGAATGCTAGACATTCATCAGGGCTGCTGACATTACTCAATAGTTCTTCCTTTCCTTTAGCATCCTCTTTTCATCCAGTCACGTGTTTTTTCAGCCTTGTCTTTCACTGATCTTGCAGTCAGCAACTATGGGGAAGCACCACAGAATTGAAGTGCAATGATAGAGAGAGAACACTACTGTCTCCAATACCAGGGCTCTGCCTTTCACTCCTATTATACAGGCAACCCAGCTCTTAAAAACAAATACACTATCCGATATCATATACTCACATATACTCATGCCAACACCCTGCAGCAGCTGCAGATGTCCTATTGCTGCTCTGTTATTCTTGCCACTCTGTTATTGCCGAAGCCTTCCTGGTGCACTGAGTCCTTCCATAAACCAGTCACTATTCTTCTGTCCTGTACCACTGCCTACGGCATCTAACCCAGCTTCCCTCGCACTTCCTTTCCCAATTATTCTTTAAGTCTCCTGCACGATCCAGGCTCATCCTTCTACATTCCTCCTCTTTTCCTCAAAGAAAAGCTGAAAGTGTGAAGGTCATAGTAGCATTTATTTTTCTGGAATGTAAGATTTGGTGGGCTTAAATCTCCCCTCTTATCATTTGCCCTGGCTGTGAGAGCAGGGAATTAATAATCTTCATTTTTGAGGAAGAGCAGCGATGGAACTGCAAAGCTCAGCAATTCTACACATCCTCCCTTTTTGTTCATATTTTCTAATTTTTCTTCCTCCCCCCGCTGCCTCCCATATTTCACCCCACAGATTCTGGTAATGTCTACTGTGGAAAGACTTACTACAAAGACATTACTGCTTCTCTGCCTCTATTACTTATGTGGAAGATGAGTCACTGTACAAACATGATAAGATTAGCATCCTGTCCTCTCGTGGCCTACACTGTGAAAGTCAATATGGTGGCCATTATCCAAATTGTGTGAGTTGTGCCAGGAAAAAAACAATTAGTCTTCTGCCAGTGCACTATGTGTTGCAGGTTTATTACACTGATGCTTTCTCCTGAATGCCATAAATATGACGTGTTGCTTTAATAATTTTTGTAAAGAAAGTGCAAGACAGATAACATGATGCTATTGTTCTATACTACTGCATCTGCATTCTTAAGTTTGTTTTATTTAAAGGAACATAAATAAATAATAAATAACAGGAAATATTCATTCTTAATTCAAATTCAAATGGACAACACTGAGAAACTGAACACTGCATGTTTGTACACACATTCCTGTTATTTACCAAAGTGGATCCTCATTGACACTTCTTCTCATGTCAGCAAATCTGAAAAAATAACCCTTGCCTGGGAATAAGCAGTTCTTAGATGGTTTCTTCTTTTAGAGTTAGGATACCTTATTGCTTATCATAGTAATATACTTTTCTGATATATTGATGATACATTTTGCTGTTAAAATCAGTCAGTCTGAATTTCTGGAGGCTTTGATTAATGAAACACTGGAAAACTTCCCTCTGTTAGCTTTTTATTTTTTGTAACAATTTAAAACACTGCTCATGTATTTGGAGAAAAGAAGATGGTATTTTAAGGAATGGCATAGACTTTTATATGATCATTCTTCACTGGAAAACTAAGTAATTTTTTCCACGTTATTTTTTCATGAATCACAGAATCACAGAATCGTATAGGTTGGAAAAGACCTTTAAGATCATCAAGACCAACCATAAACCTAACACTGCCAAGACCACCACTATACCATGTCCCTAAGCACCTCATCCAAACATCCTTTAAATACCTCCAGGGATGGCGACTCAACCACTTCCCTGGGCAGCCTGTTCCAATGCTTGATAACCCTTTCAGTGAAAAAAAATTTCCTGATATCCGGTCTAAACCTCCCCTGACACAACTTGAGGCCATTTCCTCTCGTCCTATTGCTAGTTACTTGGGAGAAGAGACCGACCCCCACCTCTCTACAACCTCCTTTCAGGCAGTTGTAGAGAGCGATAAGGTCTCCCCTCAGCCTCCTTTTCTCCAGGCTAAACAACCCCAGTTCCCTCAGCCGCTCCTCACCAGACTTCTGCTCCAGACCCTTCACCAGCTTCGTTGCCCTTCTCTGGACACGCTCCAGCACCTCAATGTCTCTCTTGTAGTGGGGGGCCCAAAACTGAACACAGTATTTGAGGTGGGGCCTCACCAGTGCCGAGTACAGGGGCACAATCACTTCCCTAGTCCTGCTGGCCACGCTATTTCTGATACAAGCCAGGATGCCATTGGCTTTCTTGGCCACCTGGGCACACTGCTGGCTCATACTCAGCCGGCTGTCAACCAACACTCCCAGGTCCTTTTCTGCCTGGCAGCTTTCCAGCCACTCTTCCCCAAGCCTGTAGCGTTGCATGGGGTTGCTGTGGCCCAAGTGCAGGACCTGGCACTTGGCCTTGTTAAACCTCATACAATTCACCCCAGCCCATCGATCCAGCCTGTCCAGGTCCCTCTGCAGAGCCTTCCTACCCTCAAGCAGATCAACACTCCCGCACAACTTGGTGTCCTCTGCAAACTTACTGAGAGTGCACTCAATCCCTTCGTCCAGATCATTGATAAAGATATTAAACAGAACTGGCCCCAACACAGAGCCCTGGGGAACACCATTTGTGACCGGCCACCAACTGGAGTAAACTCCATTCACCACCACTCTTTGGGCCCAGGTATAGATGTTTGACGCTTCCTCATCTCCAAGTACATTCATAAAGCTACACATCTTTTTCTTTTTTATTTAGAGAATAGAAAGAACAATTGCATCCAATTTCTAAATCCAATAAACCTAGATTCTTATTTTTTATAATTGTGGGACAGAAGTTTCTTATATTTGTGGGACTACGTTCATTTTTGATACAAAGAATTTTTATTGAGTAAGACTGAAACTATTTGCAAGAGGTAATGTCATTAGTAGCTGAAGTGTCTCAGCAACTTATGGAACTGGATATTTAAGACTTTGTCCAAACAGAACCCTTTCATGTCTAATATTTAATCTCCCAGAAGATCTGGTTACATGTACACAAATGATTTATACTTCCTTTTGATAAGCTGAACACCTTCACTCTACAACTAAAAGGTATTTTCCTAGCTCTGAATAATAGGACTCATATTTCTTGTTCTTACTGTAATTTTTCTACAGCTTTTAGGGGTGTAAATGCAAGAACTACATGCAATATTCTAGTCCAATAATGTCATATAATGAAGGAAAAGATCATCTCTCGACTCTTCTCAAATGCTTGCCTGCATTTACATTGAAGAGTTATGTTAGGATATAATTCTGAGCTGCTTGTCCACTGTGACTCTCTTTTCTGAGTTGTTGCTTTCCAGTATATAGTCCTCATTCCACAGCTTTGTCAGACATGTTTTTCCTTATATGGAGAATCTTTATTAAGTGGCACTGGTATGGCTTTCCACCACTATTTACCAATCTTAATGGTACATTGTAATTTGAAAATTTTATCTCCAATATTATATGATTTATTCCCATTCATTTCTGAAAGCACAGAAATGGCACCTTACATTTAGTAATGACTCAACAGGCTGAAGCCTGTTCTGAGTTCAGTGGAACCTCAGTTTCTCACTTTAAGGAGTTAAGCAGCAATGTTGGCTTAACAAATTTTTACATCCTGCATACCTAACTATTTGTTCCCATCCCCATGCAGGAGAATGCTGCTTAGTTCATTGTATCAGCTGTATCAATGAATTAATATGGAGTTAAGATTACTCAACCCATTTTTTAAACTCAGAACCACGAGTAACGTAGGGAGCAAGAACTTCTTAAGCTGACCTTCCTGCCAAACCCACTGTATTGTGGATTTGTGGCTGCAGCCAATTCCTACTTCATTTAACTTAAGAATTATTGGTATTTCATACTTTTTTTTAAGAAAAACTAAGATCTTACGCATATTTAAATTCCTTTCAATCAGGTGTGGTACCACCACATAAACTATATCTGTGGATAACAAATAGCAATCCTTTTAATTTCACAGAAGTGCCAGAGAAATCCTTTATGCCTAAAAAGCTTGTTCTAGATTGTGAGACATATTAACAAATTGTCTTGTGTGAATTTGGACTGCCAATGCGTTATCAACCATGTGAATATGTAAAGGATTTTTACCTTAACTATAGTACCTTTCATGAGTGCTAGAAAATATTTCCTTTCTTCATTATAAAGCACAGGAAAATACCTATTTTGAAGGGTTAATAGGGAAAAAGGAAGGCTAAACAACAAAATTATGCATTACTATGGTATTTCATGTTCCCTATAATGTGTTAATGGTTTCCTAGTAACAAAGATAAAATATTACTAGGTATTTTAAATGGGTTAGAATACTGTCTACTGTAATTAGCAACTATTCAGCTTCTGAGAAAATTGAGATCATGAATGCCTACTTCATTTGTCTGCACTTGATTACTGAAGTATATCACATAATTTAGAGTTGTCTCTTATTATATTTGCAACTCCAATCTTAAATAAGATATAGTCAAATGATCTGAAAAGCAAAGCTGCTACAGATAGCCTCAGTAAGTGGAATGGAAGTAGCCTCTCTTCCTTAAACTATCATAAAATTTTTGGTCTAAGGTATTTTAAGATATATGTAAGGTATAATATGTATAAGGTATGATATCAGATTTTAAGTATTTTAACCTAGTTAAAATGTTTCAAATGAAATGTGACATGTAAGTGAATTCTTAAGGGTTTTCTTTCATTTAAAAGCAAACTAGGGGATTGCAAGAAACAGAATCTCATTCCGGGCTTTTATATGTCAATTTAATCTATGACTTTGGTAAAGTTACACTTTATTGAGAGTAGAAATTCTACTCTGTTTCCTCTAGTAGAATGATGCGAATATGAACATTTTATGCTTTACAGCATTATAGTACTTAAGTTTGAGAAAGAAAGATTTCCAGATGTGAAACGAGGGCACAAGGATAATTCTACCTTTGGAATTTTAAGAGTAATGTCCTCTCTTCCCACTGATGAAAGGTCTTACAGACTGTGATCTCATTCCCTGAGCATAGTTTACTACAAAATACATCTGCATTTTCATCAATTTTGCCTTTGTGTCCATAGCAAACAGAGCACAATGATTTCTTCACGCTGTGGATTCTCCCTAATATGTCCTGCTATTGTAACAGGTTCATAGTTATAATGTCGCAGACCATTAATTTATCCTTATCATTACCACTCTAGTGTCCATATTGTGCACAGCTTTGACACAGTGACTACAGTAAAGGAAATTCCCAGAATTCAAGCCAATATCATATTGTTCTTTACTCCCTTGGGTATGCTTCTAATTTATTTTTTCTACTACTGTTTATACAGATTGTGTGGCATATTCATTTATATTACCAATATATCTGTAAGGCACAGGTAGAAACTTGTTATTTGGAAGTCCCATAAATTCTCAATGCTGGCACTGTATCAAAAGCTAGCCAGTTTGAAAATACATTTTTATTCATGATAAAATAGAGGATCAGGATAAATGATACAGACACACTAACATATGACTGATGAGGATATCTGAGACAGCAAAAGGCATTGTCAGCCGATGCTTTGCTTTCATGCTTTGTCTAGACTCAAAGTCCCATGCAGTAGACTCAAATGGAGTAATACTGACTGTATCTGAATGATAAAACCCCATGACTTTATAATTACATTTTTTGTGATATCCATGAGAGGCATTTGCCAATGCTGTGCCATATAAGGAAAGCTTGGAATCCATTTTTTTTAAGCCAACTGTTTCTTATTTTGCTATGTGACTGTGTAAAGAATGACAGAATGTATTACCATGATAAACCTTGTGTAAATAGAGAAAAAAAAGAAGTGAACTATACTTTTTAATGCACCAAGTTTTCAGTGAAATGTGAGACAGAGGGGAAAGTAATTATCTGTGGAGGAGTTCAGTTCAGTTAATGAAACCAAATGGCTTTTGCCCTGTGCTTGTTTGCTATCTTATTGTTCAGAAAGATAAAATTTTCACATCAAATAATTTGATGACTCTACTACAGAGGTCTGGTAGGTTTTGTTTTTTTTTTTCTCCTAATAAATGCAGTGCTTTTGTTTATATATGCAGCACAGTCTGCTGTTTATACTCAGGTGGACTTACTTTTCTGCCTAAAAAGTTCTCTATTAATTGTTCAGTACTGTAGCAAAACACTATCCTCCTGTGGTGGACTGTTTTGACATGGTAGGATATACTCCATTTTCTTGTGTGAACACCATTTTAATTGTAAGATTGTGGTGACTGAATGCTTGCATTTTGACCTCCGTCTTATTTTAAATCTCCAAATCATCATGTATACAACAGTAGGCTAAGAGTGTTCTCAAGCATCAAATGATATCAAAAGGTCATGTGGTCATTAATTTAAAGGATTTGAATTATTCAAATGCTCACACCCTTTGACAAGATGTGCCTTAAGTCATGGAAGGAAGTCACCTGAGGGAGGGAGGCTGGAACTCCGCTGAAGGGGCTTCTCAACTCATTAGGTTGAATAGCAGATGAATACTGCAGTATCAATTGCAGCTGGATCCACTGAATGAAGATCAGAGACTTCCCCAGAATGCACCATAACTACCGCATGGCTTCCATGCTCCAACTCTACAATATGTACCTAGGTTGTACGATGCTATCAGACTACCCAGCAGAAGACCTGCCTGAGCCTGTTAACTTCAGAAATTCCTGTAAGTCCTTCAGTTCAGATGTTAGTTCTCGTGATTTTAGAGAAGTGAGCAAGCAATCCCACTTTCTGCATAACATCTGTGAATTTCTATGAGAAGATTGTTTCATCGCAATTTAGAAAGTGTAGGACAAGGCTGGATTGGAAAACTTGGCAAGGCCCTGCTGGGTTCACCTTCTCCTTTGTATACCACAAAGGAGAAAATAACGTGATTCTTACAGAGCAGGTAACAGAATAAACACAAAAAGGTGGGCATTCATTTGACTGAATTTAGCCTTCTAAAAGTTAGCTATCCCCTTGAAGATAATAAAGTACACCTCATATATTTATTGTGAAGAGATGTGAAAGAGAGAGGACAAGCGAGCCCATCCTAAGAAAAATGTCAAAGGCAGGTAGGAGTTACATCCCAGAGGTATCTGCCTCTTTTCAGTAAGACAGAGGGAGCCAAGGTGACTAGTTTAGTTGTCCATGTAAGGACAGAATAATCTCTTTAGGACTATTTGCACAACAGTTTTGCCCCCTGGTCAAGGAAGGTCTATAGGTGTGAAGCATTTGTATCCTTCTTGATGGACCAGAGAAAACAATTTGCTGATTGGAAACTTTCAAGTGCATGAAGCAACATAATAACGGGTTTGTTTTCATACTGAAACAGAAAAGTTTCTGAGTTGACCAGAGTATGCAAGCCACTAGAAAGACCTCTTACTAGTATATGAAGTTTAAGGGAGGAAACCCCAAAGAAATCTTTGTGATTTGGAGGGGGGGCATGATTTCGTAAGAATACAGTCTCATCAGATGGGATTTACTTCATTTAATGGTAAGGGAGTAATCTGCCATTTGGTCAAGGTGCTGCAGCATGTTACAGAAAAAACATATACTGTAATTTCTAAAATAATATTGCTTTTATTCTTCCATGCTTTTCTCTTCTTTGGTGTAAAGGAAGTTACTCGTGCAAAAGTAGAGGTTTTATTTTTGTGCCTAAATAGCAGAACATGAGTGATAAAAATTGAATGCAAACCAGTGCACCTCGGGAAGGGTGGAGTGAGATCCGGCTAAGAAGCAGAAACAAAAGCAGAAGTCATTTACGGAGTTATTCATTTTATTTGAAGGGTGGAATAATTTTGGAGGAAATCTTCAAGACACTGAGCAGTCAATTTATGTGACTACTATTGCAAAAAAGTACCAATAGACAAAACAGGCATTCTGTGCTGTTTGAAAAAGTGATATCTTTGCAGTATGTTTTCTATAGACTGAGCAAGAATGAGGATTAGGACCTAATAAAGTTGCAGTATGTAGCAAATGAGTTCATGTTACAACAATAAAGTGATATTTGCACAGGGTTTTGAAAACGGAAACACTATAAATTATAATTGATGGATATTGTTATTTATTTAGATATTTTTAGTGCTTGAGGTTAATAGATATTTGTTTCCATTCCATCAGCTAGTACATGCTTTTAAAGACAAATCATAGTTACAGGGCCAGATAGCTCTTACTCAGTAATAAATGAGAAGACAGTAAAAGACTTAAATAGCATGCCTATACATTGCTTCCATTTTCCAGAATGCTCCAGTGCAGAAACTTTTCTTCCTTTAGAAAATCTCTAATGTGAAAATATGACTGGATATAGTGCATATCTCCTGAGTGTGTCAGTCCTCTAAAGTACTGAACAGCATCTATTAATTAAATGTTTTTGATTGACTACTCTGAATCATCATCTCCCAAGGGTAAGCTTGATATACTGAGATTAAACTTTTCCTAGTGATTGTCTGAAGAGCAATAAGGAATATCTTGAAAAGATTTTCAAGATTGTGCCCAACCAAATCAAACAATTTAGGGTAACCTATTGAAGAAACCACACTCAAAAGGCTATTTCAAGTTTTACGAACAGTCTAACGCATGAAACTACTTGGAAATAGCTCAATTCTAGTATGGATAGTCATACTATATGACGATGTCCGTGTATTGTGACAACTTAAGGTTGAGTCATTCGATGGGTAGAAAAACATTCTTTCAGAGGTAGATACAAAACATTTTTCATAATCTGAAATGCTGGAAAAATTGTTCATTTAATCATTCACTAGCTCATCCTATTGTGAAAATATCATCTCAAGTAAGGCAGATAAGCCTGTAAAGATTTCAGATTATTTTGTTGCAAGAAAAAAACAGAAAGTGTGGAGTGGGGGTTTCACTTTGACATCAACAGTGCATATTTTTCAATAATCAGACTGATGGTCTTTTTTGCATATAAGGTAATAATGAGAGCTGTTAGTACAAATATCCATTTGTATGTCCAAAAGGAATTCTCAGTGTTTGAAAAAGAGTATGCAGGGGCATATATAACAGTTTTCTCCTGAAGTCTCCAGATATTAAAAGCCTGTTGTACTTAATGTGATGAAGGTTTGGCAACGCAATCCTATGCATCTTCTCACTTGGGGGAGTCCATTTTAAGCATTTTCCAAATCCATGCATTTGAGTCATTCCTCTCTCAAGGCAAAGAAGGCTCCTAATTCCCACCTTTTTCCAGGAAGGGAAAGCAAGGTGCCACACCTCATGGTACGAGTCAGTTTCTGATTTTTTTTCCCCTTTCTAGTCAGCTTTTATAATTGATCCTTAAAATAACTAGGCTTCACAGATGTGGTGCCTATTCTCAGTGGGTGGCCTTTTTATCCCTTTCTAGTCCTGGTGGGGAGCCTATGCAATCACAGCAGGTATTACATAAAATTCCAGTTCAGAAGGTGGTAGCAATATGGGGAAACTGTATATAAACATGCACACAATATTTTTGATTTCTGTATTAAAAGAATTTTAATTCCTTACAGGAAATTTAATTTCCTTACAGGAAATTCTAAAACTTTATGTGATATTAAAATTGCTCCTTACTTTATACCTGGTGAGGAGGAGCAAAGATCCTAAAATCGTGAAAACAGCTCTGAATGAAATCTCAGGAGTCTATTTCAACATGGCTTAGCTACACCAAAATCATAAGTTATTGAAATTTTTCAGACTTACAGCTTAAAGAGTAACACTTATGAACAGTTATGTTAAGATTACTTTTTTCTCTAAGCATTTATGTCCAGACTTGTAATCAAATTAGGTTAGGATATTAATTTAAACTTACCTACATTCAGATTTGCCTACATTCTGCATTCCTTCCATAAGTCTATTCATCAGAATGGATTAATAAAAAAAATTCTCTCTTCCTCTTATATAATATTGACTGTACTGTTTGTTGGCCAAAGGTGCCTTTACACAAAGAGAACTGAAATAAAAATATCACATGGATCCTCTTTGCCACCTTCAATCTACTTCTTAGCACTGAAATTGCCGAAGAGGTATAGGTTAGTGTAGCAGCTTCAAAACAGCTGGAGATGAAGTGGAAATAGGAAACATGATTGTTCATTGGATATCCTCCTATGAAAACATGTATCTCCAATGTCAGTGTATACGCATGTTTGCACATACCATGTATGTGTATGTATAAAACTTATTCCCCTAGTCATTGCTGGCTGCAGCTCTGAATTCTTTTACCAACAGAAAGGAGAACTGTTAGTGTCAATAATTTTCTTGGCACTGACAGCTCTTTGGACTGGTAGAGTGACAATTAATGAGTATCCTATATGTAGTCACCTCTGTCAGTCAATTGGAAACCTGGTCTATAAAAGACAGTATTAAAAAATTTTCTTGTGAAACTTGTATAGGCTTTCTGGGATCTAAGAAAGACTGACTGTAAATAACATCAGCTGCAGTATGCTGATAGTTATGAATCCATAAAATTTTAAGACCAAACTGTATTTCTAAGTGATATGATTTCTCAAACTGATAGCTTATTTTTTTTTTAATGGCTTATTCTACCTTATAAATGTGCTTAATTTCCCAGAGATAGCTATACCAATATTGTATTCTTCCCCATGTAAGAATATCAGGTAAAATACTGTTTTGAACAAAATGAAAACAAGTGACTGCACTAGACTCTGAGTTGGCTATAATATCCGTTATTACCAATGCCTGTAGGCCATCTTCAACACTAGCTGCTGTAAAATAAGCGTCTAAATAGGCGCTGTAAATGAGCGTGTAAAATGAGCGTCTAAACACAGTCTAAATAGGTAATCTGTGTAACGATCTGCTTGCTTTCCATAAGACTATTTATTTTCCTTGTTTGACCTAGTTGATGCTGCCATGGTTTTCCTTTCTGTTTCAAGAGGGTCTCTGAGATGTGAAAGAATATGCATGTGATATGAAGTATAACAAAAATATATCTCGTATTTTGCCCTGAAGGTGGCCAGCTCATCCTTGCATGATCATCACAGTGGTGGGATCTGTCATAGGAAAGATGCAAGCAGGAGATGCACTCCTGTAAATAGTATCTCTTTTTTCCCATCAGGATAACAGTGGGAAAAAAAATCTTTGAGTTGGGCTATGTAAGGGACGAGCCCCAAATGGCTGTACTGTGAGCCCCAAGAGACATAAAGGACGACATCCCGAGAGACAAAATGGAAGCCACAAGGAGTGGCGCAGTGTCACTTCTCTTGGCTTGACAGGCTGACTTGGAATTAAATGAACTGTACTTGGACTCAAATAGAATCTATAGCCCATATAGATTGTATTCAAGGGGAATTATTCTTGTATCTTCTTACATTATTGGGACTAACATATCTTTATAGGTATACTGATTTCTTTTAAGTACCTGCAAGTGTTGCTCAGCATTAGCTAAACAATTTAGGGAGAAAATGAGACTTTTTCTTAGATAGTCTCAAAAGGGAGAAATGATAGATTTATGGGATGAATAGTTGTCTTGTATAGGCTTAACTAACTCGCATACTTGCTAAAAAGGGGAACATGCAGGCCTTGTTAATCACTAACCTTCAAAGAAGAAACTGCAACAAGGACCGATAAAAGGGGAACATCCTGCCCTAAAAGGCACCGAAGACTGGCGGAGCGCTGAAGAAATATGAAGCCAGAAAATAACCCGCAGTAACTAGGGGAAAGGTAAAGGCGGCAGGGGGAGATCACGACCACCAACTCAATTAAAGACCAAAGAAAGCTACCCCCCCACCTTCCTGCGGGCATGTGCAAAATATTAAAGTAGCACTCTAGCTTTAAGTTGAAATGGGAGAGGAGTAGACCAACGGAAAACTGCTTTGTGTGGTTACTTATGCATATGTATAACTAGACTGTATAAACATTGTACCGAACTTTGTGATAGCGGTGTGGAATGACCACCTAGCACCCACCTCTGCGCAGACATGGAATGAAATGCCTCTGCCCTGTGTCTATATTGGCGTCTTGCACACCAGGTAAACGACCTCACGCTTGTGGAATAACGGTTTTGGCGACCCGGATGGGATTGCGCTGACAGCCTTGCCCGGTTCGTCTTGCTGCATCTGACAGGGAGAAGACTCTTTCAGCTCCTGTCCTGCAGTCAGGCCGTAATTGACGCAATGGTGCAATGCTACGAAAAAGAGGTGTCCCAACCACTCCTGAGGCCGGAAAGAGAAGAATAAATAGGGGCATGCACAGGGGCTCGGGGGCTTCTTCTACACCGAACACCCCTGTTGGCAGGACCAATGCTGGATCCAGGACTGGTGATATTTCTACCTAGCTCTCTTTCTCTCTTTCCCTCTTTATCTTTCTTTCCCCCTTTTCTCTCAGGATTTGTTAACAAAAGGCCTACCTTATTTTCAGCAAAGCCGCACAGCTCAGGCTGATATAATCGTGTGATAACCGACAGTTATAGAATATTGTTCATATAGAAGTTTCTCATTCTTAGTAAAGTTGATGTTTGTTTATGGACCTTGAGTGTTGTTTCACCTTAATCCACACTGAAGGAATTTGCGAATCTGAGTCACTCCCAAGTGGGGTTGAGAGGGATCTGGCAGGCAGACGCTGACTCTGCTGTGTGGCTACCCTTATCGTCCCCATAACCCTTAGACATACATCATTGACCAAGTCTGAGACTAAGACTGGATCCAGCCGCACCTAGACTCCTCTCTGAGAAGGAGTTTTGAAAGCAAGGGGATCCTTTCTGAACCTCGTGACGCAACGGGAGGGCCACCTCTTCTCCCTTAGCCACACGCCAGACTCACGTCCTTAACGTGACATATTTGGTGCCATGATTTTACTTCCCTCTCCCCACAGGTGGGATGTGACAGGCTGACATCAAGACTAGATGTTTGACCTTGATCGTGTGTCCACTAGCACAGACACCCAAGTATGCTCTTGTCAGCCAGTGTTTGTTAGGAGTCAGGTTTCTGTAGTGCACACCAGAAGCCACCTCTATTTTAGACTTGATGGTTGCATTCCCCAGTATATTATGTTACAGTTGTAACAGCTGAATCCAGAGGACACAAAGCTATATACCTGAGATTGCTCACATACTCTTCATGTCGATATCTATGCTCTGCACAAATATTTTACATATTTACAATTCTGTATGACAGTGTCCCTCTATTACTTCAGCATTCCACATCCTTCTAAATAAGCATTTTCTTTACTCCTTTTCCAAATTTTTTTTCTACTCCTGTCCCTCAGAAATAGGGAAAATGTCATTGCAGGGAAAGGTGAAAATTTGCCAAAAAGTTGGATATTGAATCTTAAACAAATCACATCAAGTTAGGACCCAGTCTACATTTCTGTGACAAGGGCTCTACATCCCATAGCTTGAATTCAAGGCAGCTCTGCAGCTAGCATCTAAACTTGGATTTCCCTGTTGTTAACGTATGAAAGGTACCTGTCATACCACTTTGTGCCTAGCACAACCTGACTACTGTCTTTAAAATAATCTAACTCATTCAATGTTTGAAACAGGAAAAATTTGTTTGTCCCTCTTTGCTGTGAGGTAAGAGGAGAATTTTTATTCATGCCTTTATTCATCCTATTTATTCATCAGGTATTTCTTGCCTGAGCAGAAGACTCTAAATTATGTTACTAAAAACTCAGAGTACACAGATAATTGTACAGATAAAAAAATAACATCTCAAAACCCAGTCAAAACCCAGTTTCTGCTGGAGGACGACACGTTCATAAAATTCTACCAGATCTGATGTTAATTATACAGCGGAATGGTTGACCCAATATTTGAACAGAAACTTAGAGGTGGTATGCAGACTGACCATCCATATGGTTACAGGTGGGCTGAGCAGCTTTTCAAGGTGGGTTAGTCCTTTGTGTATGGTGGTGGCTGAAGTGTGGCTTTACATCATAATGCTGTGCTTTGGGCTTGTGGTGAATGTGTCTGTTTCAGAAAAATACTGAAATCTCTTGTCAGCATTGGTGTCATTGACAGCCTCTGTCATTCCCCCTGGGAAGCTCAGAGAAGAAAGCATTACTGCTAAGTCTGGAAGCTTGGTCTTGACGAGTGACTGTGGCAGTTCATGCACCTGCATACTGGAGGCACATCCTAAGTCGAAACTGAGGCAGGTAGAAACACTAATGGCACAGCACAGCGTTGCTTGTCTTGACAAACCACTGGCTCCAGCCTTCAGGCAGCAGGACAGGATGCTGCATATCTGCCGCCTCTCTGCATCGTTCCAGTGCTATTCCCCAGCAGGTCTAAGGCGATGTGCTGTTGTGACAGATCTGCCTAGGACAGTCTGTTGAGTAGGTATTCAAATCTCCTGATGATTTGCTATGTGCATCATGCTCTCTTTTGAATTTAATAAACCACTACCAGTCTGGTTTCTTTTTCATGGTTTTTGATATCTTTCAGACTTAATTTTCAATAAAATAATTATTTTTATTTAGAGAGGAGAGGGATGATAAAACAATGTTGGCCTGGCTAAGGGGAAGCACTGAGTGTTTTATTTTGAGGGAAAGACACTCAAGTTATAATATAGTTCCAGTTTAGTTTCTTTTTCATGTTTTTTGATATCTTTCAGACTTAATTTTTAATAAAATATTTTTTTTTGTTTAGAGAGGAGAGGGATGATAAAACAATGTTGGCCTGGCTAAGGGGAAGCACTGAGTGTTTTATTTTGAGGGAAAGACACTCAAGTTATAATATAGTTCCAGTTTACTTACTTTTAAATCACAGTCTCCAGTTGCTTATACTGTTTCTGCTGGTGATAGTGATAACATTCCTAAGACAACTTCTTATTGGGAGTGCCAGTAAACAGCAATTCATGGATCAAACCACAGCTTTACTGCTGACTGGCATGACATGACTGTGAGAGGCAAAGGTATGAATTTAGAAAGAAAACCAGCTGGTTTTCAAATACCTCAACTGAAGACCTTTGTTTTAGAGGAATTGGCCCATGCTGCAAGTAAGAAGAATGTATCAAAACAGATTATTTTTATGAATTTTATTAAAAGGACGACCTAATCTAGAATTAAATGTATACATCACTGATTAAAGCTACTATTACTGTCTGAGATTCATATAACAATGAACAAATGCAGGGATTAAATCAAGGTAATAATTGAAATTGAATCAATAAATCAATTGTATCAAATTATCAAGTCACTAAATTAATACAACTACTTAAATTTAATCATGAGCTTGGCAGAAGAAAGAGGCACGTTTTTTTCTT
The DNA here is from genome assembly GCF_035582795.1 of Mycteria americana. Taxonomy (NCBI): domain Eukaryota; kingdom Metazoa; phylum Chordata; class Aves; order Ciconiiformes; family Ciconiidae; genus Mycteria; species Mycteria americana. The sequence continues at coordinate 196,491,944 of NC_134365.1, forward strand.
TAGTTCTGCCTTAGTAGCTGAAGGAGAAGTTGTTTCCTTTCATTTGAGTCTTAACTAGTGCTCCAGCTTAAAAATGAGCACTGATCAGTTGGCGAACTTTTATGAAGCAAAATTAACCAAAACAGGCAGTACAACTGTTTTTACCAGTTTTACAGAAGTACAGAGACTAAAGTGACTCTTTTACCACTCACCATTTCTAGTTAGAGCTCATAGCTGCTAAAGTAGTCATTTTACTTCTTCTGCTCTATTTCCTCCATACATAAAAATAGAAAATTTAGGAAACTTAAAATTCAGTGAATGCTTCTGAATGCAATAGCTGCTTGATTTTTTTTTTTTTTTTTTTGAGAAGACAGTCAGTAATGACAGATTTCACAGTCTGAGCTTTTAGGATTCTGTAGGTACTCTTTTCTGTCCATACATTTGCACTGGCACGTAAAAGCCCTGTCCACACACAAAGGGAGCAAAATGACACCTCCCCCAAAATAAAGCAAGTGACTTCTGGATTTTCCTGGTATACCTGCTTTATGTGATTATTTATTACAACCTATATCTTCCATGCAGTGATGGACTAAATATAGCAAATTACTGTCTTTAACCCCTTCTTCCATCGGACATCTTGCCAAGATAAGAAAGGAGTACCTCTCTACTACATGGTCTTAATCTTTATAGAAATCATGTTCCACCTTATCTGAGGTATTTTCTATGTGGCTTTGGGACTAAGTGGATAGTTCATTTTAGATATGGTCTGGGCCGAGTCCCACACAGGGAGCAATCTTTGGGCTTTATGTCAATTTGTTAAGTTCCACTCAAGAATTACCACTAACGTACAAAATCCATTATCAGAACATCATAATAAGATGTATGAGACCTGTACTAGAAAAACTGATACCAACCTTCTATCTGGTCTATGAATCATGGTCCTGTTCTTGGCAGCTGTAGGAATTACTGGTAACCTGTCAACATCTAGTTAAATATGATTCAATGACCTAGTTACTCCCTTGCATCAGGCAATAAAATCATGGAAGTCGTTATGTGGCTTCATTCAAGGCAAAAATGCATGGATCGCTCTGATCACTTTTAGCCTAGCCATGCACAGCTATGTTTGTATCTCTGTATGGTGGTCTTCCATTTACTGTAGAGCAAACTTTTCCTGAGCTGTGTTCAAATATGGACTTCTCTGCCTGATGTAGCAATACAACTCTGTCAAGCTACTGCCAGCTCTCCAGTCCTAAGGTGAACTATATAATAGAGTTTTCTATTGTAAGGATGTAAATCAGTGCCAAATGTGAAAAGCCTATGAGTAAAACATAACAATACAATGATAAAACTTTATAGTAGCATGCGGGTTTCCTCAGTTCTCTACTGTCAATTCACATCTCCATGGCTTAATAGCTGCGTAAACCTGGTAAACAAGAAAGAGCCATTGATTTGAATGAATTCAGGCATGCATTGAGGGGGTAGAATTGTATCTCTGCAGGGTACTCAGGGTACTCATTCTTTTTTTGTTGTCTCTGAATCGCCATGATGTGCACAGAATAAGATTGGCCTCTCACAATGCCCACCTCAACTGACAAAATTCTGCACATTGCACAGTATGAAAAGTGGTGCGAGGCAGGGCATGCAGATGGGGATGGGCAGCAGGCTGAGGAATGGTGTGTAGTTACTCCGTTTATGTTTCCAGAAACTTGTGTCCTCTCCTGCCTGTACGCACTGGGCATGGCCCACTGCCCAAGACCATTTAATTGCATGGGCTAGGATATGAACTGCCAACTGCCATGTTTGGCACATGAAAACAGCAATTTTGAGCTTACTGCAAAAGAACTGAAACGGTATGTGGTTTTTTTCAGAGATAATGTAGAAAGCCTGGGCTAAAATGCAGCTGACATTCTCTGCATACTGTGCAAATATAGAACCAGATTTTCAAACATTTAGTACTGATAGCTATGGAAAAAATGTTCTAGACATGTCTTTCAGCACAAAGGGAAAGTGCTGAAGAAAAAAGACCATATAAGCATGTAAGTATTTTCATCCTCATAGGAAACCATTCTCATCATTACAGAATTAGCAACTGCAGTTTTCCAGGAACTCTTGCGGAAATTTCTTTTGAAGACTGCAAACAATAGTGTTTAATGAAAGGATTTACTGTGTTAGGATGCATCTTGTCCCTGGGTTCCCTTGGTGTAGTGGCCCCGATACTTGTGCTGTGAATGATTCTAGTTAGGCCTGGGAAATCACCAAGGAATGAAAGTAAGGGGTCTGCCCAAGAACACAGTGGCTTACTCTGACACTTATGCACAGGCACACACAGATGGCCAAATACAAATACACAGACACTTTAAAAAATGAAAGTGTTTATTTTTTTCATCACATAAAAGTGTGTGGAAGTGTCAATTAGAGAAAAAAATGAAACACTTAACATTTTTCTTTGGGAAAGTCAAGCCAAAACCAGTCACGTAAGTCTAAATATACCAAACTGTGCTCTACTGTCTGGAGTTACTGATCATTAATGAAGTACCTTCAATTTTATTGAATTATCTTTGAGAAATTACTTCAACAAGTTCCAAATTTCTGTGGTTTACTCATAGAAAACAATTGTCAATAAATATTGGCAGGTAGGCATCTTACACTAAGCTGACTTATGCTAATAAGCTTTCAAACATTTTTGGCAGAACAGAAGGAGCATGACCAAATAAACATCATATGTAAGTTTTATGATATGGTTGCATCTTAACTGCAGTGTGGGTCCTCCTCCCTTAGTGATCCAGAGCAAGAGACATTTTAAAGGGCACTGCAGCTTCTTCTCTTCCCATTCAGTGGGTTTCCTTCCCAGGCTGCCAATGTTTCATTTGTTTTTCTTTAAATGGATGAAGCTGCTGAGTATTTTCTCTCTTTGCTTCAACATGGTGTATTGACTTTTTATGCTGTCATTTTGAACACTAAATGAAATGCACTGTATTTGCCAAATTTCTAATGGTGGCTTTCCTTTCATGAGGAAGTGACATATGTTTAAATCATGCTATTGGTGCTTAGAGAGTATAGTGAGTTTGACTAAAAGTTCAAAACCAAGCCACAAAACAGGCTATAATTCAATCTGAAAAAACTACTTCTCAATTTTGGATTTGGGTAGGAATTGTGGAATTCAGGCCTTTTCCCTTCATACCAACAAAGCTGTAATGGTTTGTTTCCACTTAGGATATAATGGTTCATTTCTGACTTGTATTTGCATTTGCTAGAGTCAATTTTTGAAACACTTCATCCTATGTGTACTTGTTTTGTTTTTATAAAGTGCTTCCAGTGAGGACATACTTTACAAAAAACAGCTTTTAATGTCTACAATTACTTCAATCAGTGCTCAAAGAATTTGTTTTAAAGCAAAATAAACTTGAAATAAAATGGAAAAACTAAATTCAAATTTAGAAATTAGGACACAGAAAAGAGCAAGTGATTAAATTCTAGATTAAGTAGAAAGATACCCAAGTGAAAAAGAATACTTTAAATTACTTTCATCACTAAAAGGCTCAGTGAGGAAGTTGTTCATGATTTTGGTTAAATACATATCCCATTTTTCACTGGTCTGGGGTTCTGTAATGCACATGTGGGTATGCAGACTGGAAGAACCCTGCTGATATTTTACAAGAAAGAATGGCTGTGCCTTCACTGCCACAGGGCAGACCCAAGCCCAAATTAATTAATATTAATTAAGTAGTTATTAATCATAGCACTGACTATAGTGTAGTTATTATTAGTGGTAACTCAATTATGTTAGTAGTAGGAGGCTATACAGCTGGCATTCTTGGAGGAAACCTTGCAGTGAGGATGTCAGGTGGAACAAATGATTTGGGTCCTTTCTCAAAGGGATGCCAGGACCTTTTCTAGGAGTGCTTTCATGTGCCAAACCACAAGGGCAGGTGGAGTTTGAAGGCAGCCTGAACTTGGACTGGATTTAAGCTATTTAAAAGAACAGTTTGGACACTTGATCCCGGGTTTTGAAGGGAGTCTGGAAGAAGTACAACGTGAATGTTGCTGAGGTAAAGTTCCTGCCCACATCTCCTCCAGCAATACAGTGGAACAGTCCAGTCAGGCTTTCAGAGGATTTGGGTGCTATGACAAAATCCAATCCTAATATTAAATTACAGGGATTTTTGAGCTGTGTCATAGCTCTGTGTGTTCATGCTTCTTTTCAATTTCTATTTCTGTCAAAAGCACATACCTTTTGCTATTTTGGAGTTGTTGCTTTTGTTCATTTGTGTCTATAACCTACAGTCTGAGTCGAAGGGATAAACCCTTGGAAGAATATATTCTCCCCAATCTGTACTGCAAATCCTTAAAATGCCACAAAATGATCCTCTGTAGGATGCATAGATGCATGCCCATCTATGAAATTACTGTTGCTTTTATCTAAGAATCTCAGCTAATTCTAAGAAAGTTCTCAAAATTGTTTGCCTAAGCAAAGCACACTGCTACCTATAACGGACTTGCTGAGATCATTCATCAAATGCTGATTCCCTACAAAATACTTTGTATTTTAAATTACACTAAAGTGATGAACACAGTTGTAAATTCCATAAATTACTAAAAATTATTAAAATTATAAAAACTATTAAAAATACTGAAAAAGAAACCCTGTGTTCTCAGGCTGCTGTTCCCGCTTGAAGAATCACATCATTAAAAATTAACAGTTTGAGCTGCATGTCTTGGCACATCCCTACTTGTTCATCTACAATGTAATGAAGTTGTTTACTGTGAAGAAGAAAAGAAAAATATTGCATGCAGGAAGATCAGTAGTGCAGGCATGGGAGTTCTAACCATTATCTTCTTTTTTCAGCAAATCTTCATAGGAGGGGTTCCAGTGACACTGTAAAAGAAGACAGAGATTAAACCAAACCAAATGTGTTCATAGAAGCAAAATTAGAAGTGTCTGTAGCATGCAATTACTGGGTACCTCAGAGACCCATATGTCTGCCAGTTCTTTTGGGATTAAAAAATGAAGAGAAAAATGAAACCATTTGAAGACATTCTCACTGGAATTATTTAAAACACGTTTGGATGAGGTGCTTAGGGACATGGTATAGTGGTAGTCTTGGCAGTGTTAGGTTTACGGTTGGACTCGATGATCTTAAAGGTCTTTTCCAACCTATACGATTCTGTGATTCTGTGATTCACTGGATGACTTGCACCGTGTCTGGTGCATGTTTTATCATCAGCAGTGTAATAGAGGAATCCCTATTTCTCTGATAAAAGGAGCAACACTAAATGATTCAGTTAAAGATTTCCAGGGTGGTGTTGCTAAATCATCTGTGAGAAGTCAACCCTGACAGAAGCATGTTCAGCCTCATCATAGAATTTAATGACTTTGCCTATATGAAAGTAAAAGTCCAATTAGCTGATGCTGAAGATGACAACATTTTCATACTAAAGTTGCAGCAGGTTTGATGCATTTATTTTGTTCCTCGACTGGATTTCTAATAACAGTGGGAAGGATATTTCTTGGAAATGGTTCTCGTAGACATGGATCTGATTGTAAAGTGTAGGAGTGGGACATCTTTGCCTGTGAACCTTGTATAAGGATTACCTTATACAACAGTGCAACAGTGGCACTTCTGTTCCTTTACCCTTTAGGGGTATTAATCAGTCATGCTTTTAGAACAGCATGAGGGGCAGTAGTTGTCAGTTGATCCCAAGGCACATATAAAATGAATACAAGGATTTGGATAATCCTTTTTGCACAAGTTCACAGTCTTGAATGCAGTTTCCCATAGAGTTTCTGGCTATAAGAATCTAACTAAATTATCTGTAATTCTACAGGAAAGAGGTTGTATCTACATTTTGCATCCAAAGCTCAAGCACCAATGTATCAATGAAAAGCTGTGATCAGGGTAAGCGACATATGTAACATACAAAAAAACATTCCCAGAACCTTGCCTGTGATTCAAGATTCAACCAACCATGGGATGCTCAGTTTGTTCTGGGTATTAATGAAATGCAGTGCACTCTTCCTCTTTCATAGAAGTTCTTGTACCTAAATTAGAGAATACATTGACAAGAAAGTGTGTTGTCACAATAAACAAGGGGGATGAATCACCCTTAGCTTGAGCATCTAAAAATTAGAAAATCTGCACAACTTAGGCTCCTTTTATTATCAGTGGAGAGAAAAAAATTATGTTGTCCTGTGATCAGAGTCCAATAAAGGGCACATTAAACCTTATTTGATAGTGCCTATCTTCCTCTCTTGATCATAAAGTATCCTATTGGGATTAGGTCAGGCTTGACAGCTCACTTTCAGACATCTTAAGTTAGGCAATATGGCTCCCACTTAACAGGTCCTCTCCTACATGCTTTGTAGAGTATGGTTAGTGGAAGAAAAATGTTATTTTATGCTTTAATCACACTGCCAGCCATCTCTTGTATGGGTATCTAATTTTACTCCTTTTGATGCTTTTCCTTCCTTAATTATATTTTAAGTTGTATTATAGATTAATATTTTAAACTGATTTAAGGTCTTATATATTAGTCATTTACTACTTTACTGCAAAATGAAGTTTACATCCATTCTCTATAAACATTAAACACAAATCAATGAAATAGTAAGAGCAGCCCTATATTATGACTTTACTCTCTGAAAAATCATGAAAAGTACATATTTTATAAAAATTGTATATTATGAACACTTTCTTTGAATTTCCCATTACCACTATTAATGATAACCTGAGTGTATCATCTTAAAAGTGTCTATCTGGCTTGTGTGCTGGAGAAATACACTGTAATATTCTTCTGATCAATTGCCAAATCCATCAAAAGTAGTAATATTTCCAATATTTTGCTTGCTGTTCTCTATGTCTATAAGAAATGGGCGTATGTCATGTTCTTAGTCATCTGTGTAGCCGTAGAAATAATACAGCATCAATCAGTCTTGGAAATTGAGTTAAAGTTGGCAATTTTATTTTTCTGCGCAGTCATTAAATATTTAATGTTTCCTCTTGTCCTTCAGGGAATAAATTTAAGAAAAATTACTTCCCCTCTAAATGGCCTCACTTTTACCAAGTGCCCCAAGTAAGCCTTTCCTATGATAGATTATGCTTGGTTCCACACAGCTACTACCTGCTCTGTTTGGCGACCGTAATCAGGCTCGTCCAGATGTTTTAGCCTCCTTGCCTGCTAGATAAGGACTGTTTGTGAGACATTTTAAAAGAGCCCATTTGCAGCCAAGGTCTTCGGTGTGTGTCGAAATGCTGAGAGTGGTATATATTATTTAAAAGAAATATTTAGATTGAAGGATGTGCAGTTATTTCCTCAAATTGTTTTAGGTGCAAGGGAAAACAAGGATTTGAAAATGAATGAGAAAAACAGAAAAAATACCTTTAGCATTATGAAGTGTTTTCCACCTATTAGGATACATAAGCAATTTACATTACAACATGTATTTAAGCTAGAGAACAGATAATGACTGTCCTTCAAAGTATTCTTACTATTTGCATTTTGTAATTCATTTATAGGCCTGATTTTGAGTAAGATTAATCTATTTTTACTAAACACTAGTATTCTGAAACAGTGAGTAATGAAAAAAATATTTGGTGACATTTCAAACACTTGTGAATATAATTTAATTTTTGATTATTATTATCTAGTTTCATTAGCTTTTCTGTGACTGGAGAAGCAAATTCGTGCTGTGTTCATATGAAAGCTCACATAAAAAATCTGTTGTCAAGGTAAACTTAATTACAAATCAGAAAATGTTTTGGGACTGTTCCTTCAGGTAAAAAATATATCATCCAATAACCTGAATGAGATATTACAGAGAAATATGAAGATAGAATATTAAAACTCAAATTCTTAGAATTATAGTCCTAGTCTCCAAATATTCCATGAGAGAAATTTCTTTTCATAAAAATTAAAACAATTATAAATGGTAATGGCAACCCGTTCGGCTTGTGGAAACTTGTAGGTGTCCTTTCAGCAAACGGTGGTGAGCTCTGAGTCAGCCACCTGTTCAAAGTGTGATCTGGAGAAGAGTGGACTGGTGCCCGAGAACATACTTCACACCATCTATCAAGATGCAAGTGGTATTGAAAAATTTGTCTCAGTAGAAAATGCATCACAGGGAGGCCTTCTTCTGAATTAGGTATCTATACTAGACAAAGAAATGGAGGGAAACTGCTCCTCTTCACACCTTTTCTCTTAGTTGTGGCTCAACACCCTGACAAGAATGAGATATGGAGGGCTCCAGAGTCTTCTCTCTGTCCTGTGAAGGCCTTACTGCCAGGTTAGGGGCTGTAATACAAGACCCAAAGCAATTTAGGCACAGGGAATTTAGGGTCCATGGCATTAGAAAGCAACTCAGTGAAGGTTCAAGCAGTTCAGGGGTCCCAGGAGTATCAGATCTGCAGATAACTTGCCCTGTTAGGCTGCAATCTCAAGATAGGTAGGGCTGCTGCCTTGCCAAAATTGCTATTTCCACGTATTTATTCTACGGAGAGAACAAAGAACTCTTCCCAGATGACCACCAGACAACAGGGACAGAACCACTAATGCACACACAAATGAAAAAGAGAAAGAATAAGAAAAGGTTTCATGTGGGTTTTTTTTCAGAGCACTCGCTGCCTTTGAAAATTCCTCACTAAATATGTTCTCTCTAAAAGGTGTTTTTGTACCAAAATAGAACGCATTATCCAGTCAGTCTCCATGGTAACTTTGTTTCTTATTAAATGGAAGAGGAAAAAAGCCTAATTAACTCATATGACCTTTTATTTGTTAAAGTGTTCTGCTATACCTTTAGTGACTGTTTGCTGTATATTGAAAGATGCCATTTCCCTTCGGCTGTTTTTCTTTTTTAAGAATTACAGGTTTTTCATATTAAATTTAGATCATCATGTGCAAACAGAAAATGGTATATCAAGGGGGAGAATGATGCCTCTCTGCCTCTTGAAGCTTCTCTTAACTTTCAGATGTAAAGCTACTTTACCTTGGTGCTGCAGGAATACTCATTATGCTCCTCATTCTCTTCATAAAATCCTAAATGATAGGCTTCCAACAATTATGTCTGGTGCTAGTCAAGTGCGATCCCTTAGACAATTAGTTTAACCCCTTTACCCAGGGAAATAAACCAAAATAAATAGCTTTATCCAAGTCTTTCAAAAGCATACTAGAGCAAAAACAATGAAAAGGAAAGATAAAATAACATAAGGAATTTTCCGAAGGAAAAAGGGCAAGAAAATCCATGGGTCTGGTTGTAATTCACACTGCGGCCTCTTTACTTTTGTAATACTCTTAAGAAAGTTATCCACTGTATTTGTGCTGGGACATACTATGGACGCAGAATACTGGAATCAATACTTTAAAAAATCCAAATCTTCAAAGATTTTCTATTTCTATAGATTTTAGTGTATAATTGAAAGAAAAAAAAAATCATTTGAGAATTGAACCTTGAGTTTAATTTTTTTTAATTTTCCACAGATAGACTGAATGTTTATAAGCCTGTGCCCAGACCTTCCTGACAATCAAGGGAGAAGTGTGTAAAAGTCCCAAACTGCGGCAAGTAGTGTCTGGGGTGGGCAATCTTGAGACAGTGAAAAGGTTTTACAGAAGGGCTTCAGCAATATAGCTGCTATATGGCCCTTGGCAATGCTTAGCCCAGTCTTGACTGGCGAAAGCATCATTATCAGTGAGGAGGAGGGGAAGGAAGAGGAAGACCTCCAGGCTTTCAAACTAAGGGTACCCCAAGGGAGTTACTCAAACTACAGACATATATGTGAATGCTTCCTCTTGCCACAGGCATCCAGGAAACTACTTGCTATTTGCTAGAGATGTATTACTAAACCAGCAAGGACCAACAGCAGGCAGCAGAATGATGTTCATCCAGGGCATGATGCTAAACCTCACCCTGTTGGGATGCAAACCTGGCAGGTTGCAGAAGAGTGCTTCTGCAAACCAGTTGCAGAAGAGTGCTTGCGCATCACCTGGAGTAGGGCTGCCATGGTTCCTCTGTCCTCACCACAATCCAAGTCACACCTCCTCTGTGCACCTGGGAGGCATTACACCACTGCTGCCATGTAACCGACACGAGAAGAAAATCTGTTTCTCAGAGAATAGTGTGTTCCTGTTCCTTGTATTTCTTTAAATAACCTGCCAAAGCTGGTATTTAATCTGTGTATTTAGTCTGAAGGGGCACTGAGGGATTCCTGGTGACTCTAGTAAATAAAGATATTTGAAATGTCACTGCTCTGTGACAGCGCTTGGCCTAATTGAAGCTGGTTCAAGTAAACGGGTCTAGGAAAAAAGCGGCTTAGAGCCATTGATTCTAAGTAATGTACAATGTTCTCAATACAAATGTAAGCCTCTCCTTATGTATTACAGGAGAGGTTTTTTTATGAGGTATGCTGGCTCCAGAAGGCAGCTATTCTTTATATATACATGCTTTGTACATTCATTTATGCTTCCAAATGGCATAGTGCTCTTAGATGTGGACTGTTTTTTAGGGTTTGCCCTTTTCATTGGCCTGTTTATCTGCAGCCTTAGAGTTTATTTGCAATGAATAGAAGAAATGGTTTTCACAGTTAATATGTGTTGGTTCTCTTCATACAAAGTCATCTGGGATTAGGTAGACCGTGCCCCAAGTACCATATGTTAGGCACCATCCTTGGAAAAGGGGCCAGTCCAATAGGGTAGGGCAAGCTGGTAGCTTTTCACAGAAAAGAGAGCACTCCCAAGCCATACATTGGGAAGGAAATAGAGTGAGAATATAGGGTATGGCACTGGGACCTGGCCACTTGGCAGAAGGAGCCAGGGAGGAGTGGAAAATGTTTAGAAAATGGTTAGAATATGTATGTGGTTAAAGGTAAATCTTGGGATATGTAGGTAGAAGGACAAGCTGCCTGAGTTACTTTGCAGTGGGTTCTGGTCAGAGTCCAAGACAGCAAAAATACATGTATTTTCAAATAACAAATGTTTGACTGATGAGGTGGGGCTGAGAAATTTGCCGTGGTTCAGTCAGGCTGTTATGGCATTCTTATGGCAACAAAGAAATGATGGGACATGGAGAAAAATGTACGGGAAGTTCCTTTGTAGTCTGGAGAGGAGAGTTAGTAAGGATAGAAGAGGCCTTTAGAAGAGGCTAGGCAAAGGCTGGCTGTTGCAGGTATTAAAGGCTATGATGGTATGTAAATGCGAATGATGTGAACATGGGCTAAGACTACAGAATTGAAAGCATCTGCTCCAGGGTACAATATTTAGCCTCTGGTGTATGGCAGCTGTATTGTCACAGGGCAACGTGACAATAGTCCCCTCTACATTAAACTGACAGCTTCCACCCTGCAAAGGTTTGGCCTTCTTGGTCCTCCTGTCATGCTCTGTGGCCATACAGAATAATTATTTTTTTGTGAATTTTTTAGTTTCAAGTGTCTGTAATAATTTCAGGGCTGCATTTCAGGCTATCATACATAGCTGCTGATTTATATCACAAAACCGAGGTTGTGTTGCACACCCTGGAGCATGGCATGACAACAGGAATACAGGTGTGTGGAAGTTTTTGGAGGTGCACAAGAGAGACTGTTTTGGAGAGGTACTCAGAATGATAGGAGACAAATTTGGTGCATTCTTGCCATTGCTGCTTTTTGATAGCCATCATTCACCAGAACCATGCTGTCATCGTTTAACCCCAGCCAGCAACTAAGCACACACAGCTGCTCACTCACTCCCTCCTGGTGGGATGGGGGAGAGAATCAGAAGACTAAAAGTGAGAAAACTTGTGGATTGAGATAAAGACAGTTTAACAGGTAAAGCAAAAGCTATGCACACAAGCAAAGCAAAACAAGGAATTCATTCACGACTTCCCATGGGCAGGCAGGTGTTCAGCCATCTCCAGGAAAGCAGGGCTCCATCACGCGTAATGGTTACTTGGGAAGACAAACATCATAACTTCTTATGTCTCCCCCCTTCCTTCTTCTTCCCCCAGCTTTCTATGCTGAACATGACATCATATGGTATGGAACATCCCCTTGGTCCGTTGGGGTCAGCTGTCCCAGCTGTGTCCCCTCCCAGCTTCTTGTGCACCCCCAGCCTCCTCGCCGGTGGGGTGGGGTGAGAGACAGAAAAGGCCTGGACTCTGTGTAAGCACTGCTCAGCAATAATGAAAACATCCCTGGGTTATCAGCACTGTTCTCAGCACAAATCCAAAACATAGCCCCATACTAGCTACTATGAAGAAAATTAACTCTATCTCAGCCAAAACCAGCAGACATGCCAGGGTTTTGCTTTAGAGGAAACTAGTCCTAAGAATAAACCACCGTCTCTGCAATCAGGGGATCAGGACTGGGAGTGCACTGGTAACTTTCATATTCATGAACCTTCCAGTCTTCCAGATACAAAAAAATCCTGTCAAATTCATTAAGAAAAAGGGCGGATAGAAATAAATAGAAATTTTATTGGGAGAAAGCACAATCTAGAGCACAGCAGCACATGATGCCAACTTCAAGCTGACGTAGGCTTCACTTATGTCTTTGAGTGTCTGCAAGAGGCACCTGACAGACACCCAGCAGGGAAAGACACTGAGTCTGAGTATTCCCAATATGTTTGGGACCATCAGAAACTGCACCATCAAAGCCAGGGTAGGTTGTGTGCTTTTGATCATCCCATTTCTGAAGAATGGCATGGTCTCACCTGGGTATAATGTGATGCAGTGGCACAGTGATGTTGCAGCAGATTTGCTGTTTCTGTTACTGTTTCCCAAACTTGTGAGTCATGTCTTGCGTCAGTTCTGCAGAGCAGGATCGGTGTGGATGCTGAGGCACTGTGGGAGGCAGATCCCTTATAGAGGAGGGCATGTGGGATTAAAAATGCATATGAAATAAAGACAAACTAGGGTGTGACTTGGGGTCTGGAAAGGCCTTGCCAAAGGTACCACTAAGTCCTGTAGGATAGCTGGTATTCCCAAAGACTTCCCATATAACATTCTGTGTGAAGATAGCTGGGAAGGCCAGAAGGTACTAAATGAGACTGAAATGAGTGAGGAAGATCAGGCTCAGCCTTCCTTACTGGCATGTCCTTTGGGAACAATTTAACAGAAGGTAGCACAGATACAGAATTGGAAAGCACTTCCCCATGGAATTTCATTCTGCTGTTCGTTAACCATGCTGGGAACACACCTGGCCCCAAACTCAACAGGAACGAAGAATTATAGTTGCTGGCCTTTTAGTATGCATGAAATGTAGCCATGTGCAAGACAGCAGTAGCTCAGAGAAATGTATGGAGAATCATTGGCACACTGCTTGAGATATGTGACATGGTTACTGGATATCGAGTGAGCTTAGACCAGCAGCTTGGAGCAAAATGGTGAACAGAGCTTTAGCAGTGCAGGATACACAACAAGGCTCCAAGCATCTAGCTTTTTTCAGAACAGTTCTCCTTCCCCTTGCAGAGGACCTAGATAGGAAGCCAGCCTCCTAAACAACCATCCTCAGAAAATCCATAACTGCAGCTGCCACAGGACCTGGTCATTTACTGCTCCATGAGCCCTGCTTGAGCTCCAGCTTGCTGACAGCACTGCGGTTTCAGAGTTTCCTAATTCTAAATGCCATGCAGAGAAGCATGAGGACAAACAAAATGTCACATCAGACATTGAAGAAGTGACCATAGCATGAGCATTATAAAACTCTGATTTTCTACAACTCAGTGCCATCTCTGGTACTGGCAATCTAGCAGAGAAGATGTCTGAAAGAGCAGCAGATAGGGAAATATTTACCAGCCACACTGGTAAGAACCATCCTGAGTTTCAGTGGGCCGAAGAAGGAACTGGAAGGTTAGCAAGAAACTGAATTAACATCCCAATGACATGTTATATGGCAGAGTCAAACACAACTGTTTTCTGCCATTGGGAAAAAAGGCTTGTTTTCAGCAAGGTCCACCAATCTGAGAAACACTTTGAGTATTAGAGCATTCACTTCCCTCCACAGTGTCGTGTATAGCTCTCGGAAAATCTGGACAACTCCATTGCCTTTCTGCCCTAATCCATTCTGTATCCATTTTAAATGGTAAATACAGAATATGATTCAGATCAGGCATGGCTCTATGAAAGGGTGATGTTACAATAAATGTTCCTGTAATAGCATTTTATAATGTCACAACAGTTTTTCTCTTTTTTGTTTTTTTACGTCAGAAATGTATATATATTGTCTGTGCAAGATAGTAAATAATTCCGTCAACAGTAAATGCTCCAGTATTTCAGAGCAATATAGTATAAAAGATAGATTAGGAAGACAATTTTAGTCTGGTGTCCAACACCCTCTTCCTAGTATATGTCAGGTTTTTCTCTAATCTCTGTTACATTCTCCATGCCACTCCAGGTACCACAAGAGTGGAAAGGAACTTCTGAGTCATCAGCTCCAGCAGGTTCATCTCCTGTTATGCATCAATTAACCTCTTTCTAGAACTGCCAGGCTGAAAAAACTTGAAGGTGTTCTCCCTCTAGCCTCCAAACAACCTGTTCAGCACTTCACTGTGCTCTTTGGAAATAATCTAATCTGCAGTAAATGTATTCATGGTCCATTCATACCTATGCCAAAGCAACTCTTTAGCATAAATAGATTCTTATCTCTCTTGTTCTTTTTCTGCTCGAGATATTTATAGACAACAATGACACTCCCACTCAGCCTTCTTCCTGCTTGTCTAAGCAAGCCACGCTTCTCAGTCTCAGCTAATAAAATGTATTTTCCATTCTCTAGAACAGTCTAGTTAATCTTCCCTGAGCTTAGCTTATCTGAATTCATCTCCATGAACACAGGTAACCAGAAGTGTATGATCTGCCTGATGGGACCTCCAGAGGACTATACTATTCATGCTTCTCTCTCTCTGTAGGAAGGCACAGATTCTAGATTTAAAATTGCATTTTTCACAGTCTCATCATATTGATGGACATATTTCCTGGGCAGATTCTCTGTTACTTTTTCACAATGGGTGTCACTTTACTGTGCGAGTATTCTTGCTGATTTCATCTAAATAATTTGTAGAGTAAGGTATCAGTTACCAAGAATGAATCTGCATTTTACTTGGAATCTATAAAGTACAAGGTACATCTAGTTTACAGGTTAAGTAAGAATTTGCCAAGTACCTGCAGGATTATTCCTTCTGTTATGCACTTCTGTTTGTAAACCACTAGATTCTTCTCTATAAATCCACAGAAAAAATAAGGTGGCTGAGATTGTGTTTCCCTGTAAACTGAAGCTTTCAAGAAGCATTATTGGAACAAGGCACAGCCACTTTTTTTTTTTGTGGTAGAAAAAAGGCAGAGGATTTATGATGTGTGTAACTGTATTAGAAGCTGATCTGAATTCATTTAACCTGGGGCCTCTAACGATAATGTAGTTGAAATAATTTTAATTATTATCATTCTTATTGGAGACAGTTGAATATTTTTTTCATTAAAATCTGTGGCTTGTTAAATGAACTAAACCAGGCATCTTAAAACAAAATGACATTAAAAATGAATATGTCATCCATTATAAGGAGATGCAACATAGATTATATCTACATTTTTTTGACATTGTGCTATAAATCAGGGTCAAATACTGATATACATCACCTGATCATGTCCTTCATGATTGGCAAAGTTTGCACAGTGTCTTTTGGCTTAGTCGGGAGGAAGGCGTGCAGCGCCTTTGGGTACACTTGAAAAGAAAGACTGTAACACCATTTTCAGTGCAGACACTCCTGTCATTTGTTTACTTACCAGACTTTGCCATCAGAGCAATTGTTTATTCTGGCTGTTGTTTTAACTTGTGATTTCTTGTACAATGCAGGTGTCTGTCAGCTGCTTATTTCCCTTGGCAGTTTTGTTGCCTTTTACTGAGCCTTCAGTGCGGGCTGGCTGCTCTTTGTGGGCCAGGAACGGAGGGGCATCCCCAGGCGCAGCAGGACAGCAGAGCATGGTAACTGATGGCATTCAGAGGGACCTGGACAGGCTGGATTGATGGGCCGAGGCCAATTGTGTGAGATTCAACAAGGCCAAGTGCAAGGTCCTGCACTTGGGCCACAACAACCCCATGCAACGCTGCAGGCTTGGGGAAGAGTGGCTGGAAAGCTGCCCAGCAGAGAAGGACCTGGGGGTGTTGGTTGACAGCCGGCTGAGTATGAGCCAGCAGTGTGCCCAGGTGGCCAAGAAAGCCAATGGCATCCTGGCTTGTATCAGAAATAGCGTGGCCAGCAGGACTAGGGAAGTGATCGTCCCCTGTACTCGGCACTGGTGAGGCCGCACCTCGAATCCTGTGTTCAGTTTTGGGCCCCCCACTACAAGAGAGACATTGAGGTGCTGGAGCGTGTCCAGAGCAGGGCAACGAAGCTGGTGAAGGGTCTGGAGCACAAGTCTGATGAGGAGTGGCTGAGGGAACTGGGGTTGTTTAGCCTGGAGAAAAGGAGGCTGAGGGGAGACCTTATCGCTCTCTACAACTACCTGAAAGGAGGTTGTAGAGAGGTGGGGGTCGGTCTCTTCTCCCAGGTAACAAGTGACAGGACAAGAGGAAATGGCCTCAAGTTGTGCCAGGGGAGGTTTAGACTGGATATTAGGAAATTTTACTTCACTGAAAGGGTTGTCAAGCATTGGAACAGGCTGCCCAGGGAAGTGGTTGAATCACCATCCCTGGAGGTATTTAAAAGCTGTTTGGATGAGGTGCTTAGGGACATGGTGTAGTGGTGGTCTTGGTAGTGTTAGGTTTATGATTGGATTTGATGATCTTAAAGGTCTTTTCCAACCTATAAGATTCTGTGATTCTGTGGTTCTGTGATTCTGATTCAGGCAACTGTCCTGCGAAGGCCAGGCAAGTCCCTAGCGTGAGGCAGGTCTGGGGTCAAGCCCGGAGGTCAGCCCGTGGGTCAGGTCTAGGTCTGGATCAGCGGGTGTGTGGCAAGGCACAGGCATGGCTGTGACACCGCTGCGGTGTGGCTCTGGCAGCGCCTCGGGGTGCAAGCATCAGCTTAAAGCTAGCTCCTGAGCAAGGAGGCAGATTCCTTGGTGGGGCGTCTTAGCAGACCTGTTCAGGGGGAGCCTCTGTTGAGGCTTTTTAGCAGAGCTTTTGCCAACAGCTCTCTTCAAGGCCAGGCACCTGCACCATTATCTAAGTTGGCCCTGAGCCCAGGCAGACAAATCCCCAGGAGCAGGGCTATGTGCTCTGGGGTCTGACATTCAGTATCACTGTATGTATTTGCTATCATAGAGGAAATGATATTGCTCAGCGTGAAGAAGTGCCCCCAGATGGCAAATAAACCAGTGGTATGGTTATGTTATTCACTGAAATTAGTTGAATGTGATTGCCGTCTGTCATTGAGGCTAAGTAGATTAATTGGTTCCTGACCAGCTATTCTCCTCTTTGAGACAGGCCCAAAGAAAAAACCACCAATAGAAACGTTGCAATTTAGCTACCAGCAAACTTTTGGTCTTCAATTACCTCCCTTCATTTTTTGAGAAATCATTTCCTAGGTTTGCAATAATGTGAGCATCTTAATGCTGTCTTAGATCTTGTGGTTCCAGGATTTTCCGAAATGTCAGATAACAACAGAGGAGGTGAAGGCAGACTGATGTGATAAATTGAAGAGAATTACTAAAAGCACCACAGTTCACCACAAATAAAACAACAAGGAGGCCAAGATGCAAACAGAAAGTACTCTTACCTTTTCCCAGTTTTCTGCTATGAAAGGTAGCTATTTATTAAACAGTGGTGAGCTGAGAAGGACGTTGGAACTGCAAGCAAGGAAACTGCCTCTGGCTTTTTCATTCTTGCTATTTTGAGAGACAAAGGACTTAGTCTCTACTCTTTGTAAATGAACAGGACAGCATCAAAGGTACCTGGCTCCACCCATTCCTCCTCCTAACAGAAATAAGCTGCAGGACCCTGAATGTTGGGTAAATGCTGGGGTCAACAGGGGCAGCAACATTTATACCTCCTGCCTTGGCATCTGGTTATATTACTGATAACTTTTTCCATGTATTGTACTTGAAAGAAATGTAACTGTTTCAAGTCAAGGATTGTTTGATCATCCAACTTTCTCCACCTCACTGCTGCTTGTGTTTAGGCTTGGATTATTTTGAGAAAAAACCAATTCTTTTAAAACAGTCCTCCAGTCTTCTTTAAATACTTGCATTCCCAGGAAGATGGAATGTCTTAGTGAGGACTCGTATCAAAAGCATATGTATGAGCTCCAGTATGTTTTACTTTTACAAATTAAGACTCCTCCCAAACATTCAAGAGGAAGAAATATGGCTGTAGAAATATTTAAATGACAGAATCACAAATTAAAAGATTAAGGTGCAATTAGAACTTGCAAAAAAATTGTAAATATTTTCCCCACTACTAGCCAGATAGAAAGCAAAATATTTTAAAAAGAAATGGAATCACTCTGCTGCAAGCATAAAAAGGACTGACATAAACTCATAAGAAAAAATTATGACAATTTCTGTAAAAAGTACAGGAAGATCCCTAAAAGAAAGAACCTTTGGATGATTCCTATCAGATAGATATTAACATTCCTATTGATATTCCTATTGATAGATAATTAACTGAATTAAATGCTGTATGGAATACACTTGATTCCTATGAGAAATGTATTTTGACCATGCCGTATTGTCACTATTTTCTTTTGCTTGGATACATCTCATCTAACTTCATCTATTTTGAGGCTTCAGTAGCTACTCCGAACAAGTGGCTGAATTTCCCTTGTTATCTGTCTGGAGAGGAGTCGGCATCTCTGGAGAGCATTTCTGCTCACCATCTTTCCTTTCTTACTCTTTGGTCTAATTTGGTTGGTGTATAGATAGGCTACCTGGATTGTAGTGACTCAAGTTTTGTATCACTAGCTAGACATGAGGTAAGCAAATGAAGTATCAGGAATTATACTGCTTCTCACTTACTGGCTGGCCAAATGAATGGCTTTTGTGAAATCTATCATATTGTGGGTATTAGGATATATCTTGCTTTCCATGTATTTGATAAGATCTTTTTCTTCACCTTCACTAGTATTAATCATTGCATTAAGAGTACATGCATTAAGAGGAAAATACACCCTCGTCTCGCTCAAGCTTCGGTTTGGCGTAATTGAAAAGTACGTGGTCTTTAAATAGAAGATTCCTGTTTCTGAAGCATTGTTATTCTTGTTTAGAGGAAGAAACAGAACATAAGATGTGCTTGTTCTATAATTGGAGTATTTTTCTGGTATTTATTTCTCTGAGAGACTTTTGTTTTCCTTGACTTCTTGTTCTGTTCTCAAACGCATATGATAATCTCACTTTGCTCTCCTACTGTTACTGTTTTCAAGTGGCTGCAGTAATAAGTAGCTAACCTGCTGAGACATAGTTTATTTAATACCTGAAGCTGTCTTAGGGACCAGACGTTCGTACAGAATACAAACAGTTGTCAACAAGGAAATGGATCTGGAAGAAATAAGGACCTAGCCAAACCTTCACAGATGAGAAAGGGTGTTGGGGGATTTTTATGTACAGCAAATAGTAATCACCGGAAGTGTGTCCAGGCCTTGTGTAAACTTGGGAAATTTTTTAAAAAATTCTTCTGATTGCTCAGTAGTTTTGTTGATTGGGTTCCTCATAAAACAGGGGAATAGTCGTAAGCAAATCTTGAACATTTATATTATTTGGGAATAGGCTTCTTCATAACATGAGAAGGAAAAATAAGAAGAGGGAATAAGCATCCTGTACCTGAAATGCCTGACTGAAATGCCTGAAATGCCAGTTTCAGATGGCTGCCCAGATCTGGGAATATTTGAAAAGTTTTGTTTCCAGTTTGAGATCACCATTCTTGCTCATTTTGAATGCCAGAACCCACCCTGTCCTCAGGGTCTTCTTGTTCATTAGATACTCTTTGACAATTGCCTCAACTAAGGAGAGAGATGGGGAGAGCTCGAATAGTCTAGCTTCCTACCTGGGCCAAATCATACTTCCAGATAAAGTCAGGGCAGAAATGTCTGTACGTGAGCTCATGCATTTAAAGCATGCATTTGCTAGTACGGCATTTTTTGCAGTGTTTGATTCCAGTGAACATTTTGTCCCATTGCACCAGTGAGATCAGAATTGCCTATTTCAACATTTCAAAACCTGTAAATGAGGCTCCAATTATCATCAGATCAATTTAAAAGTAATGATGCTTTAAAGATTTTCATTTCTTTTTTTTGTTGCCTGATTACTAAACTGTCAAGATAAATTTGAACGTATATTCAAACTTTTCTCCATACCTATAAAGCATAAAAGCTTTCCATTTTTGAAATGAAAGACTGGATTCCAGAGTGTTCAGATGGCTTCAGGAGGCATGTCCGTAAGAAAAACATTACAAAGAAATACAGAAGCACAGACAGCAGTGACCCTCTTCAATTCTACTTCCAGAGACACTATCTGCCCTAGAGATGTCACAAACTGAATAAAAGAAAGCAAAAGAAAGTAAAAGAGTAGCTTTTCTTTCTAAATGAGAAGCTGAGGTATACAGAGGCAAAAGCTCCCATCCATTAACACATTTAGGCATATTTAATTTGAGAATTTCAACTCCATTAAACAAAACATATACAAGCTTGATTTTAATTATGTTCTTAAAACCCATTAATTCACTAATACTCCTCAGAAACTTGTATTTATGCACATTAAAGCTTTTCTCTGAACTGGAATCTCTCTCTCAGATTCAGGTCACCTAACTTTAGGCCCCTGACTGAAGTCCTGCCATGGACTCTCTTCATTGCTTAGTAGAAAGGGATAATAGATGTCAGATGTATCCGTGCAAAATACTTGCAGTTATGTATGATAAATGCAGTCTATGGTCACATATATAGGACATGATAGTTTGGAGATGTCATTCCCACAGCTTAACCACAGGACTGTCTTTTTCTGCATTATTTCTAGATATGACTGATTCACCGAAGTGAGAAGGCAGCAGCTTTTTTCAGTGCAGAATATGGGAGGGGGACAAGGGTGAAAGGAGAAGTTGATAAAGGGAACCCAACATATACAGTCTCAGGAGGTGCAAACACAGGACTAAATTCTTTGAAGGAGGAGGCCCTAGGAGATAATTCAATGACTTCTTCCAATTTAAAACAAATTCTTCATTCTGATTTGAATTACGTAAATCAATATGGGGCAGTGGCATGGTACAGGAAACACAACATGTTTCTGAATATCTAGCCATGCATTCAGTAACATCGGTTTTGTATCACAGAATGATGACATCTTGTCAGAGAAAGAAGTAGTCCTTTATTGCTGTAGGTGCATTAAATAACCTGAAAGAGAAACAGTTTAGGAATACACTGAGAATTTTTGGTGTATCTGAAACTGCTAGCAGGTGCTCATCCTCCAAAATATACCAAGCTCCTATTTAGATCTCTCAGCTCTGAGTGACTAGTAGTGTCAGAATCTCCAGAAACCCTCCAATGGTGCTCAATTATCATCTGAATATTATTTTGTTTTATGTTTTTATTATGCATATCATGTTAAACATACATATTTTTAATAAAAATTTCTCATTTGATTTTTTCTTTTTTTAAATGTCAGTAAGTATTCAAAGAGAAAACACTGCCTGTTGAAGTGTGTGCAGATGTCTGTGTTTGTAATACATAATGCAGGAAAAAAGTTTTAAAGTGGAATAATCTATAATCTCGAGTGGATGGGCTGCAAGATGGGGACTGGGGGAGCAAAGTCCCTCCCACTGTAAGAGAAGATCAGGTTCGTGACCACCTGAGGAACCTGAACATACATAAGTCTATGGGACCTGATAAGATGCATCCCAGAGTCCTGAGGGAATTGGCTGATGTAGTTACTGAGCCACTCTCCATGATATTTGAAAAGTCATGGCAGTCAGGTGAAGTCCCTGGTGACTGGAAAAAGGGAAACATTGCACCCATTTTTAAAAAGGGTAGAAAGGACCCTGGGAACTACCGACCTGTCAGCCTCACCTCTGTGCCTGGGAAGATCATGGAACAGATCCTCCTAGAAGCTATGCTAAGGCACATGGAGGACAGGGAGGTGATTCAAGGCAGCCAGCATGGCTTCACCAAGGGCAAGTCCTGCCTGACCAACCTAGTGCCCTTCTACGATGGAGTGACTACATCAGTGGACAAGGGAAGGGCTATGGATGTCATCTATCTGGACTTCTGTAAGGCCTTTGACACGGTCCCTCACAACATTTTCCTCTCTAAATTGGAGAGAGGATTTGATGGGTGGATTTGAAGGATTTGAAGGATTTGATGGGTGGACTGTTTGGTGTATGAGGAATTGGTTGGATGGTTGCATCCAAAAGGTAGTGGTCAATGGCTCAATGTCCAGATGGAGATCGGTGACAAGTGGTGTCCCTCAGGGGTCCGTATTGGGACCAGTACTGTTTAATATCTTCATCAATGACATAGACAGTGGGATTGAGTGCACCCTCAGCAAGTTTGCAGACGACACCAAGCTGAGTGCTGCAGTTGACACACCTGAGGGACAGGATGCCATCCAGAGGGACCTGGACAAGCTTGAGAAGTGGGCCTGTGTGAACCTGATGAGTTTCATGAGACCTTACAAGTCCAAGTGCAGGGTCCTGCACCTGGGTCGGGGCAATCCCTGGTATCAATAGAGGCTGGGGGATGAAAGGATTGAGAGCAGCCCTGCAGAGAAGGACTTGGGGGTACTGGTGGATGAAAAGCTGGACATGAGCCGACAATGTGCACTCACAGCCCAGAAGGCCAACCGTATCCTGGGCTGCATCAAAAGAAGCGTGTCCAGCAGGTCGAGGGATGTGATTCTGCCCCTCTGCTCTGCTCTGGTGAGACCCCACCTGGAGTACTGCATCCAGCTCTGGAGTCCTCAGCACAGGAAAGACATGGACCTGTTGGAGCGTGTCCAGAGGCAGGCCACAAAAGTGATCAGAGGGATGGAACAGCTCACCTATGAGGAAAGGCTGAGCGGGTTGTTCATCGTGGAGAAGAGAAGGCTCCAGGGAGACCTCATTGCAGCCTTTCAGTCCTTAAAGGGGGCATATAAGAAAGATGGGGACAAACTTTTCAGCAGGGCCTGTTGCGATAGGACAAGGGGTAATGGTTTTAAACTAAAAAAGGGTAGTTTTAGACCAGATCTAAGGAAGAAAATTTTTACAGTGAGGGTGGTGAAACACTGGCACAGGTTGCCCAGAGAGGAGCTAGATGCCCCATCCCTGGAAACATTCAAGGTCAGGTTGGATGGGGCTCTGAGCAACCTGAACTGGTTGAAGATGTCCTTGGTCATTGCAGGGAGGTTGTACTAGGCGACCTTTAAAGATCCCTTCCAACCCAAACTATTCTATCATTCTATGACTCTATGATAACCTGACATTAACTTTCAAAATAATATATTGAATAATTCATGTCTTTTCAAATTTCTTAAAAAATGGATTTAACAAGTACTTAATACTGTATAAGATTTTCGAGTTTTAGAAACCTTATGACTTAACATTACTACCAGAGGTTTTTAGACCATACCTCTGTCAGCTAGAAAAATGTGCAAGGTCAAGACGCATCATCTTTACAGCACTGTGGAAAGTACTAGTTTAAAAAAAAAAGGAAGGGTTCGAAATATTGTAATGATGAGACACAAATATGATAGGCATAATAGAATCATGGTAAAATAGCAATCATGACTGGACTGGGTTTGTTAAAAGGTGTATATTCTTCAGAGAAAAAAAGAGAAAAAATATTAAGCTGCTGGCTTAGCTCTAGATATTAATGATGTCATAGATGGTTATAAAGTAAGAAATGATTGTATAGACAAATCAGAATCTGCTTAAGTGAAAAATTTATTTGAGGAAGAATTATAAAAAATGTTCTAAGGATTAGAGGTGTTATGTGGTATCCAAGGACTGGATGGGAACCAGAAGAGAGATCTCTGAAATATTGCTAGAAACAAATACTGTTGGGTATTGCGTAATGGTAGAAGATTTTAACTTCCCACATACAAACTGGAGAACAGAGAGAGTGAAAGTGAATTATAGGGTCAAGGTATTTCTAGATATGTTGGCTCAAAGATTTATTCACATAAATACTACATGAGTAAGAAATGCTGGGTTTTTAAAGCATATGAGAACGTTATACGAAGACTGATTTTAGAATACAGTCTTGGATTGAGTAATAAAATGTTGCTGTATGTAAATTTATTTATGAGTAAAACTAGCTTTTTGTCTAAGATTCTCAGTCTCAAAGGAGCAAGCTTTAAAGATTTAAATGGTACAGTATAGGGTCTCTAATATGCTGTTGGTTTGGAATTTCCTTAAATCAAAGTTGCAAAAGGTCTTCAGAATCTGCATCTCAAGTAAAGAAGAAACCTGCAGGTGAGGGTTCTGGTTCTAAGAAGCTCAACTGCCATCTCTGAAAAGGCACAAGGAATAATCAGGAGTAGAAAAAGATACAGAATGAGACAGCAAACATCTTAAAGCTGAGGCAGGAGACAATTGAGACTTGCTCCAGGTCAAACTAGGTTAGGTTTTACATTTGAAGTTAGCATAAACAGAATTTTTTTTTTTTCAAGTTGTTTAAATGAAAAGAAGAGCACAGTACCAGGTCCTGAAAGGTTGACAGTAGCATCTAAACTTTCATGTTATTATTTTTACCATGGCAAATACTTAGGTTATTCTTGGAAGTATGATATTGAGGGAGGCGGACCTCCTGTCTGACCTGGTATATTTTTTGCTGTTTCTAAGAAGAGAAAGGAGGGGGAAAATCCTATACAGTAAGCATGGTATTGAGGTTAAACAAGATTTAGTTGTTCTTTCCTGCCATCTTCCCTAGATGCTTCAGTTAAACAAGTACCATGATATTGACTGAGGAAGTGAAGACATAGCAAATTATGGGCATGTGTTTAAAAAAAAAAGAAATTACCTCAAGAACAGCAGAAAGCTCACTCAGGAAATGCAATATAGTCCCATCAGACAATCAGCATCCCAGAATGTGGAAAAAATTGTCATATGAAATCACAGATCTTGATACCAAGTTTTAAAAATTACTCTGTCAGTGCTGGGTGGTGCTTCATTACTGGAAAATTACCTGTTTCACAACAGAAAAATATGGAGCAACATCAGCCACAACAGATTGATTTCGGAAGTAAGCAAAGCTTTAGAATAAATTTGGAAGAAATATTAATAGCACTGAAATAAATGCTACAAGAACATAACATGTTTTTACCAACGCTAGCTAAATCCAGAATAACACGGTATCTCTCTTAGAAAAGAAAAATTATTTTTCGAGACAAGGAATGTATCTGACATTCACTAAAGTATATGCTGTGGTGCCATTTGAGACACTTAGTAAACCCAGAGGAGAGACGTATGAAAGTCTAAGGAAGGTAAGGAGGAGAAGACTGGTTGTGTCAAAAGAGGAAGCATGAATCTAGGGAATGATTACCACCAATGTCCCTAAAGGATGATTTTTTGGTCTTTTTTGACTATTAATGATGTAGGCAGAAATTGTAGGAGTCTACTAGTTAAACATGAGGATAACAGAGTCTGGGCATTAAAAAAACAGGTAATCATACAATCATTTACCATCAGTATATTCAGTCTGGAAAGTAGAGAAAAGCTTGTAAATATGAGAGTAGTGAGGTTCTTCACAGCTGTTTAGTAGGAACAAGGAAGAAGACTGATTTTTAAGACAGATAGGTGAGTCTTCAAAGACATATTACATAAAGTGGTTGTCTGCGATAGCAAACTGTTGTCCTTGATGATTGAGGAGTTCCTTCCCAGCCTCATGTTTCAAGGCTAAAAGCTAAGAATCAATACAGGTCTCAGGAGGTCCATGATAGTCAGATTCCCATTCAAGGAATCTCTTTCCAGTCAGTAGAATTTTCAGAATGGGAAAAAAACAACAACAGAAACCCTTTCCAAGATTGTGAACTGCCTTACTAATTTGTTGTAATTAATTGCAAAGAGCTGCCATCCCTTGAAGTGAAATCCCCCTGAGAGCCCCTGGCTGCAGACAGCTGCCCTGCCTCTAACACACAGACCAGAACCTTAGCCAAAATAAATCACCATGAAATGTCCTCAAAGTTCATGTATTAAGCAACGTGCCGGTGGCTGCCCTACCACAGTAGCCATCATTGTGGAAGTTTATGTCTAAAATGAAGCCTTGGCTTTATCTCAAATCATTGCAATTTATTTTTTAGCCTAAGCTAGCCATCTGAGCTCCTTCCATGCCTGGTAAAAGATGTGTGCCTTATCCCGAGACAGGTGTCCAAGATAGGTGGGATAAATTTCATTCTGTAAATGCTTGTCATGGTCTGCCAGCTATTTGGACGGTCTTGATGTCCAAGATGCCTAACTTAACAGATCATTAATGCTAGGCAGAATGGAAAGCACATTCTGGGAGTTATTTACAGAGATTTACCATAGGTGAGGGAGGCTAAGCTTTATATGCTGCCTCCAGAGTCAGGGCACCAGTTCCTGTAGAGGATGAGAGAGTGCAGAATCCTAACTTTAGTCCCAGTTAATTGCTCATTTTTAGTGACATTAATCTGTGGCTACTTGACCATCAGGACTGCATCCCACCCCACCTGATATGGGTGGAAAGTGGCAGCTAAAGTAGAGCCGTCATACTTTTTTATTTTCAAAATGCTTTTGCTCCAACATATTTAACTGGGGGGGGAAAGGTGCTTTGCAAGGGAAGGGGAGCTGCAAGCCAAGACTCACAGCAAGGCGGGCAGGGCAGAGCCTCACCAGCCAGGGCCGTCCCACTGCCCCAGCCAGGGAGCACGGCAGCTGGGGGACAGCAGAGGGCAGCCCCAGCCCAGGGCATTGGGCACCTCCCTGGGAATGAGGATGGGCTGAGGCTGAGCCAGGATGTCAGCCCATGGGTCGCGGTCTGGATCCATAGGATCCATGGCAAGGCAGACAGCTGCAATGCAGTGCAGCTCCAGTGGGGATGAAGGGTGAAATTCTCCCGGTAAAGAAGCTCCAAGAACTCCAAGGTTGGTGGAGGTGTGTTGAAAAGGTCTCTTTATCAGCAAGGTGGCCTTGCTGGGGACTTAAATATGATGTCCAACTCCCCCCTCACAATGAAAAAAAGTCTAATTTAAAATCCCGAAGAATTAAAAATATGCTTTGTAATTTGGTAAATGATGCAAGCCTCTTTTTCATTTTAGGGGGGTAGATGGGAGCCCTTTTGTGCACCTTGGGTGCACAAAACGTACAGCATTGGCCCAGTACATTTTGGCTCTCCCCTGTCCTACAAGAAAGGGAGCTGTGTTTCTCCAGATGTAAATGTGGGATATCATTCATGGTCTGATAACAGTGTTGACGTTCGAGCTTTTACAAAATTATGAATGGTTATCATTATTTGCCATGGGGATAGTATTCCTCTACTTTTCCAGTTCTCAAAAGTAATTGGATTATTTAGCTTTAAACTTTAAAAAAACAAATTACTGTGGAACAGTAAAGCTACCTGAAAAACCTGATAGATGATAGCTCCGGAAAGTTGTTAATGACTGAAATTAGGCAGTTTGGATGGCAACTTACACAGCAGCAACTAAGGTTTTCAGTCCCACTTGTTCTATAATTGCAATATTATTCTCCAGATGATTCAGCAGTGCACTTATACAAATCATGGGCATACACCTGTATTAGCATATTCTTTTCCTACCAATCTATTCACTGTTTTCCTGCTGTGTGCAATGTTTGTCCCCTATCAGAGGTGTCAAGAGACGGTTCCCTTTCCTGGAACACGCTAACTGTTCTGTAGGATGAAATAAAGACAAAGAAGTTTTGCCTGGAAATTGTCCTACTTTCGAGGAGATCCCAAATAGCTTGCTAAGCTGCTTTCCATATTACAGCTAAATATTTGTCCAAGTATAATTAACCCCTCTACAAACACCAACCTTTTTTTTATAAAAAGAAACATTACAGGCTTTCTGTATCTGTTATAAAGGAGCAGAAGTAGCACATTCCCAACATTTTTCCTTAGCAGATCTCCTTGGAGATAACCACACACTGCCTTAGAGCACTTTAACTGCACTGAAACCCATAATCCATATTTTTCTATGTGTGTTATGAGTTCTTAGATCAACTGTAGATTGGTCTCACAGCACTCAGTGCTGAAGAAGAACTATATTTGGGGTACTGTGTGCTGGACTGGGCTTTAGGTTTTTTAAACTTGCATTGAGATGCTGAGCTGTGGTTTAAATTTTCCTCACTCAGGAGGGGCCTCATGAGATAATTGAACAGGTAACAGTGTCAAAGGTAGAGCTGTAGGGTCCTGAGCTTAAGCTGGGGTACTTGTTTGAAAAATGGGGTACTTGTGTAGCTATAGCTAAGGACCCTTCTTTGAAGGCTTTCATTCATATCCTGCAAAGCTTCTTCATCTTTTTAACCTTTGTGGTAGCTCTTTAATAGGCAAAGACTCATCAGTCTTAGTTTTCCTCTTTTTTTAATGATAAAAAGACGTATCATAGTTAAGTTAGAAATTAGATAAAGAAACTGATATTTCACATAAAATGTATTTTCCAAGTGTTCCAATTTGTTATGTGATGTAAGCTGTAAAAGCAAGAGAATATTTTCATATCCTGTTTTGAGAGACAGAGGAAATTGAGCAGCTGATGAATAGAAATGCTTTAGGTCAACTCATGGTTTTCCTTTCTTAATATAGCTATTCAATTAGCATGTGCCTCATTATAATTATTTATCAACTGCTATTTTATATTTGTGTGAGCTGCTACAAATTTTAAATTGGTTTTATTAAAGGAAACATACCTGTGCTATCACACTGATCAGCACTATTTTTTATGTTCCTCATACAATTCTTTGGACTTGGATTTTCCTCTTGACAAAGAAATGAGGTTTAGAGCTAAAGACATCTGGCAAAGCTTCCCCATTGATTTAAAACGGTGAATTCGATTTCTAGTTCTGCCTTACATTGAGGCTAACTCTGTTTTGCAGCAGTTTGCAAGTACCTGGCATCATCACAGGGATGAGAAAATGGTGATAATTCCAAAGAACCTGGGTTTCTCAGTCTGTCATCAGCTCTGGGACCCTCCAACAGGTGTCAGATAGAAAATGGGAGGAGCAACACATTTCTCCGAACCTTCTCCACAGCTGAGTCTCTGCTTTTGTCTTTCATCTCCATTTGTTGACAATTTGTTCTGACTCAGTTGTTGCAATGCCATAAATCAAGGAAGGTTTTGCTCTTGTTAACTTGTTGAAGGTTCCTGTCTCCAGTGAGTGAATAAAATAATGAAGGGTTTTTACATAGTTGGTCAAAGAGAGTTGAGTTTAAAAGAGGTTAAAAATAATGAAGTCACTTGAGTTTGCAATTATTATAGAACTCAAATGGTTAGTTAGTGAGGTGCAGCTAAGGAACATAACATAAAAACTGTACGTAATTTGTAGCATTGTGGAACTGAGAAAACAAATCCAGATTCCTGACCAGAAATTGTTTCAAGCCTCGCTGCTGTTCATTTCAACATACAGTACTATACTGGAACTAATCCAATAAAAACTCTGAGAGTTCACCTTCATCCTCCTTTTCCCTCAAGGATTTCTCTTTTGGCAGAATCTACTGTGTTCACACTCTGTTTTGCCACAGTTGTTCCCTTCGTTCAGATCCTTTGCTAAATTTGAAAGTGTTTCTCCTTCAGAATTGCAAAAATATTTGTAGTTAAAATTCCACCCGGACCCTCTGTTTGAAAACACCTTATTTCACTGCTTTTTACCATGCAGTACTCAACCTTCAGTTTTTCACTTACATTAGGGGACTACTCTGGGTTTATTCCACGTTCTAATTGTATGCACTTTGGGGAGGCCCACTTTGCAGAAGCCATCTGTCTTGGTAGCACATTTGACTCTCTTCATGTATCACAAAAAAGTCCCTCTGTATGCTTGGCACAGGCTTTTTAAAGGACTGAGAAACTCCCCAAGATTATTCTGTGCCATCAAACCTTCACGGGTCTAAGGCTTTTTCTGGTTTTCTCCTGTCACATTACAGAAACCCCCACTAAGAAAATCCCCTGGGCAGGTTGTGGGGTCCAGAGCTGGGTCCTCCAGGGAGACACAGAGTTTTTTCCACAGTATCTTTAAAGGCACTGCTGAGCAATCCCAACTCCAGGCTAGCAGCCCTCACAGTGTTGAGAAGGAAGAAAGGGAAAGGGAAAGCTTCACTGCCGAGACTTTCACGATAAACATTGGAGAAGGGAGGAAGCTTTTAGATTCTTCAGGAATTGTGAAAAACTTCTGGAACAGAAGTAGTATTTCCAGGATAGAGTGGTAGGTCCGTCCTTCCTTCCTTCCTTCCTTCCTTCCTTCCTTCCTTCCTTCCTTCCTTCCTTCCTCTTTCTTTCTTTCTTCCTTCCTTCCTTTCTTCCTTCCTCTTTCTTTCTTCCTTCCTTCCTTCCTTTCTTCCTTCCTTCCTTTCTTCCTTCCTCCCTTCCTCCCTTCTTCCCTTCCTTCCTCTTAAAATGGAACAAAGTAAAGGTAAAAAAAACCCAGAAGTAAACAAATGGACTTGGTGGGTTGACAGGAAGCCAGTAGATGCAGAAGGACAACACAGATGAATTGTGTATCCCCAGGTAAAGGAGAGGACAGAAAGTGGAAAAATGAAAATAGTAAATGATGAGGGTCAATCTCAGTAAATGAATTCCCAGTTAAACAGGGCACTGAAAAATAAAAAGTTTGTGTAGAAATTATAAAAAGCTAAGAAATAAGAAGAGGAAAAACTGGAATGCCTTGTTTTAAACTAGCATATTGATCTATAAACATGCAAAAAACTGAAAGGGAGGAAGATAATTAGAGGGAGACAGTAATAGAAAAACATAAACTATATGGGAAATACAGCATAGACTGTAATGTAACTGATACTATATCTTAAGGAAACAGTCAGATCTAATATATAAGCTCAGTGTCTCAGGTAACATTGAAACCATGCTGGCTGTTTGAAACTTCCATTCTAAATAGGAAACATCTAGTAATATCCAACTAGGACGACAATGATTTCTGTGACCTGCTCAGAGCAATCACCAAACCAAAAGGCCAAGAAAAAATCTGCTACCATACCATTTAATGTCAAAAAGAAGACAACGTAAGCATGAGGAAATGTTGTTTCTTGTTAAAAAGAAGATACAGAGGAGAACCACATGATAAAATGTTTTTACATGACATATTGACATAATACACATATTACTTGTAAAGAGATGTTAGAAAGACCAGGAAAGCACTTAAGCCAGAATAAGATGAAATCCTAAAAGTTCTGTTAACAAAAGGGCCACAGACTACATGGATTTCCTTTGTCAAGTCCTCACCAAGCACTGTTACAGAAATAACTCACATGAATTAAGAGGGGAAGTTCTAACATGCTTAAATATAGAAAACCAGGGCAGTAATAAATGGTTAGTTTTCCCAGTACAGGGAGGTCCTGAGCCACCATTCCCCACTGGAAATGGAGATCCCCACTGCAACTGTCCAATATATTCACAGATGATCTGGAAACAAGAGAAAACAGTGAGGTAACAGTTTGCTGATATTAGTAAGTTTTAAAGGGACATATCAAGAGGAGAACTGATTAACAAAAGTTGCAGAAATGTCTGAAGACAGTGACTTACAGTGTAATAAAATGATGAATAAAATCTAATATGAACAAGCAAAATGTGATATTCTTAAATTAAGATCTCAGATATTGATATCTTGACTAGCTACTACTCAGGAAAGATAACTTGGAGTTATGATAGCTGTATGAAAGTGCTAGCTCAATGCTTAGCAGTGTTCAAAAACAAATAGAATATTATTAGAAAAATAATGGGAAAAAGTAGAAAATAAAAACCAAAACACAGTGATCCTGCTGTGTAGGCTTATTACATTTGGTATTTTCCATTCCATTTGCAGTTCTTCTACTCACAGCTCAGAAAGGATTTGGTAGAATTGGAAAATACACCAGTGACGAGTGGTGTCCCTCAGGGGTCTGTATTGGGACCAGTATTATTTAACATCTTTGTTGGGGACATGGACAGTGGGATTGAGTGCACCCTTAGCAAATTTGCAGACCAAACCAAGCTGAGTGCTGTGGTTGATACTCTAGAGGGAAGGGATGCCATCCAGAGGGACCTGGACAGGCTAGAGAGGTGGGCCCATGTGAATCTCATGAGGTTCAACAAGGCCAAGTGCAAGGTCCTGCACCTGGGTCTGGGCAATCCCCAACATGGATACAGGCTGGGGGATGAAGGGATTGAGAACAGCCCTGTGGAGAAGGACTTGGGGGTTCTGGTGGATGAAAAGCTGGACATGAGCCGACGATGTGCACTCACAGCCCAGAAAGACAACCGTATCCTGGGCTGCATCAAAAGAAGCGTGTCCAGCAGGTCGAGGGAGGTGATTCTGCCCCTCTGCTCCGCTCTGGTGAGACCCCACCTGGAGTACTGCATCCAGCTCTGGAGCCCTGAGCACAGGAAAGACATGGACCTGTTGGAGCGTGTCCAGAGGAAGGCCACAAAAGTGATCAGAGGGCTGGAACACCTCTCCTATGAAGAAAGGCTGAGAGAGTTGGGGTTGTTCAGCCTGGAGAAGAGAAGGCTCTCCAGGGAGACCTTATTGCAGCCTTTCAGTATTTAAAGGGGGCCTACAGGAAAGACGGGGAGGGACTCTTTATCAGGGAGTGTAGTGAGAGGATGAGGGGTAGCAGTTTTAAACTGAAAGAGGGTAGATTTAGACTAGACATTAAGAAGAAATTTTTTACTGTGAGACAGTAGAGGTGAGACACTGGAACGGGTTGCCCAGAGAAGTTGTGGATGCCCCCTGCCTGGAATTGTTCAAGGCCAGGTTGGATGGGGCTTTGAGCAACCTGGTCTAGTGGAAGGTGTCCCTGCCCATAGCAGGGGGGTTGGAACTAGATGACCTTTAAAGGTCCCTTCCAACCCAAACCATTCTATGATTCTATGATTCTGTGATTCTATGATACATGCTAACTGAGTGCCTATATTAAGAAAGGAAAACCATGAGTCAACCTAATGCATTTCTATTCATCAGCTCCTCAATTTCCTCTCTCTCAAAACGGGATATGAAAATATTCTCTTGCTTTTACAGCTTACATCATATCACTTGATGTCAGATCCAGGGAACAGGACTTGGCCTGTTACATTTACTAATATAGATGTGGCCTAGGTCAGCTCTGGGATGTATTGGGCTGCCTGAACTTTACTTGCACAATGTAGTCTTGGTGCTACCACAGGCCTATAAGATCTGACCCCAAAGGACTTTTTTTTCATTGAATTTTTGTTTTGGAGACATCATAAAAAATACTGGTTTGCATTTACATTATCCTGATATTTTCCTGGAGGTTTTTAGTGGAAAGAGATGGCAGGAAGGAGGACAGAGGGGATAAACATCCTAAGACATCTGTCCTGATGAAAAATTGGGAAAGAATTCCATGAACTGAAAATTAATTTCTTCACATAGATACATTATTGTCATACAAAAGAGGAAGAAATCAGTTCAGCTGTGAGCATGTCCTTGTTCCGTCTAAGTTGTAGCCAGACAATTCCTTGTAGTAGGAATTTGCCTAAGTAAGAAACTCAGGATTTACCTATAAGTATTGGATATAATTAAATTCAAAAGTCAATATGGGTTTATCCACTATGTTTAAGTTTTCAAGCTATATGCTCAAAATAATGTTAAAGTAATTTTCTCCAGTGTTTTACTAGTGCTAGTTCCTGTGTCACATTTTCCATCTGAGACCAATTATGCTGTCCAGTTTAGACTCTTGGCTTTATGTTTTAAATTTTAAGAGAAACTCTGGTCTAGTGACTATTTCTGAGATTTGGGCAGGGTAGAGAGTATTTTTTTTGGAGCCATTGTCTAAATTTCCTATGAATTCACATTTTCTTTTTCACCTTCTACAGTTACATCTTTAAAATTTTGAAGTAACTCTAAGTGCATGCAAGATCATCCATTTTTTAGACTAGGCGTGAAACTGTCATTATGTTCAATGTGATAAATAAAATATCTTCAGTATTTTTGAAAATAAAATTCATACAGTTACAGCTCTGATATTTGTAAGTTTTTATATTGGTTTAGTTGTAAACATGCAGTAATTGAGCACTTACGCAGAAAATGGAAGCACGACTGATTGCACAAAATAGTACAGAAGAAATTTGCATCAAAGATGTTCCTCAAGCCATTTTGGAAATATTTTTTTCTATATAATGTTTTAAATATTGTTTCCTACAACACTTAAATAACTGAAATAAGATATAAGAACAATAACGAGCACTCCACCACAGAAAGATAGTCAGATGGTGCGAACACATAGGGTGAACTATTTGCAAAAGGTGCATAATATATTTCATGTCAGAAGCTATTCTGGAATCTACAAAAAGTATCAGTTGCTAAAAAAATCACAGTTGTCTTCTGAGTACATTAAAAACAGAAGGGCTACACTAATGATTTGAAGAGATTTATCAATGCTATTTTTCCCCAATGTCTCATAAATTTATGTTAATATTTTTCCTATGACCAAGGTGATGTTTCATAGTAAATACATTTGATAGTTTATTGAGAAAACCGTTCAATAAGGGATGCATTAACTAAGCTCTTAGATTTGTACCTAGCACCCTTTGCTTTTCTTTGACACAAATACAAGAGGACAGTGCTTTTGCTGTAAGATGCTAGTGACTAAATTCTTCTTCCAGTTGTTGATCCAAAACTATTTCACTGCTGGCCTGTAAAGGCTAAAGTCAATAAAACCACACGATCCCATTCAAAAACCTAAGCCCTTCATACATGCTGGCCAGACTTCAGTGGAGCTGTAGCTGTGTAACTGGCACTAGACACTGGCTTGCAGTGCTCTTGTTCTGTCTGCCCTTTCAGTTGAGTGAACATGCACAAATGTCAAAAGAAATAAAAATGGGGTCACTTTTAACAGTGATTATGTCGTCTCATACCGTTTACATTGCACAGCATAAAGTACCTGTCATTATTTACCTTTCTCAGAATAATATTCTTTCCCATTTAAAATTTTCATTTAAAGAGCACATGGCCCTTTGAAACATTCCTCCATTCCCGGTGTGTCATGTCTGTGACTGAATTTCGCATATTCCACACTTAATCCTGATTCCAGCCAAAACCCCATCTGATCAGTAAAAGACAAGGTAAAACCCTATAGCCCTATTCATATCCATGAGCTATACCAGATAACAGCAGTGATTTGTGCTTCCTGTCTCATGCCTCTGTGTCACCCTGCTGAGGCAGTCGGGGGACTTAGCAGAGCAAGCTTTTAAATCCTGACTAAAAATACCAAGCTCTGGTATTTGGTTAGAAGCTTACATGCCTCTGATATCTGCTCGGGCATCTTATATACCACAGTTCCTTTCGTGAAAAGTAAATCAGCTTTTAATGTTGTGGGGAAAGCCTCTTGCCCAGGTAGAGTTTAGTGGAAACAGCCCCCATCTCTGTCCAGGTTGCTGGATCTCCATCTTAGGATATCCTGTCCCAAAAGTGTCCAACACTTCTGAAACTGGATGCCATTGCCCAGTTTCATTGCAAGAGTTGATATATTACCCTATGAAAAGACAAGGCTGAAACACTAGTATATGCATATAGATTAAACCAATGTAATTTAGTTAGACTCTATAACCTACAAGAACACAAGCGATGATTTGAAGTGCCATGTGATCAATGGATACCAAGTTTGTGCGTCAATGTTAATTATTTTAAAGTTGCTGCTTATGTGATACAATGTTGATTAGTTTACATCATACTAAATGCTGTACTGTTAGAAGATGTAATTAAGCAGTGTACATATGAGAGTGGCCACATCACGCCTATTTCGCAGAGAGCTCTATTAAACTTTGATGCTTTGGGTAGCCTAATAAACATACTATTAACTGTCGCGGCTATTAATGGGAGGTTCTGAGCATTTTGTCTGGGACTGAGGTCACTGGCATTTATTCTGTTGGCTTTTGATTTATGCCAATAACTCTTTTAGTTTGCACATCTACTAAGGGATAGTTACTGATCCAGTTTCCACTGAAGTCATTGGAAATCTTTTCATCAACTTCAGCAGGAGTTAAATTGGATCAAAAATGAAAACCAGTAATAGACTAGGACAATATTCCCTTCTTGAATTAATATACTTTAGTTAGATCTGCTATTACTATATTTCTTTCTTCTCTCCCAAAGACTGCTACCTTCTATTACAAGATTTAGGCTCTGATATGTAGTTTAATATATTTGTTGTTATGTAAAGCATTCTGAGGTAATTTGAAGATATTTTATGTGAAAAATTTGAGATGTTGTTTGATATTTTATTCTTCATTATTCATATGCTAATTCTTATAACAAAACATCATGACATCTTTATAGTTCATATATCTTGCATAACTGTACAAATATTTCAAAAATTAAGAGTACAGCTATAGAAACTAAATGAGCTATTACAACGTCTGCTATTAAAGAAGAATGGCTTTTAAAAAGTGAATAGTTACGTGTTTTTGAAATTTAGCTATCTCATTTCTTTAAGATGTTTACTGTAGAATAACATTAGTTTGCTTCTTGTTCTTTAGACATTTGTCAGTACTAAAATGTTGGCTCAGTTGTGCTGTACAAAAGTCAACAAACTCTTTCCGTGTAAGTGTGTATGTCATCTGTGGTGTTATCAAATATCACAGTTTTAGCATGACTGATATTATTGCAATAAATACATTAACAACCCCTGGATCTTCGTTTTAATGAATTACTGGATTTTTTGTGAACTAGCAATTCCTAATTTTGGTTCTAAAATACAGTTTTCAGAGTAGATCAATATCACATCCCTGTGATAATTAATCACATGCAGAATGTATCCCTTAAAGAAGAAATATAATCCTTTTATATCCACCGGAAAATACACTCTCTGGGACAGGATTTGGAGTCTGGCCAAGCTGCACACGGTGCAGGGGGAATTGTTTGTTAGGGATGATAAGACACTCTTCTTAGAGCTTCTTAATACATACGTGTAGGACAGAGTTTACAATGCCTGGATTTCTTAATGCAAATTTCTGTTTATTCAAATGTTCATCTTAAGAAAATAATTACCTTGAATTTAAATACTTTTTCCTAAGCCATAAAAATATAACTAAAATCTTCTGCTTTATTTGTTTTTACTTTGAAATACATACATACATATTTCCTTAACCTTGACTTTAACCTGCAGCTTTAAAAAGTTTATTTTTCCACCAGCAACATACTGAGTTTGAAAATGTCCATAGGGTAATAGAAAATGTATAGTCGTGATAAGCAGTAATTTCACAGTTAACTGATCATGATGTTACAAGATGAAGTGCACCCTCCTAATCTTTCCTTACTCTTTCTTTCTTTTTTTTAGCAGTCTAATTAGTATTGCCTGGTAGTTTTATACAAACTAATGAACCAAAGAAATAAAAGATGTGTCAATGAAAGTGCCTGGCCCAGATTTCCAGCTGTGGTCAGGTACTTAGTGTACTCAGGAGGATAAGAGGATGTGCCCTTCTGAACTGAATCTAACACATCTCCAACACCTTACATGTCAGGTCTTGAGATGTAGGGTGATCATCTTCCATACTCTCAGGGAAGTCTAAGGTAAAATGTTTTATTTCACTGTTGTAATTGCCTAGGACTATGCATGCTGACACTTACCACAGTTCAGCTGATGAGAGGCTACTTGTTACACTGCTGTAACATTACTCTTTGCATTCACCTGTATATATCTCAAATCTCAGAAAGAGCTGAACTGAATCTTCATATGTCTGGATTCCTTGCCAGGAAAAAAAGTGTATTTTCATTTCTGAGAGCAAATTGGCCAGTGGATGGTGAAATTCTGAATGTGATGGCTTCTTTTTGAACCTTGGGCCAGCAAGAGGACATCTTTGAAAGTAAGACTTGGGGAAGGATGCCTCAGGAAGAGCCAGGTAAAGATTGACTCCAATTGACTGAAATGAGTATGAGTTTCTCAAATTCATTAAGCTTTAGATCACACCCTGATTCAAAAGGCTGGGGAAATATTACATGACTTTTCTTATAATGAGGGAAAATATGTCTAAGAAGGCATTGACCAGGTCAAAACCTATTGACCTTCCTTTCTAGTCTATGTATAGCTGAACTTTCTCCAAACTGTCCATCAGTTCCTGAACTTTTTAAATTAGCTTTGCACAGACCTTCATACTGTAATGTTCTCAGTTCAACGCAAAAGTGCAAACCCAAACCTCTACCTGATTAGTTTTATAGCATGAGGATTTCCTTGATGGAGCTGATGCTTGCTACTTTGATTCAAACCAACAGTATCTTTTATTCTGGGTGGGTTTTGTTAGTTTCATTGTTTTTAATTTCAAAAGTATGCCAATCCTTTCAGTATCTGCTTTAGGAACACAAGCCATTTATAAAGATATAATCCCACTGTGACAAGCACCTTGCATTTTACAGAAAAACAGCTTGATCTTAACTACACACACCCATTAATATTTTCTGTGTGCTTATAATACGGTGAATGAAATGGAACTAATTAATTATAGTAAAGTGGATGAGTTTTAAAGCTCAAGAAGAAGTAAGTCAGAGATACCAGCACTGTCTCAAATGAGCTTTGCCTGATCTGTGGTGGTCTTGGGATGGAAAGCTCCTTCTCTGACTCAGAGCACAACCTGGGCCTGGATTCTCCCCTGATGAGCTCAGCGAGGTGGCTACCAAAATGCTCATACCCTCCACACATTAAACAAAGAAAAGGATCTGTTTTCAGTCCCCAAAGGGCTTTTTGAAACAATTTTATTCTTTAGTAAATTATTGCAAACTGTTTAATTTCATTCCCATTCAGTAAGAAGCCATGAAACAGCTGGACTCTTCTGCAATTAACTCTCTGTATTACACTGTGCAGGTAGCATTAATCAGGAATGTAAACATTTTTGGAGACTTATTCTGTTCTCAGTGATTATGTAAGAGCAGGATCTGCCTAGAACTTGCAGGGTAAGGTGCATTGTCCAGTTCTGACAGTCAGGTAACCCAGATGTGGACTGTTTGGTGGATGAGGAATTAGTTGGATGTTCACATCCAAAGGGTAGTGGTCAATGGCTCAATGTCCAGATGGAGATCGGTGACAAGTGGTGTCCCTCAGGGGTCCGTATTGGGACCAGTACTGTTTAATATCTTCATCAATGACATAGACAGTGGGATCGAGTGCACCCTCAGCAAGTTTGCAGACGACACCAAGCTGAGTGCTGCAGTTGACACACCTGAGGGACAGAATGCCATCCAGAGGGACCTGGACAAGCTCAAGAAGAGGGTGCATGTGAACCTCATGAGGTTCAACCATGCCAAGTGCAGGGTCCTGCACCTGGGTCGAGGCAATCCCCGGTATCAATAGAGGCTGGGGGATGAAAGGATTGAGAGCAGCCCTGCAGAGAAGGACTTGGGGATACTGCTGGATGAAAAGCTGGACATGAGCTGGCAATGCGCGCTCACAGCCCAGAAGGCCAACCATATCCTGGGCTGCATCAAAAGAAGCGTGTCCAGCAGGTCAAGGGATGTGATTCTGCCCCTCTACTCTGCTCTGGTGAGACCCCACCTGGAGTACTGCATCCAGCTCTGGAGCCCTGAGCACAGGAAAGACATGGACCTGTTGGAGCGTGTCCAGAGGAGGGCCACAAAAGTGATCAGAGGGATGGAACACCTCACCTATGAAGAAAGGCTGAGCGGGTTTTTCATCGTGGAGAAGAGAAGGCTCCAGGGAGACGTCATTGCAGCCTTTCAGTACTTAAAGGGGGCTTATAAGAAAGATGGGGACAAACTTTTTAGCAGGGCCTGTTGCGATAGGACAAGGGGTAATGGTTTTAAACTAAAAAAGGGTAGATTTAGACCAGATCTAAGGAAGAAATTTTTTACAGTGAGGGTGGTGAAACACTGGCACAGGTTGCCCAGAGAGGAGCTAGATGCCCCATCCCTGGAAACATTCAAGGTCAGGTTGGATGGGGCTCTGAGCAACCTGATGTAGTTGAAGATGTCCCTGCTCACTGCAGGGGGGTTGGACTAGATGACCTTTAAAGGTCCCTTCCAACCCAAACTATTCTATGAGTGATTCTATGATTCTGTGATTGTATGATTCTATATTATTATTTCTGTTGCATTTCTCATGAAGAAGGTTTTAACTCAAATATGAATGGGACTGACCTAAGATTTGAGATGGGATTCATTTGTCCTAAGATAGGCACCTAGAAGTTATACAGTAGGCCTGACCTGTCTGCCTTAGGCTCCCTTTCCCATCAGTGGAGAAAAGGAGGCACCCACTGAGAGAGGCTCATTTTCCCTTAGATAAGTGTCTAAAGCAGATCAAATGACTGGGCTGTTGCAGGTGCCTATTTGCCTCTACTTGTTATGAACAGTAACTACCTCACACAACTGACTTGGACATGTGGTGAGCAATCATGATAACTGAATGTACACCTCTCATGACATTTTAGATGCTGAAGGATAACTAAGATGTCCACGTCAATATGAAAGATATGGCATAGCATTTTTGCATATTGGCCTTTTTAAGTTCCTTTATTTTAAAAAGTATACTTTAATATTCAGTGAGTTTTGTAAAGGGTCTGAAATGAGGTAAGAGGCCAGACTGATAAGCAGGTTTTGGAGGCCTGTTCAAAGTTAACAAGCTAATAGGGTTGATACGAAAAAGCAGTTTGGCTAAATTTGGCTTAGGGAAGTAAGCAGACATCATGACTACAGAGTCACCACTCATTCCCTCTTGTCCTCAAGTTGCTATCTTCTGTGCGAGTACAGAAAAGATTGCTAAATTCATCTTACTGGCATTTGTAACAGAGGGAGATGGAGAATGTGTCAGGACAGAAAAAGCGTCAGCATCCTTGATGCTGGTGAACCAGTAAGAGGGAAAATTACATGTAATAAGATTTCTTCTGAAGTTATGAACTTCTCAAAAACAAAAAATGTAATGTTGGAGGGTGATATATCTTTAAGGGACTAGGAGTAATAAGAACTGCTTTTCAGTTATCTTTCTGAGAAATTTTGCTTTTCCTGCTCTTACCATTTTTAGTCATGGCACTTAGTCTGGTTCCAGCTTCATGGTATTATTCCTGGACTTCATGTGGAATAGAAAAGTTCTATTTCCTGGGAAGTTAATCCTGACTACCACAAACCAATCTAGTTAAGCAAATGCTGTTATTCAGGGGCAACTAAAAACAGAGGGAGGCTCAGTGACCAGTGGCCTGAGCCTTCATCTCCTGTGCTTATCAGCCTAAAATTAATGCAAAAGGTCAGCAAATCAGAATAATATTTTACATTCATGCTGCGCAGCTATTAATGCTTACACAAGGTAGAGAATATAACTATTTAGTGAACAGGAACAGACACTTGGGACCAAATCTAGAAGAGGACTTAGCTGCATACAGGTCACATAGCGCAATGCTTAATGTGGTAGGGCTTGCTCCTGGAACAGTCAGGTCTCTGCTAGATGCCTATTTGCTGCATGGGGAGGCTTTTGTACCTTGGCATAGGAAATCAAAATAACCTCCTACTGCATATTCTGACATAGAGCAATGTCTGTGTATCAAGGATCAGTACAGTGCATGTGTGACATTTAGGAAGTGTTCAGTAAGCTAAATTTTTCCAGGCAGCCTCATACTTATTGCACATGCCCAGAATATCTGTGACGCATGAGCTGTAAACCTAACGCCTCCAAAAAGCATTGGAACTAATGTGTTGTGCACCGTGAGCACGTCCCAGAGCACACTCCGACATTTTCAGCTGTTGCATAGGTCCAGCACTCCCCACTGAGCGCGCGCGCT
Source organism: Mycteria americana (assembly GCF_035582795.1). NCBI lineage: Eukaryota > Metazoa > Chordata > Aves > Ciconiiformes > Ciconiidae > Mycteria > Mycteria americana. Next base: position 196,533,681 of record NC_134365.1, read on the forward strand.
GTCGTTGCTGGAGGGCTGTACTGTTCCTGGAGACCAGGAGCAGCACACTGCTGGACATCTGGAACAAACATCAGTTTCTTGAACCACTCACAGATGCGATTTCTGGGTTGCAAAAGAGGCTGTGTCTGAGAAAATATTCATATATATTTTAGCCCTTCTCCTAGCGTTAGTTAGGGATTACTGGACTGCTAAGAGTTCACTTCAGAAATTCAAGGGTCAGAAAGAAAAGGCAGAAGAAGACTCTTGATTTCTCAGCTAGTAACCAGGGCGTTCACCCAGGAAGGAAGTGTTTGGGATGGCTACAAACTGTTTCAAGATATTATGAGTAGGATTTTTTTTCTCTGCCAAAACAGGCCCGTAGTTCCCAGGCAGATAACTGTCCTTTCTCATCTAACTATATTTTTTCTCTCTGTTTTTCCAGTTATAGAAATCTTGATTTATTTTTTCCCCAGACAATATTATAACTTCAACAGGAGGGGAGGAGGATTCCTGCACTCAATCTATGCACTCAATCTATCTACTCAGACTAATGTCTTCTTAGGGCAGAGGGAAGGAGAGGCAGAGGTTTAAAGTCCTCAAGCTGACAAGTGAGCAGAAACAGGCTCCCACCCTATGCCAATCAATAGTTCAGCAGATGCTGGAAGCAAACCAGTGGCCAAGATGCTTAGGTGGCACTTGAACTTACCTTGAAAGAAGGGAGCGATGTTAGCTACGCAGTCAGTAGAGAGCACCTCTCAGAGGAAGTCCCAAAGGCAGGCATGCTGTTCTCATTGTGAACCCCACACTGGGAGGACCAGAGAGCTGAAGTGCAGGTGGTTGGGCCAAGGCAGTCACAGGGTTGTCTTCTGCTTCTAAGCCCACTTCCACACTTCCTCCCAGTGTGATCTTATGATCACAAGTCTCAGGGGGAACATTTTGCTTTCCCCTGTGTCCTGTCTCTGGCCTCCTTGACCATTACCCTGTCCAACCACACTTCTGCTCCCCAACTCATGCCCTTTTCTAGTGGTTAGTTAAATGCTTAGTTAGTCAAATTAGCTCCTTACTGAATTTTTTGACACCTCTTCTTAAGCTTCTACCTCCAAGTCTTTGATGCCAGACTGGTGTCCAGATGCTTGCAAGTTAGTCATTGGAGTACCTAACTAGCAAGTGGTCAGAGAGCTTCACAGCATCTATTTATAGGTATCTGTTGGTAATGAATGATGCACCTGATGTTTCAGATGGGAATAATTCTGCAGAGTACTGCCTGCAGAGCAGGTTGTTGGAAATCAAATTGAAAATATGTCTACAAATGGGTGGAGGTTTAAAGATTGTAAAGTAAGATTATGCCTGATCAAAATCCTGGTTTAGATGCTTCAGCTCTTCTATGGTTATAGCCCACAATGAAGGACTTACCAGTCTTACGGGATACACCTACCATGGATTAAATGGTGATAATGTAAATGCTTATGACTGCATGTGAGATGCTTCTAGCACATAGCAGCTGGTTTATTTTCTGTATATGGGTATTCAGGTACTTTAAAACACTTAAGTTCATTTGATTAAAGATGAGGGGAGCTAGAGACAAAAATTATTAGTGTTACTCTATGAAAAAGCCTTTCATATCTTTTATACCTTAGAGTTCAGTAAAGCGCCTAAAAGAAATCAACAAATATGTCCAGTTTATAACTAGTTTATCTTTAGGGTAGTGGTATGCTCTCCTATTCTCCATAGCTGATTTGTTTTCTTTCAAATGAATGCATTTATTTCCCAGATAAAGTTTCCCTAGTATTTCCTAGAGTCCCTTTAAACTCAGTCGAGAGACACAGATGCCCTGAAGGGTGATTCATTCCTTCCTAAAATAATTTTCCAAGATTTGTGAAATTAATATCTCTGTGGAGGTGTCACTTTCTCTTCATGACTATGGAAAAAATATGGACAATTAACACAGGCTACACATCTAGCTTTTAGGTGACCAAAGTTAGGTGAAACTAGTCCTATGCTTTATTCCCTTTTCCATTTTTTAATCCTTTCCTTTTTCATTTCACCTCCAATGTTCTTCCTGGGTCCATTCTGCCTTCATCTTATATCTCATTAGTTTCCTCTATTCCATATGCTTTAAACCTATTTTAAATCAATAAGAACTGAGGGCACTCAGCACCTTGCAAAGTTAGCTTGAAGTCAATGAAATTGACTGTGTGAGTCAATCTGAGCACAATCAACAATGCTTGTCAGAGAAGGTTCCTTACTCATTTGCCCAGCTCAAATAAGCCAGCAACTGCAGATCAGCGTCTTTTCAGGAGTGACTCTATGCTTCAAACTGGTAACATTTACATGTCTCATTTGTCTCATAAAAATGCTTTCTTGTACAAAAAGATTCTTTCACTCTTCCTTGAATGTGGAATAAAAACATGCAAACAAAAAGAAGAAAAATTATTAAAAAAACAAAGGTTGCAGAGTTCAGGCCAAGTATGCTATCTAACAGCCACAACAGTTCTTATGTTAATCAGCCTTTTTCTGCTTCTTCAACAGAAGGGAAGAAAAAGATAAAGGGCAGAACAATTTCCTGTATTTTGTCTGTTTGTATCTATAGAAAAGGTGCTTTTCTCCTTGTTCTTCTTGATGTTAGAAAGATGTTGCTATGGTGTTAGACTATTAGGTCTGCGCATCTTAAAATGACCTTTATGCTGTTGGTTATGGTTAGCACAGTCACTAGGCTCCCCGCTATGGTCAGCTCAGTACAGATAGCAATTACCTAGCTCTTTTCTTTACCTCTACTCACAATATAACATCCAGTCACTAAAGCTGAATATGTGTCTTTGCATTTTACAAGGTATCACAGTAAGCCGTTGCTTGTTGCAGCTGATAAAGATTCTTTTTTTTTATACCATATACACGTGGTTCATCCTTTACTAGTGTGTGGCATAAAGGGATGCCTGTTGATCTCAGATTGGCCATTAAACACCCTGACAGAAAATTGACAGCAGTATCTGTTGGATGCCCTGGAGTGTCTGACTAGCAAGGAGATGCTATGATCTTACATGTTAGTTTTACTGAGAAGATGCTGTCATTTTTCATGTTCGCCCTAAACACTATGGAAGTCCTCAAGGCCTGGATGATAGCAGATGTTGAGTGAAGAACAGCTGTCTTGGATGAAGTCAGGAAATGCTGAGTAGTACTCAACCTTTGAAGAGCCAATTAGTACCTTTCCATTACCATTAGAGTGCCAGTTATTCCACGATCACTAAAACAGCTCTGGCTTGTTCCCTAACATGTCTTTAACAGAGACATATATAGTAAGAATAAAATTAAAAAACTTCTTTACCTTTTCCCCAGCCACAAAAAGAAGGGCCATACTGTCAGAAAGTCAAGTAACCCATCCATTTATGAGTAACCTGCCCTCATTGTGATAAAGTTCAGACTGATCAGGGGTACAGGAGAAACTTCAAGCCGTGTTGAGGGGAACAGACTCTTTGCTAACAAAAATGTGATGAGAAAAGCATTTCTTCAGTATTGGCTCCTAATTAAACACCAAACTAACACTCAATTTTTGCATTTCAAAACCCTTGAGAGGATCAGGCCAGGCAATCTCAGATGATGTTTTCCCATGGCCTCAATTCTTGAAGAGCAAGGAAAAGTATGGGAGGAACCCATCAACAGAGGTTTGTAATGTCATCTGTGCCATTCCCAGATGACACAAAAAAGCCTTTTAAATTCTGTAATAAATAGGCGTAGTATGAAAACTTCATAGATGCACAGCTATGCTGAAAAATCTGTTAAGCCTGCCATTTTTGCAGCATGCCTTTCAGTACAAGGAGTTTTATCAAAAGGAAAAATACATCTCCTTTTTAGTAGTCATTCACGCTACATTATATAGATCACAATGGAGTTCGGCCTCACTTGTCAAAACAATCAAGGCAGATAGTAAAAAGCTTAAGCAAAAATTGGGGGAACTCTACAAATGTGCAAACAGAGTCACAGGAAAAGAGAAAAAGAGAGACTTTTCCATAACAGCTGTCATGGGGAAACAGTGATTGATGTTTTGTGTAATGGAACACAAACCTCATACTAAGTAATAAGTACTCAGTCATCATCCCACTAATTACTCAAACTTCATTATAAAGAACACCAGGGCCACAATTAAATATTGTATATTACCCCTCATTCTAATTACATAGCCTTTTTAGTTGCATTGTAAAAGCAATACATTATTTAATTATTTTCAGTTAATGTATTTTAAAACAATATTTAAAACCTCATCCAACACCCTAGGGATTTTAACAAATCGTTAAAACCACTATTCATGTGTACAGTAACAGTGCTGTAGCCAAATAATGCTGGCATCCATTTCAACTTCATTTATAAAAATCAAACTTGGAAACCCATTGTCTTAAAAGGTCCTGACTCTGGCTGCCAGAGCTTTAATGGCATTTCACAGATGTAAGCCAGCCTTAATTATAAGCCCTAAAGTGTAAAAATATATCAGGAGCAAATCCTGGCCTCTTCTCTCAAGAGTTTTCAGAAAAAGCAGCTTCCTCGAAGAGCTCCACTGGGACACCTTGCAGATGCTGTTCTGGTCGCTAAGACTTCCTCTGGGGAAAGAAGAGTGCATGGGTCTGAAAGGCCTTATTGCTACAGATATGGGCCTAAGAATATTTTATTGTCTACTAAATGCAAAGGATGTTGATGAGACAGACAAGTGAGAGGGAGATGCAGCTGGTGGTTTTGTTATTGCTCATTCCTCTGAAGTGCTCAGAAACAAAGTGGTGTTTGTGGTGCCTGAGAGCACACCAACGGATTCCCATGCTGCTTGTCCCACCAAGACGAGCGGGTTCATAAATGACATGACAGAATCAGAGATAAACTCTATGGATTGAGGGGTTCAAGTGTCTAAGGCAAGAAGTAAAAAAAAAGTGATGGCCCATCAGCTTCCTTTTTATTTCTGATGGAGCTGGGGATTCAAGGAAAGCTGCTAATATGAATGTGTCTTATCTGAGCATAAAAGATACAGGACTAACTCTGAAGAGTTTTTAGCAAATTTAACTGGAGTTGTAATTTGACAGCCAACTTTTTTTTTTCAGCTATCCCAAACCCTGTGGTCTTCAGATAATGCAAGAAGACTATCTATCTTGACATTTAGTGAAGGCAAGGATAGTCTAAAAGAAGTAGACTGTGTATTTAATCAAACAAAGGTTATTTAATGGTGTCATCTTTTTTAGACTACTTGCTTTCATTAGCTGTGACCATATGGAGCTCACAGATGGCAAATAAAACAGTGACGTCCTGTTCAAATAAGAAGGGGGTAAGAACAGTAAATAAATTGCTGGCAAAATCAAGATGAATGATGCATGTGATATATATGATATATGTCAGAGAGGACTCGAAATGTCATGTAAGCCCATTACGGCACACTTGAGTCTGGAATTGTTTTCAGTCTGAACATCAGGATCTGTTAGATTGACATGGGAGAATAACCTTAGAGATTAATCTTAGGGAAGGGAAAAAAGCATTTAGATCCTTGAAAATGTGAGAATGAAGACTTCTTTCCACTCATCAGCTCTATTTCCATTTTGGTCCTTCCATGATGGGTTTCCTCTTTTCTTCCTTCCCTGAGGGTACTGTCAGGCTCACTTTCTCTTTCTCTGACCCTTTCTCTTTCATCTCTTGTAAGGAAGGATTTTGCTCTGCATTCAATGTTGCATCTAGCTGGACAAGGAGACCTTCTGTGAGCAGCATGATCCAATGTTTCTGTCTAAACCCAGAGGTACAGTGAAGGATTGGCTGTACACTATCATCTGTCGCACCAATTCTCCATGAGTTAATCAGAGGGAGTAGGAGTTGAGGACCATGAAGCCAAAGTACAATTCTTGCTGACTAAACTTGGATGGGTATTTATCCTTGTCTCCAAAGTTTTACCAAAACCTGCTTATTAAGGTATATTACCTGGTGCATATGAAGTTGCTGAATATGGTTGTGGCAGACAAACACAGCATGTTAAGATGCTCTGGTGATGGGCTGAAATGCCACAGGCAGTGAACAGTTTCAGCACACAACTTCCACCAGCTGAAAGGTATTTCTTCTGTTTGCCATCTCCACATTGAGACCATTGATCTTCATTTTTTCTAACGCAAAGTCAAGCAGAGGAGCTTAAGGCATAATTATTTATAGGCACAGGTGGTTTAAATTCACCCATTTGATTTGGACAGGAGCAGAGACAGGTGACTCCACAGGTGTCAGATCCCCCGGGGAGGTGGCAGCAAAGAGCGCTGCTTCTGCAAGAATCCAGCTCCTGCTGCGTTGCACCTAAAATGTGTATCTATCTGAATATCCAAACCAGCTGACAATCAGAAGGCTCGCTATACCAGCTACTGAGCTGAACAAGCAATATAAACATCTCCTAAGTCTGGTAAACATCTAACTGCTTAATGGTGATGCTTTATACAGAAGAAGAGTTTACACACAGGCCTTATACAAAGAACATGGAATACTGAGGAACTGGTGCTATCTCAGACCCCTGAGGAGATACCAGATATTTTGAGAAGCTAACAGAGAAGACGTTATTCTTGCTCGGAGAAGGTCAGTTGCATCTACTTTCCTCTATTAACTCAAGCATCTCCAGCTCAGCCTATCATGAAGCAAACTAGGTGGGTCTAGGTGTGAGAGTGTGTTGTTTGTTCCTTTAATTTTCACTGATGCTTGGATCAGCTCATTTTGTTTTATATTCAGAATTTTAAAATTTTGAAAAAAAGTTTCAAGAATGCTATTAATATCAATTTGCCAATTGCATGACAATAATACTTGGTCATTGTTTGGATTTTTTTTTCTAATTCTGGGGAAGAATGGAGGATTGAAAATCTCCATTGCAGGCAGGTAAGGACACTGAGGCCTAACACTTTAAAGGGTGCACTCAGAAAGACAGACAAGAGACTAAGGAACAATTCTGGATCTGCAGAAACAAGAAAAAAAGTTACTAACTGGTTTTGTGCTGACTTGTCTGTATTAATCCGCTGTAGGATTTGGGGTTTTTCTGTTTTACCTAGATAGCAGTCTTTTTGAAACAGAGATTGTATACTTGTTTTCTCTTTGTGCGGTACTGTTCACTCTAAAAATGGTGGGCTGATATGCCCATAGGCACTCTAATAATATATGCAATAACAGGAATGATGCTTTCAACTTTAGAATTCATTCTGATAGGAATGTTGGGTGGACAAAATTAGTAGGACTAAGTATGAAAATTGTAGGAATGCAGATGTGCTATATTTAACTAAAGGTTATAGTAATTTCTGCTTATTTTGTCAGACAAGTGAAAGACTTAAATTTTGTAAGAAATGGTTAAAAGCAAACAGGGCTTAGCCAAGCGGATCAAAACTGTGAGATGACAAGAATGTTTCTTCTCACCATAGCCCACTAATTTTCTTGAAGCTGGCATTATGCAAGACTTCCTTGGCATTCTTTAAGATATTCAGTGTTCAAATTGATTCCCCATTCAAAAGCATGAGCATGCACAATGGTGGGATACATTAACATTGTGCCATTTGCTACTCACTTAAAAACTGGATACAGTGCAAATTAAGAAAAATCAGCTAGAGAAAGAACGTACGCAAAGAGATGTGGCATTTAGCAATTACAGGCCAAATCCAGGATAGGATTTAGGTGGACTGTAGATCCAAAGTCCAAAATTGCAACCTGAAATCCTCCCACTTACTAACTGCTTTACAGAGAAGGTCTCTAAATGCCAGTAATTCTTCACTTCAGATCTGAAAACTGCCTAAGGTGTCCTTTCTTCATGGATGTACAGATCTACCTGGTCCTAATAGTTAGAATCCTTGTTCCTTGTAATCCCTGTTGGGATCTAGAAGCTTGTCAGAGGCACATAGTGTAGGTGTACCAGAGGATGTACTCGCAGCCTGTATAGCATCCTGACAAAAAAATATTATAATAGCTCATTTCTCGTAATTTTATGAGTTTTCTAGTACCCTAGTGGTACTAGAAGCTTCCTGCCACATGTGAAACATCAGTTTAATTATCTTTTCTGCTGACAAATCCAACCCCAAACTTCTTTCCTCTGAAGAATGTGTCCAAACAACCAAGCAAAAGGCTACCTCATGACATTTTCTACTTAACCTCTTACTGTTGTGTCAAAGTGCAGGAAAGAATGTAGCATTCACGGAGGTAGAGAAATCAAGTGACAAAGAGAGTGTAGCCCAGTGATTAGGACATTTTGGCAGAAGCTCTGAGTTCTAGGAAGACTTCAGCTGCATTATTAAAGGTGATGACAATCACATGCTGTCATGGTCGCACTACCATCAGCTTCAAGCTCCACATTGGTAGGTTGCAACCTAGCTCACGTGTTCAGGCACACGATGACTTTGTAGTAGAAATACAGGCTTCTGGCTTTTGCAGAATATAAGTGGAAGGAATCCAACATGGCATATTTAGAATTAGGACACATACTTAAGGCATCAAATTGGGTCAAATTTCACACCAGTTAATAGCTCATAACTCAGCCTACTGAAGGCTGCTGCTGATCATTTCCTTTCCACATCCCTTTGAGAAACTAAACCAGCTATTCACCAACACTGGCAAACTTAAGCATCCATTAATTCCCCCCTCAATTGTCTGAAATCCACCTTCCCTGCTCAGATCAGTGCAGACACAGGAATTCGACCTCCAGTCTATTTGCAATATAAATGGTCTCAATATGACAGACTAAAGATTTCAAGAAGTTTCATTCTTGAGTTCTTAAAGATGGCTTTTGATATGATTTTTCTCCTCTTTCCTGCTAAGCTCATTTACAAGATAACCTCCAGTTTTCAACCTCACCAACACTCACTTGCTGCTCCACAAGTTGTCAAATGCTGTAAAATCAGGAGTAGGGTGCCCAGGCTGTGCAAAAGGCAATAAGAACTCACATTTTAATGATAGCTAAAAAGTTTGCTAGCTGCCCTCTCCACTGCTCCCTTTTTGCCCTCATTGGCAGTGCACTGACAGTTAAAATGTTCTTGGCTATGCATAATTGTTGGTTGCATGTCCAAATTTTGCTCTTTGAATACAGCTTTTGAATGGGGTGTGCAATATGCCTGAGTCACCTCCCAAAGAATGTGGTTGTCCAGTAATTTAAGCCAGCTATACTTGTAGATTCCATCTCTTATGTCCTCTGACCTTCCTGTAAATTCATATAGATTTTAATCTAGCTAGTTTGGTTCTTAAATACTAAAGTTTGGCCTCTAACTGCTTTTGAATTTAAATACTCCTTTAAAAAAAAAGAAATTTTTAAACATTGAAAGACTTGCATCTTGTTGAAGGGGATGGATCTACAGATCAGATCCTTAAGTCACCAGAAAGTAATGAATTAAACCAAATAAGTATAAAGACTCAGCTCCGTTAAATCGTTTAAGTAATTTTGAAAGTTAGACCAGGTCTTTAATCTTACACTAATTACAATCATAATTATCAATGTACGGATGGATCTTTTTTCTAGGTGCATGACTCTTACCATTATTAGCTTCCTAACTACTTTTACATGTTTGTGGGTTAGGTATTTGTTAATTTTTTGAAATGAATCTTTATTTGAATTCCAGTTCATCTATTTGACTAAGAAATTTTATAGGGACATTAATGCAGCAAAACAATAGTTTTAAAAGGCCACAGTGCTACTTAATTGTGAAAGCAATCCCAGTTTATTGTGACACCTGTAAATGTGTTGCACATGCAGCCTCTGTGACACCAAAGAGCTATTGGTACTTTTTTTCTTTTCTAATAATGCCTCTATCAATGTGGTTCTGTTCAGATAAATTGTTTTCCTGTCTCTTCCAAAACTCTTCAAATATTCCTTAAAACTAACTATTTTTCAAGCATTCTTACAGGAGTTAACAAGACTTTTGGGGAAATTTAGTGTGATAATTCTCTAATGGTACTTCCTTTCACCAGCACTTGTGGAAAAAAAAAAAACAGCCCAGCTTTTGTATTTCTTCAGAGCTCTGCTCTTATTTATTAGCCCACATTATTTATTTATTTAAATGCACTCTCAAACGCAAATAAGAGCCAACTTTCTGGTTATTCTGTGGACACTTATGTGTACACCTGTCATTCACAGCTAAGTACATTGACTTAAATAAATGAGTCTTATGCAGGAATTCTTAGAAATAACTCCTGACCTCTACCTTTTTGCAAAAGTTTCCTACCTCAGCAATCTCTCAGGCCATGTCATGTCTCATACTCCTCCTTCTCCTATTTGAACTAGTAAATTACCTCCAAAAAACCAGTGTGATCTGGGAACACTTTCATATATGAAAGAGCATCCCCTCTGCAGGCTTAATCAACAACCATTGAAGCTGGTGGAGAAAGCTCCCGTTGATTTAAGTGGGAAATGGTTTGAAACCTTTAACCAGGTATACGTCTTCATCAGAACAAAAAGTTGTTTTGTGAGGTGTCATGGTTTAAGGCCAGCCAGCAACTGAGCACCACGCAGCCGCTCGCTCGCTCACCCCCGGTGGGATGGGGGAGAGAATTGGAAGGGTAAAAGTGAGAAAACTCGGGGGTTGAGATAAAGACAGTTTAATAAGTAAAGCAAAAGCCATGCACACAAGAAAAGCAAAACAAGGAATTCATTCACTCCTTCCCATGGGCAGGCAGGTGTTCAGCCATCTCCAGGAAAGCAGGGCTCCATCACACGTAACGATTACTTGGGAAGACAAATGCCATCACTCCAAATGTCCCCCCCTTCCTCCTTCTTCCTCAGCTTATATACTGAGCATGACGCCATATGGTATGGAATAGCCCCTTGGTCAGTTTGGATCAACTATCTTGGCTGTGTCCCCTCCCAACTTCTTCTGCACCTGGCAGAGCATGGGAAGCTGAAAAGTCTTTGACTAGTGCAGCAACAGCTAAAACATCTCTGTATTATCAACACTGTCTTCAGCACAAATCCAAAACATAGCCCCATACCAGCCACTATAAAGAAAATTAACCCTATCTCAGCTGAAACCAGGACATGAGGTCTCTTGATTGAGCAGATATGATTGTACTTAAATGAATAACCCTTGGCTAGTTTACTCCAATACCGCTTCTTTTTCCTCAATTAATCACAACACAATGAAATAGAAATCAATCCTGATCAAGAGAGCTCACTGATGTCTGAGTTTTAATGAGATTCTTTTTGTGTCAAAAGGCCACTGCATCTTTTCTAACAAGGCATAAAAACCAGCTTCCAACAGTTGTCAGGAAAGACTTTTCATCCTGGGACTAGTTTTAGAAAGATTTACGCCTCTTAATTTTTCATCAATCCTACATGACTGCTGCCAATGTAGTAATCAGAAGTTTGGTTAATAATGATGGTAGGGTGAAATTCAACTTCCTGAAAATATTTGAAGTCACCATCAGGTGTGATGACTAGTTAGAAATCAGAGAACTAAATCAAAAGCAGTAATTGAGTAGAAACATTGAAAAAATAACAATAATACTCATGCTCTGAAGTGAATCCATTACTATAAAGAAGAGAGTTGTTGTAAGAGTTCATCTCAGGCTTCTTGGAAAAAAAAAATGAGATTTCATCTTCTAAACCCTTTCTAGTCTGTAACATGAACTTTGGTGCATAGATTTTACAACATGCCTGGGGAAAAAGTAGAAATAGCTTGTTCTGGAAAGGTAACCATATTTTATGTTAACTTTGGAAAGATTTTCTGCAGGTGTGCTGCAAGATAGCTTGTGCGCCAGTGCTAATGTGAGGGAGGAGGAGGTGCTTTTTGTTGGTGGCTATGGCTTTTTCCCAGCGGGCAGAGAACATGACTCTCAGAGTTCCTGAGTCTGACATCTATCCATCGCTGAAGCGAGCAGTCTATTAGGGCATTGTATAGCACAGTGGGTGTCAGTGACAGTACCCTCTTTTTCATGTACGGCGTATTTGTCTTTGCAGGTTTTTTTAATGAGTGAGCCACCAACACTCACAAGGAAAAAGCAGGTGCATGAGCTGAGGAGGTTTTGGACAGTGAGTACCACACATCACACATCATGTAAGTGCCTAGTTCAGTGCGGTGGGAGACACACCAGGTTCCCACCTTGACATGCCTGCCTGTCTCTGAGCTGCAAGGAAATGTTGGGGTCCAGTTCCCTCCGGATGGGTAAAAAAAGAAACGAGGAAGGATGGATGAGAAAGTAATATACTCGCAGGGTAGGAGGTCTCATACTTATGTGTGTCCTGATGGATGCCTTGAGGATAAGATCTTTCCTCCTCACGTCCCAAGGTCTGTGGCCCCGGTAGTAGTAAGGATTCCTGCTCCCCAGAAATCAGCTAAGGAAAATTTCATTAAAGGTCTTTTTCTTTTTTTTTTTTTCCCAATGGTGCATGGGATTTTTCTCAAAGGGCAGACCTACGAAAAGAGTCTGAAAACCAGGGAAGCTAAGAAAAGTCACTTGAGGAAGTGTGCTCAGGAGTGAAGACTCGAGGCAGAGCTTGCAGGTAGATAGGGCAGCCAGCTGCAGTGAGGAAAGGCCATGCTGCTTGGGAAGAATTCAACAGAAAAGCACCGGAAATCAGTGGAGCAGAAATCCCATCCCCAGCAGCTGCTCGGTTTGCCCTTCTCAGGAGCCCTTAGTGCCTGCAAACCAAGCCCCTCACTGAATAATCGCACCAAGAAAGCCCATGAACACTGAGGGACTTCTGCTGTCTTGTTTTCTGCCAGGCCTCCATTACCACACTCATCAGAATGAAGTGTTTTAGTGTAAAGCTTCAGATATTCTTAGTTCGCATGTACTGGCGGTTACACTAGACAGACCCAATCAGTATGTTATTTTACTATTAGCTATTTATAACAGCGCTTCTCCAACTTTCTTGTCAGTTTTAGTCTATGCTTTAATTGAGGCATTTTACTGATTTCTCAGGTTGTAGGTATGTCTGCATTCCATATGTGCGCTCCTTTGTAGGTTATTATGTACATAGATCTACTCTGTGGATTGAAGAATAAATTTAACAGCTGCAATCCCATTGCCCAAATGTTTTTTGCCTAGTCCTGGTTATATCCCAACAGTTACACACAGGCTTTGCTCAGGGTAGATATTACCTGCTGATACCTACCCTGAGCAAAGCCTGTGTGTAACTGCTGCACAACTGTACACAACCGCGTGTAACTGTTGCACTGGTTGCACAACCAGTTGCACTTGTACCAAATCTGCAGATGAGACTGCACTGTGCTAAAGCCGTGCGACTTGTCTCCAGAGTTGGGGAGATGATGGTGAGCATCCATCTGCATACACATGTTCACGTAAACACAGAGGGTAGTTGCCAAATTTGAAATGGAAAATGGATTTAATACTGTGGGTACATCCTGGATTTCCCCGTAGGGTTTGTTTGGGCAGCAGGAGTGAAGGTGTTGGGGAATGTGTGGTTGTTTCCTTCAGCTGGAGGCTCCATGGCCTCATCATGTTGGAGAGCCCCTGTAAGACAAGTACATGTTTCTCGCTTAAGGCCAGACCCTGGCTTTGCCTGGAGCAGTTGCTTAGAGGTGGAAGGTATTATAGTATATGAGTTAATAGGGAGGAAAAAAGGCAAATTAATAATGAAGTAGACTGAATTTTAACAGCACTTCTGCTCTGCTCCTCTCTCAGAGGATTAAAAAGATGGTACTGAGACGGTTTGTTAAACAAATCTGTTCAGCTCCTGACCTTCACTGCTGCTGAACAATTTTCTTCTGCCATAACCATCTCTCTCATTTACAGAGAGATAAATAAAAAATGTGTGCAGTAAGTTATAAAACAGGGTGCATTGTCTGAAGGAGACACGTGCACTCTGTGACACCCACAGCTGACCTTGAAGCATATGACACAGGGCAAATGTAGCTGCAGGGAAGCTTACAGCTAGTCCTGCCTTAGTCACTGTCAGCGCGAGTTGTGTTGGAATGCCTTCCAAGGCACTGTTTGGCTTGAAATAGCTTCACATTTTAGAGTCGTTTTGAAATTTCTTTTTTTCATTTTAGACTTTGGTTGATTTTCCAAAGTGTAGCACTATATTAAAAGGATTTTCTGCCTGCCTTCTCCCCTGCTTTCTCCCCCCTCTCCTCTCTGCCAGCTATTCTCTTTTGCTCTTCCATTCCTGGCTCTGGGTTGTTGCAGTACTAGTATATACTCTTTAAAAAATCTAGCAGCTGGCTCAGCTGGCTCTGATCTTTTCCATTATTAGAATGTTTAAAGTCACTATCAGCTGTAACAGAATGGTAGGGGAGGAGGTTATCTTATGGCCCTTTTGTGCAGCCTAAGATAATAAATTCAAAACCTGTAGATAGCAGCTCCCATACAGGATTACACAAATAATAAAAAGGCCTGGGAATTCTAAATGAATAGTCAAACAGGTCAAGACGTGGATGTGAAAGAAAATATCTGATGAAACCCCAGTCTTTGCCACATTTCTCTTCTGTAGAAATAACAACGTTAAAGCCAATACACCATAAACATTGCAAGTAAATACATAGATTTTCAGGAGCCCCAAATCAGAATGCTTTTAATATAAATTTTGCGATCATTTCCAAATCACAATAACCAGGAATAAAAGTTCTATTGGACATGAAAAGGGATGTATCCATCCCTGCACCTCCATTAACACAGCCTGGTAGTCTGTGTGTCTCTTCCTGGCCACAGGAGGCAGAAATACCCAAGTCCCCATCTTGGGATGACTGTCCTTTTCTCCAAACTCCTTCTGTTACAATGAATGCATGTGTGTATTCTAGCCAATGATTATTCATTAACACTTATAAGACCACCTACATATACGTTTGCTAAATTCACAATATTGAATCTTTGTAACTTGCATGTTTTCCATAGCCTATTTCCCTCACACTTCATAATGTCCTTATTACTTGCCAGTGCATCATAGAGATCAATGCTGCAAACTGGTGCTTATATGCTTAACGTCACACCTGGACCTCTTGTGGACCTGTCTACAAATGGGTGGTCTCAGATATGTGGTTATGGTACAGGGACTTTCATGGATGTCTACACAATATCAATGAGCATTGCACAACAGCAAAGAAAAGATCCCCAAGGTATATCTGTACAAAACAGCCCTCCTCTTTTCTAGAGTGAGCTTTATTTGGGATGTCCTCAGTGCTAGCCTGTGCTTTATGCAGGTATAAAACAACTGGATTCTTTCCCAACATGTGGAATATGTTTCAGGGGTTATGGAAACTGTGTTTTTTTAGAATCATAGAATCATAGAATAGTTTGGGTTGGAACGGACCTTTAAAGGTCGCCTAGTCTAACCTCCCTGCAATGACCAAGGACATCTTCAACTAGTTCAGGTTACTCAGAGCCCCATCCAACCTGACCTTGAATGTTTCCAGGGATGGGGCATCTACCACCTCTGTGGGCAACCCGTGCCAGTGTTTCACCACCCTCATTGTAAAAAATTTCTTCCTTAGATCTAGTCTAAAACTACCCTCTTTTAGTTTAAAACCATTACCCCTTGTCCTATCGCAACAGGCCCTGCTAAAAAGTTTGTCCCCATCTTTCTTATAAGCCCCCTTTAAGTACTGAAAGGCTGCAATGAGGTCTCCCTGGAGCCTTCTCTTCTCCACGATGAACAACCCCAACTGTCTGAGCCTTTCCTCATAGGAGAGGTGTTCCATCCCTCTGATCACTTTTGTGGCCCTCCTCTGGACACACTCCAACAGGTCCATGTCTTTCCTGTGCTGAGGACTCCAGAGCTGGATGCAGTACTCCAGGTGGGGTCTCACCAGAGCAGAGTAGAGGGGCAGAATCACATCCCTTGACCTGCTGGACACACTTCTTTTGATGCAGCCCAGAATATGGTTGGCCTTCTGGGCTGTGAGCGCACATTGCCAGCTCATGTCCAGCTTTTCATCCAGCAGTATCCCCAAGTCCTTCTCTGCAGGGCTGCTCTCAATCCTTTCATCCCCCAGCCTCTATTGATACCAGGGATTGCCCCCACCCAGGTGCAGGACCCTGCACTTGGACTTGTGAGGTCTCATGAACCTCATCAGGTTCACACAGGCCCACTTCTCAAACTTGCCCAGGTCCCTCTGGATGGCATCCTGTCCCTCAGGCGTGTCAACTGCACCACTCAGCTTGGTGTCGTCTGCAAACTTGCTGAGGGTGCACTCAATCCCACTGTCTATGTCATTGATGAAGATATTAAACAGTACTGGTCCCAATACGGACCCCTGAGGGACACCACTTGTCACCGATCTCCATCTGGACATTGAGCCATTGACCACTACCTTTTGGATGCAACCATCCAACCAATTCCTCATACACCAAACAGTCCACCCATCAAATCCTTCAAATCCACCCATCAAATCCTCTCTCCAATTTAGAGAGGAAAATGTTGTGAGGGACCGTGTCAAAGGCCTTACAGAATTCCAGATAGATGACATCCATAGCCCTTCCCTTGTCCACTGATGTAGTCACTCCATCATAGAAGGGCACTAGGTTGGTCAGGCAGGACTTGCCCTTGGTGAAGCCATGCTGGCTGTCTTGAATCACCTCCCTGTCCTCCATGTGCCTTAGCATAGCTTCTAGGAGGATCTGTTCCATGATCTTCCCAGGCACAGAGGTGAGGCTGACAGGTCGGTAGTTCCCAGGGTCCTCCTTTCTACCCTTTTTAAAAATGGGTGCAATGTTTCCCTTTTTCCAGTCACCAGGGACTTCACCTGACTGCCATGACTTTTCAAATATCATGGAGAGTGGCTCGGTAACTACATCAGCCAGTTCCCTCAGGACTCTGGGATGCATCTTATCAGGTCCCATAGACTTTTGTATGTTCAGGTTCCTCAGGTGGTCATGAACCTGATCTTCTCTTACAGTGGGAAGGACTTTGCTCCTCCAGTCCCCGTCTTGTTGTCCATTCACTTGAGAGAAGTGAATGGGAAGAGAGCTTGCCAGTGAAGACTGAGGCAAAGAAGTTGTTGAGTACCTCAGCTTTCTCCTCATCTGTTGTTACCAGTCGTGTTCATCAGAGGGTATATGCTTTCTTTGACATTCCTTTTCTGGCTGACATACCTGTAGAAGCCCTTCTTATTATTCTTGTCGTCCCTTGCCAAGTTCAGCTCCAGCTGTGCCTTGGCCTTGCTGACCCCATCCCTACACAACTGGGCAGCATCCCTATACCCTTCCCAGGATACCTGTCCCTGCTTCCACTGCCTGTGCATTTCCTTCTTGCCCTTTAGTTTGACCAGCAGGTCTTGACTCATCCATGCCTGTCTCTTGCCTTCCTTTCCTGGTTTCTCACACCTGGGGATCGAGAACTTTTATGCTCTATGGAAAGTGTCCTTAAAGAACTGCCAGCTCTGTTCTGCTCCCTTGTCCCTGAGGGCAGTTTCCCAGGGGGTCCTATTGACTAACTCCTTGAAGAGCTGGAAATTTGCTTTCCTAAAATTCAGGGTCCTGACTTTACTCTTCTCCTGACGCATATCCCTCAGGACTGCAAACTCCACCAGTGCATGATCACTGCAGCCCAGGCTGCCTCCAATCTTGACATCAGACATCACCGATTAGCTCACTCGTGTTGGTGACCAACAGGTCCAGTAATGCATCCCCCTCTGGTAGGGCTGTATATTGCCTGGCTTAAGAAGTTATCCTCAATGCATTCCAGGAGTCTCCTGGATTGCTTATAACTTGCAGTGCTACTTTTCCAGCAGATGTCAGGGTGGTTGAAGTCCCCCAGCAGGGCAAGAGCCTGTGAGCACTATGCCTCCTGTAGCTGAAATAAGAAGGCTTCATCAATAGGCTCCCCTTGATTGAGTGGCCTGTAGTAGACACCAACCACAAGGTTCCCTTTCTTGCCTCAGTCTCTGATTCTTACCTATAAGCTTTCAACCTGCTCATGTCTATTCTCCAGAGACAGCTCTTCACACCTTATCCATTTCTTGATGTAGTGGGCAATGCCTCTGCCCCTCCTTCCTTGCCTGTCCCTTCTGAACAGCCTGTAGCCATTGATAGCCACACTCCAGTCAGGGGATTCATCCCACCATGTTTCAGTAATGGCAACTAGGTTGTAGCTTTCTAGCAGCACAGTGGCTTCCAACTCGTCCTGTTTGTTGCCCATGCTGCCTGCATTGGTGTAGAGGCACTTCAGCTGGGCTGTTGGCCATGTCACCTTCTTAGAGGAACACCCCTTAATTCCTTTGAGGTATTTCACTGGTGTTTCCTGGTTGGCCCCTATTACCTCAGCAGCCCCTGGCTCATCTCCGTAAGACTTCAAGTGTGCTGCAGTGTACCCAGCACTTCTCAGAGCAACTGGCTGAGGGCCGTCGCTAGCACCCTGTCCCTCTAACCTTGGTGTGTCATCACACAGCTTGTCATGGGCAGGCCTGATATTATCCCCCTCCCCCTTCAAGTCTAGTTTAAAGTTCTGTCAATGCTAGCTCATGAGCAAAGACCCTCTTCTCCCTTTGAGAAAGGTGAATCCCATCTGACAGCAGCAAGCCTGGTGCCGTGTAGGCCATTCCATTATCAAAAAACCCAACATTGTGGTGGTGACACCAGCCACGGAGCCATGTATGAATAGACTGGGCCTTTCTGTTTCTTCCAATGTTGTTGCTGCAACTGGAAGGAGAGAAGAAAAAATAACCTGTGCTCCAGGTTCCCTTTCCAACCGTCCCAAGGCCCTGAAGTCTCTTCTGATTGCTTTTGGGACTACGTGTTGCAGCTTCATTGCTACCGACATGGAAAAGCAGTAATGGGTAATAGTCTGAGGGCTGTACCAGGCTAGGAAGTTTTCTGGTGATGTCCTTAACCTGGGCCCCAGCGAGGCAGCAAATTCCCTAAGAGGAGGGTCTGTCCGGCATATTGGACCCTCTGTTCCCCTCCGAAGGGAGCCGCCTACAACTTTAGTCCATCTTTTCTTCCTCGTGGAGGTGGTTGTGACACAGCCTTTCTGACCTTGGCGACACCACAGGTGTAGATGGACCATCATCCACATCATCCATTGACTGGCCTTCCACATCCAGAGCCTCATACCTGTTGTACAGGGGCACCTGGGAAGGAGAGGTGGGCAAGGAGGGGGTTTGCCTGCTGCCCTGAGCCTGGACTTGCCTCCGTTCACTCCTGCTAAGCTACTGCCTTCAGCCTGGTGGAGGTAGGATACAGGATCCCCTTGATCTTGTTTTTTTTCTGGTGGCTGTTCCTGTTTCTGTCTCAGGGAGGACAGAGCGTGGTTCCACCAGTCTATCTCTTTCTCAGCCTCCCTGATGCTCCTTAACCTTTCTACTTCTTCTCGTAGCTCTGCCACCAGGCTGAGCAGATCATCCACCTGGTCACACCTCACACAGCCGTTCTCACTACTGCCATCTGTTACCAGCAAAAGGCTCTGCCACTCTCTGCAGCCTGAGACCTGGGTGGCTGCAAGTTTTCGTGGGAGTGTGTAAATTCAGTTTCAGGGTTTCAAATAGCAGATCTGAGATGCTGCCTTCACACGATGCACAGGACTGAATTAGTACAAGCTCATTCTGCCAGTTCAAACTCATATACAATTTTTGAACGGGTAATTTCATCCCATCATACTTTCTGCTGGATCAGGTATCTGTCTTTGTGCAGCTGACACAGAGCCAGCTAAACACTGTACAGTGTGTTTTGGCTAATCCAAAGGAAATGTAGTTGTGTCCTTGCACCTAGCTATCATATTTGTACTGTGAGTTGATCTAATAGCAAGCTGATCTGGTATTAACGGACAAGAAACCAAGGATGTAGTTAGAGGTGACATTAAAAAATGGGAGATTTTCTCAGAAGCCTGGAGATGGGACCAAAAAGTGGGTCTGTTTTAGAAGCTGAGGAAGAATCCTCTTTTCTCACCCTGAGGACTGAGTGCCTTACGCTGCTACTCAAGCACTCCTGGTAGAGTTTCTGGCCATTCCCCCAGGCTGCCGCTGAAGCCAGCTCTGGCCACGGCTCTGGGAACGCTACAGTAGGATGGGAAGCCCAGAATAGTGGGCTACAAAAAAGCTTTTTAGTGAATAAAAGGGCAACAGGATAAAACGAAGAAGATCCTTTCACAATTAAGAACTATGGTAAAAACAAGGATTACAAGGAGAGTGTCAAAATCCAGTTGTATTATTGGGCTTTAGAGAGTTAAATATTTTAGTCTAGACATAAACGTCATAATAAACAGACCTTTTCAAAGTGAATACTTTTACCATTTCAGTAGACATCTTGAAATTAGTTTCTTTGTTATATCTCTAAGTACTTTTCCAGCAAATCCCTCCTACATCAAACTGACTGTGATCTTCTCCATTATCTAAATAAAATGGACACCTGATCGAATCCTGAAGTAGCATCTTTGATAGCTCTTTCATCAGCTTACAAAGGTGTATGTTATTTGTCCCTGCTGTGGGGACAGTGCGGGGAGGATGCCAGTGGGGAAGAATGTTGGTATTGACCCAAATTTGAGCAGTTTTGTTGCTAGCTAAAAGCTGAATCTAAGCAGTTTCAAAGAGAATCAAATGTACCAGAATAAATCACTGAAATCTGACATCTGAGGTACATTTGAAATGGAAGTGAATTGATTCATTGTAGCATTAACACACATTTTAATTTACTGAATGTACGGACAATTTTTATATATATATTACTCCTTATATTGCTGCCCGGCATTAGTGAATTCCATGATACAAGGTGTTCTATTGCGTTATTGACTGGCATGCTCTTCTAGAGTTTTAGCTGAAATTTCTTTTGTACTTAAATAACAGCCTGGTTTATTAAGATTTTGCAGTGAGTTTAGTTTGTGTTAGGCAATTAATACTGTTGCTAGGGAGCACCAATAACAGTTTTGAAGAATAATTTGCTTAAGTGTGTTTAAATGGTTTTGCAGCAGGCTTGGAAGAGTTTGAATTACATTCATGATGTTTCAGGTATTGCAGTTTTAATGGACTTGCACTTTACTGACTTTTTGAGTAAAGTCCAAGAATGCCTTGGATTATCCCCTCTTTTTTCGCTCTGAAAAATCCATAAAACTTAAAAATGGTGGGAGATGTGACAATGATGGTGACGTGTCACCATTTCTTGTTTCCTCACTATTGTCTGACTGTCCTTTTAGGAGTAAAACATCATTCCCTTCTTGGTCTTTTGCCTCCTTCTGCCTACCCCAGACTGGTTTTACTTCCACATTTCAAGTCCTTCTCTTTTTACTTGGGAAAAAAAAAACCCTGCAGGGAACCTTTCCCTCTTCCTGTCCCGAACTTTTCTTCACTTACTTTTTACATAGGATTCTTTATTTAAAAATTAGTAAATATGTATATGTAAATGGGAGAGAAAAGAAGAACAATGAGCTAACCTTTGATCAACGTAAGAAGTTAAAAACTTAAATTTGTTCCAGTGACATCATGCATTATGTGAAAGTGGGAATACAGAGATGCATCTTTGATAGAAACAGCTTCAGCATCAATGAAGTCACATCAGCTTGCTTTGGCTTAGGTACTAGCCTTGTAGTCTCAGAGTGATATCCCAATTTTTTAATTAAAAAGAAATGCTATATATGTTTGGGGCTTCTTTTAAAGGCCTCTGAAGACTGGAAAAATACCTTTTACTTCCATGGACTTTGCACTGTGTTAGTGCTCAGCTTTTCTTACCAAAGCCCACCAGGAATGTCAGTGCAAGTCTGCCACAGATTTGCCAGTGGCCTTGATCACCATAAAAGAGTGTCAAATAAGAGAAGCTGAAATTAAGATTTGGAAGAAAATGATGCACTAATCGTAAAAAGATAATTGAATTACACTTTCTGCAGAGAGCTTTAATGCTGCAATACTATCTGAGTTTTCTACAAGACAGCTTCTAAGTGAATATGTATTTTTTTAGAAATGGAACTTAAGATAAAACAAAAATATTAGGGACCCTCAGACTCCAGATGCAGCAATATTCACTAACATTAAATCACACATAGAAAAACCATTATTACTTTTTACTAAAGCAAAATTTTTTATTGTCAGAGTTGCACATTAAAGGTAGTATATGAAAAGAAAAAGTCCATACTAGCTAGCCTATTTCCAAACTGAATTTTGAAGTAAGGTCTCTGAAGCATTTTCTGAGGTCTCTGACTTTCTTTTTTAGATAATAGCCTCGATTTCTCTGGGTTGTGAAAAAACAGTGGCTAATTACCAAAGGTCAAGTTAGGGGTTACTGGGGAAAAATGATGTATTTAAGTCTTATGTCCATTATCTAATATTTTATGCTAGCAAAAGTTTGAGGCTTCTCCATGAGAAGTGAAGAGTAATCTGAAGTTTAAGAAGTAACAAGCACTTCCTTGCTCACAATACAAGTCTTTAATCTGAGAGTTTATCTGTGAGAGTAGTCATGAGGATGTTAGGATCAGGTAACTTGTTTCCTATAAGTCTTTTAGTGTAGGTAAAAAACCCCAAAACAAATCAAACCCAAAAAACCCGAACCCACAGCAAAAAGCAGTCCTCAATTCCCTTTCAAGATCTTTAAAGGATCTTGAAGTCATTACAGGTGAAAAAGTAGTCTGACTGTGAAAACATCCATTTCATGGTGCATTTATTTTGTTTCCCATAAACAAAATTCTGCAAGCAACATATTAAATATTTCATGATAGCAGATGCAAGATGTGGTATTCAGCTAGTTTTATCCTCTGTAATCCGAGACGAAAAAGGTCCGCTCTGTGTTTTTACCTAGGGCAGAGACAGAACATGCAATGGTTATAATGCTTGCAGAGCTTCCATACCTTGCATTACAATCCAACTTAAATGAAATTGCCCTGTGTTTTGTCTACTAAACTTAAAATTAATTTAGCTGCAGCATGTTGGGTTAAAAAAAAAACCCAAACCAACAAGAAACAGCCCTTGGTTTGAGTTCTCCTTATGCATTTTGGAGACCTCAGGAAAATCTGATTCTACTGGAGTAGAACTTTATTGATTGTGAAACAGGGCATACTTTTACCTTCAGTGTCTTCACCTCTGTATAATAACAAGACTCATCCTACCAGCCAGTGAAGGAGGAAAAATGTATCAAAACCAACCAAAGTGAAGAAGCTTGGTCTTCTCTCTCCTGATGACAATGCCTTACTGCTATCTCCTCTTTTAACTGAATGTGGGCTTTAACTCCATGGCAGTTTCTTTACATTTATTGGCATACATGTGATCATTTTTAGCATTTATCACTTCAGTCTCCACTTGTTTTTAACTCAACAAACTCTGTCATTGTCACGCGGTAGTTACCTTCATTCCAGATACTGAAACTGATATCCTACTCCTCATTTCTGAGTAGAGTCTAGGCCTTTTCCTTCCACCTTTAGGATATCTAGAGCAATCTCCATTGTCTTTATCACTTACTACCCATGGGTCGCTGAAAGACTCATTTCTGTAGTTAGCGGAAGGGAGGGGGATTATTTCCCATAGTGACTGTGCATTACATTGCTCTGCTCTAACCATGGTAATATATATAAGGTAAGATATATACCTCTAACAAGTTATAGAATGTGTCTGATAAGTGGCTGATGAGGCTGTTACTCCATTAAGGACTTCTGACAGCAAGATACAAAGTTGTACCAATGTAATGCAATTGGAATATTTCACTTAGCTTGAGCTATTATAGATTTTTCACTGACAACCAGAAGCTTGGCAGCTTTATTTTGAGAGCTATTTACAGTCCCCAAAGTGTAAAAGAGATTATTTTATTGTATACTTTGATATCATTTCCTTATTATGTACTCCCTGAAATTACTTTTCTGTTACAACATACTGAAGAGTAATAAGAATGTTAAGTATCATTTTTATATTGCATTTTTCTGATGATTTTGGTATAACCAATTTGCGCTGACATAAATACTGGATTAATAATAATAAGGATATGACGGTTCACAGTGTTATATTGCTCTGTGTATAAAAAGAGCCTATGCTGTCCCAATTCAAAATAATTCAGGTCCTCTGGCCTTTGTTGTCACACGATTCTTCAGAGCTTTATCAGATAACATCACTTTTCTTGCCTTAAATCTCTCCCACTCTCCGCTTTCAGTAACTTTTGCCAGTTGGTGAAGCTTGAGCCCTCTGTGACAGAGGCTCCATCCCTCCTCTGTCAGCTGGGCATTCAGCAAGCTGAACAGGATGTCCACCCTTTGCTGGGAGTACTGGGAGCAGGACGAAAGGCTTCCTTCTCTATTGCATGTGTTTTTATAGCGGCCAGTGCACAGCTTATTTCTATGCCAGAGTGTGACTTTTTCAGCTTCTTTTGTCATTCTTTATCACTATTATTTAATGAAGTAGTTGTTTGGGGAATAATGACTTAGCTGATATGACTAGCAGCACATGCAGAAGAGAAAATACTGATTCTCTGAAGGTGAAGATACCTTCTATTAAATAATGGTGAAAAATACCTCGCCTGGTTTTCATGCCACATCTTACAAAAGACAGTAAAGATGCCTCACACATTCCTTCTTAACGTCATTTTCAGTTGCCCATTCCTGTGACACTATGTAGCTGTTAAGGCTGATTTTCTTATGCATCGTCTCTCACTCAGTTTTGAAGTGTCAACAAAGGCAGATTAGACATTGTGGTAAAACCGAAGAGCTTAATTTCTCTGTCTTGTTTTCAACCTGTTACCTGACAGTTTCTTTTGGTGTTGAGTCATTCTGTTATTGTGAGAAATAGTGAATAATCATTCCTTATTCACCATTTCTGCATCATTTTAAAATTATATATTTAAGACTATTATTTTATATTGATAGTTTAATGTTATGTTCCTTTAACATTTTTAATATTATGTCCTGCCTCAGTCTTCTCTTTTCCACTTTGGACAGTCCTAGTCTATTTTGTTTGACACCCATTTCAGTCATGTGGTCATCCAGGTTTCCTTTATTTCAAATTTTTCTAGTTATTCTGTATTACAGTAGGAATTACCACCTGTAGATTTATACGTATCTCTTTCAAACAACAGTTCTCAATGACTCCAGGTCATTAGAGTCATTGATGATAACTAGCACCTGTCAATCTAAAAATGTCTGAACAGAGCTACTTTTCCCCTGTGTTTGTTACTTTGCACTAATGCCATCAAAGTCAGGACACCGGTGTGGCAGGACAGCAGCTGAGTCTGGGTAGCAACTCCAGACTTTACCAAGTTTGGCTGTCCAAAGCAGAGGTAAAGGTTCAGGGACTGGAAAATCAGGGACACAGAAGACCACATCTCTTTAGGCATCCCATCTCTCCCAGCAGACTCCACTGTCTGTGTTCTGCAGAGATCCCAGGAGGGATGGAGCAGGATCGTAGGAATACCACCCTGCGAAAAGGCCTGAAAATGCTCAGCTAACCTACATGTTGAAGTGACTGATATCCACTGTGTGGCTCTGGACTGGGGTTGCTCTCAGAGTAGAAAGATAGGGTGGGCTGCACTCTGCATAGAGGACATCCTAATTAAGAAGAAAGTATGGAGAATAAAAAAAAAAAAAAAAAAAAAAAGCCACAACCAAACAAGGTAAGGCAGGTACTAGGCAGAGGGGTGAGTGGGTTTGGAGGTCCTACAGAGTGGACAAAAGAAGCCCATGCCTGTTATCTGCACAAAGAGAAACCCGAGCAGGTTAGGCACAATAAGCTCCACTTGTTATGTTAGCCCCTGGGGTCTTCTGGCAACATATCTGTAGGTCACAACTCACATGGGCTTTGGAGCATGAACTAGGCCTCCATCCTCCAGTGTCATGTGAATGTGGGTTAACTTGCCGATAGGTCTGTAGAAAGCGTTTAAGTGCCCAGTGGGCCTCAGCTCCTAGGTGCTATTGAGAGTGGTGCTGCTGATTTTGTTGTGGGAACACAAACAGCTCCCATTCAGCCATCTGAAAAACACAGTCATGGAAATAGGTGCTGGAGCGTGTCCAGAGAGGCAGCACTGTGAGGTGCTGGAGCGTGTCCAGAGAAGGGCAACGAAGCTGGTGAAGGGTCTGGAGCACAAGTCTGATGAGGAGCGGCTGAGGGAGCTGGGGTTGTTTAGCCTGGAGAAAAGGAGGCTGAGGGGAGACCTCATCGCTCTCTACAACTACCTGAAAGGAGGTTGTAGAGAGGTGGGGGTCGGTCTCTTCTCCCAGGTAACAAGTGATAGGACAAGAGGAAATGGCCTCAAGTTGCGCCAGGGGAGGTTTAGACTGGATATTAGGAAATTCTTCTTCACTGAAAGGGTTATCAAGCATTGGAACAGGCTGCCCAGGGAAGTGGTTGAGTCACCATCCCTGGAGGTATTTAAAAGATGTTTGGATGAGGTGCTGAGGGACATGGTATAGTGGTGGTCTTCGTAGTGTTAGGTTTATGGTTGGACTTGGTGATCTTAAAGGTCTTTTCCAACCTATACGATTCTGTGATTCTGTGAAAACACAGCAGGAATGAATGGTTGAAATGATTTTATGTTCCTTGAGCACCACCTCACAGGTAAGAGTGTCTCCACTCCCTGTTTCATGTAGGCTGTACCGTTTTATATAAACTTTGGACTCTGTGGCTCTCATAGGCTTGGCTGCTAAGTCTCATGTTTCTGTGGGAACACCATTATCCACTGGAAAGTTGGGTGATACTCTTTCTAATTTAAATAGTTGTGTGAGCCCATAGGCACAACAAGCTGCTCATCTTGTCTGTGGACTCCCCTCTCATTTTGCTCTTTCAGAATGGTTTTCCAGGATTCTCACTTTGTTTCCGCAGTGTCTCGCCACCCATTTCTTGGCCAGGCAATCCAATGTCCTCCTTCCATCCTGCATCTTCCTGTGACAGCAACCTCCATTGTCAGGAGGAATCACGCTGTTGAAGTAAAAACAAAATTAGCTTTTCACAGCTCATAACAGTGGCCCTGTGCACAGAAAGGTTTTTCAGTCCATTGCAGTTAATGTCATGTTTCCAGCCCGATACAGTCCCATCACAGTGTGCTTCTAACCTAGAGGTGTTGCAGGGTGGATGCATCCTGCCAACATCCCTGCAAAGAAATGGTGTTCCAGCTGGATTGTGTCCCATGCTTCAGAGTATCGAAAAGCTCCAAGATAAGGGTATACTGGGATGCTGGTAAGGTGGAAGGCTGAGACCTGTTGCCATCTGTAAAATGCTGAGCTGCAAGAAGGAGGGGTAAAGTTGTCAGTCAGGTGCCCTACTTACCCTTCTCCTTTACCCCCCATGCTTTCCACTCTCTGCTTCCACTGCATTTCATGGTTAGAAAAAAGACCCAGGGTAATACCAAAGTTCTGCACTGCTGATAGAGGGCAACGTACTTCACATGGGCAGCAGGGAAGACAGTAAGTAAGCTGGAGGGTGGATGTGACAGGGCTGGTATAAAGGTGCTCTTAGGGCTGCAGTGTGAACACAGCTGGGTGTGCTGACACTAAACCTGTGCGAACCCAATGGGTGAAATCTCGGTACTCGTCTACGATAGCATTGGTAACGCAGGAGCTGGATCAGACTTGTACTTTGTGCAAGTGTAAACTGAAGCTTTTAAAAATAGTAACACATAATGTTTTAAGAGCATAAATAAGAAATGGAGTGGATCAGTTAACAGAAATACTATCAGTATAAACAGTAGGAGAACAAATTAAGGCACTTACTTAGTTTTGCTCCAAATTAAACCATGGCTTTGCTTATGTGTATAAAATTAAATGTGTGCACAAGCTGTTGCTGAAAGACTGGACACTGACACTTAACTCTATCCACGTATTGTATTTTCAGGTGCAATTTAGTACAACTGAACCACTGCGCAGGATTTCATGGACTCCATTAGCCTGTCAGCAAGGGATCAGAGAGTCATCTGTGTAAATTGCCATAAGTCTGTGGCAGTGGCGGTCAGGTCTCAGGAATGTAACTGAGATTTAAATAATATCTATGATAAGTGTCCACGATTTTATGTAGGCTGTCTGCAGGGGAGGAGAAGTCCAGGCTAATAGGAGATTTTTTTAATCTTTGCCTGAATAACATATTCATTCTTCAAGCCCCACGTTTATTGAAATGCAGGTCAAAATGAAGCAAATAGTTAAAAGCACAAAATATGACTTACTGGGGTTAGAAGGCAATAGACGCTTACTTTTATTAAAAAATGCTGAAAAATAAAAGCAAATCTAAGAACAACTCAGAGCATCATTAGGCAATGACTGAGATAATGCCATATAGCGTCCTCTCAGCTCTTGCTTTTTTGTGCAAGTCTGCTGTGTGCTTCAGCCTGAAGGCAGAAGAAGCAGCTTTCATTCACCCCTCCTACACTGTGTGGGACTGTCAAATGACAGCCCTTGAAAGTAATCATTATTATGACATAACAAAAGGGTTTTTTTTAAAAAAAAGGAAAGCAGCCATTAACAACTTATTCAAGTTGATATTTCTGCTGTTTTCATTTAAGTATTGCCTCCTCTATGACAAATATAAAGATTCTTGACTTAAAAAATGCTTTAAAGTGCAAGTTTTACACCAAACTATTTTGTTTTACTTAACTCTTTCCCCACTTGCTGGAAAATTGAAATCAGTTGGTATAAATGTCTAGGATGAAAAAGCACAGCTTGTACCCATTCTACAATTCTGATTATCTAACACCCACATTTAATAAATATACCCTTTATTTAATGGCAGGCTTGATTTAAAAAAAAAAATGTGTTTAAGTTTAGTTTGGATTCAGGCAATGGAAACTGCTTTGTTTTATTAGAATAAAAGTGAGGGGGTTTTGCTTGGAAGAAATTCTGCAACAATCAAGTTTTGTTAAAAATATAAAAGCTTTCTGTATTTTTCATGCAACTAAGTAATGACAACTGTAGATCTAAGATCCCTTCTAACTTGTATTTATTATCTTCTTATATTCAAAATTTGCTTTAAACCTTAAGATTTTGGGTCTAACAAAATGTTTCCTGGAAAATCCTGGTTTGGAATACAGGTATGTTAGGCCATTTGGACCAATTTTTGATACTCACTTGAATTAGTCAGTGGGTAGAATAAACTGCTATTTAACATGAGAAAGAGGCTAAGAATTTATCCTCCAGGGGAGATTTGTCCACATATATCCCAATTCACAGTTGGGCTTTCCGAGGCTTTTACTGTAACTAAAGCCTCAATTTTGCAACTCTTATTCAAAAAAGCTCTTGACCATGCATTAGGTTTTAAATGCTCGCTTCACTACTGCTAACACCAATGGAACCTAAATGTACATATAAGTACTTTCCTGGATAGGGTTGTACCTAATCACTTGTTTTGAATCTTTGCAGAACAAAGACTCAAATCACAGTAACTGGCATAAATTTTGTTTATACTGTTCTCAGCAGCTTCATCTGATTTCAGTTATTTTATCTCACTTTAAGTGTACATACTTACATGTTGATAATAAAATATTAGAGTACATCTGATATGGAGAATGATGATATAGCTCTCAAATTCCCATGACCCCGACAACATGTTCCAGGTTTAGATCACTATAAATCACCTGACCTGTGGGCAAAGTTTCTTCATTCCTGTGTAAGTCCTTCTGAGACAGGTGTAGGACTCTGTAGATGCCTCTTATCACGCGCAACTCTGTCTAACGCAGTTCTTTTCTTGACGACTGTCCAGAAAAGACGATTTCTCAAGACTGACGATTTTTCTTGACGACTGTTTCAGGGTGATGCTGATCATGCCTCCAGAAGGAGATCAGTGCATCAGGTATGCCGTGTCCTCTCCATCTGCCTAACAGCGTGCAGCAGCTGCACCAGTCCTCTTGGGAGATGCCCCGCTGAGCACCAGAAGGGGCTACTCAGAGCCGCCACTACCTAAAGAAGTCCTTCATCCCTGGTGTCTCTGATTTAGCTCAACAGTGGCAAAAGTAGCTTGGGCAAATTTGGAAACTTCAGAGTTCCTCTGAGTTTAACCTTTCTCTGTTCCTCCTTGCTATGTATGTGAGGTTTTGGCTCATATATATGGCTGTATTGGACCACTACAGCTAAGCTGCAGCTCTGCACAGCTTCTAAAAGTTGTAATTATCTGGATGGTTTTTCTGAGGAAAATCACAGTCTATAGGAAATCTAAGAAAAGTTGTGATCCTGGTATATTGGTATGATATGCTAACCTAACGTTCTTGTACTTACATTTCACTGCTTCAGAAAAGTTATCGTAAGGGGCAGATTTTTGATTTCTGTGTGGAAGGTCTTACCTTTAAAAAGAAAAATAAATTTAGATTCAATTTCCCTTTACCTGCACTATAAGTACTGGATTAATTTCTAAACATGCTTATCTTCCGCTTATTTTGCCATAAAGATATTTCAATTTACCTATAGTTCTTTCTTATGATTAACTTCAGCTTTCCTGAAAAAGATTCCCTTTATCAAAGGGGAACATTTTTAGTAAAATTTTGCATTCTGCACCTGTTGTGGAGGTGGATAGAGATTTAATTCTGGATGGGTGAAGAGGGAGCTTTGTTAACTTAATATTATGTTTAATTCACATGACAATGCTGTAGGACCTCAGATTACCAGGTGCTTGACAAAGACAGAGCAAAAAGAGTGTCTTCTGCTTCAAAGACCTTATAGTTTAAGCTGAGAGTGTCAGCAGCCATCTCCTGTCCTGCCCAACAGATGACTAGAGGCTGGGGCCATTCTTTAATTTCCTGTCCTGGGAGAAGAGTATTAGCAGTAAACAGTTTTAAGTTCATCAAGGATTAAAAACAAGATAAAGACATTGGACAGTAAATTCAACTCTCCAGACCTTTAAATTTTCCTGTCTAAGGTTACTCTTAAATTTGTATTTACAGAATATAATGGAACGTCATATAAAAAAGGCATCTGTGTAACAGCACCTATGTTCCTGAGAAACCCTTAGGTGTGCTGCTATGGTGTATTACATGAACTATATCTCTGTGTTAACTTTGTCAAATACTTCCACTGATTTATTTATTCATCAATTCATTCTTTCCTCTGTTTTCTTTTAAGAGATAATTCCCTGTGTGACAAGTAGTGACAAGACTGAGAGGCAGAAAGACTGGAGTCTTCCCTTTGCCCCTGTAAGAGGCATGATGGAATGAGTAGATGAGTTTCCACTGTTGAGCCTTTGTGCCTCATGTCAGATCTATGAAGTTAAGTACTCGAGGTCAGAGGGTCTGTTTCCATGTAAGCAGATGTAATTCCATTGATTTCATATCATCAGTCACGCTTGCATTTTGGTTCTGAGAATGCCAGCGCTAACTCTGATTAGATGAGATGTCAATTGAGATGTGGACAGCCATCTTCAGGAAGCCGACTTGATAATATTCATTTTATGAAGGCAATTGAACTCATATAGGGACTTCCAGGCATTTTAAGATAAGCTGCATTTGAACTAGTGAGTAGGAAATCAAAGACAGGCTGAAAATCTCTGCCAAGGACACTGCCTGCCAGGGAGAGGCGAGGGATGACTGCTCTGCAGGGGAAGGGGAGCTGGGAGCTGAGATTCACAGCAAGGCGGGCAGAGGCAGTACTGTCACCACCCAGGGCTGTCCCACTGCACCTGAGCCAGAAGTGCAAAGCAGGCCCATGATAGCAACAGACAAGCATCAGGCACAGACCAGCGTTCACCCAGCAAATCCACAGTGATGAGTCAAGTCCAAGGTGAAGCCAGAAAGTCAAGGCAGAGGTTCAGGACCAGAGTCAAGATCAGGGAGGCACAAGATGGGGCACAGTCACAGCTGCAAAGCAGCCAAAATGCAGCTCAGGTGGGGACCAAGCACAAAAGCTTCAGCTCCAAAGCAGCTCCCAAGAGGAGAGAGAGCCCCCTCTGAGGCTTTCCCAGCTCTTGGTGCGCAGCAGCTCTCATCGGTGATCTGGCCTTGAGCATGGCCATCTAAACTCCTAGAAAGGGGAGACTGTGCTCCAGACCCTGAACACTACCATCACACTTGTGGCCCAGTGCTGCAGGATACCAAATGAATGGACTGGGACAGGTCCTGAGCTCCTGGATGCAAATGAACAACCTGGCTTTGTACTGATTCCATGCTGGGGCAAGATCTGGGTATGCTTCAGCCCCTTTCCTTCATGCCTGGGCTCTTGCCAAATGGACATCAGCATATTGGTTGCAGGTGAACCATGATGCATAATGAGATGACTAGATGTCAGCCAGGTTTTCTTTTTTTCAGTGAATCTTATATTTGACAAAAAAAAAAAAAAAAAGAGGCAAAAAAAGCAGTGTTGGAACAGCTGCAATCATGTGATAAATTCAGCCTGGATTTGCTAAGTTTTGGTCACAGTGAAAATGGCAATAATGCTAGAAATGTCAAAACAGTTCATTCTTACATTTTCTAAAATATCTTTACATGTACTTCCAAAACCTTTCATTCCAGACACACAGTGGGCTGGCTTGGCAATGTTGTCAGCATAAAAGTGATCCCTTTCTATTCATTGAGAAGAGAATTCACACAGTCTAATGAGGGATCGATGAAAGTCCCTTCTTTCTTTCACATTTACAATATCCTAGCTACCGTCTTTTAAGGTATTCTGAGTTACTTTCAGACACATTTAAATGTGTGCTGGACCAATGACAACATGCAGCCTTGTGATGGAGACATTGGCAGAATGGGATATGTGGATTACATCCACGTACGGCCAGGGTGTGAGCTCAGGCACTTGTGCCCTGCCCATCTGCTTACTCCCTGGCTGTGTTTTGGAGTGCTTCAGTCAGCTCTCCAGCATAATTTGCTATAGTGGGAAATACTGTGGGCAATATGGATGTGGGCTGGCTGGTGCCACCTGGCCTTGTAGCTACACAGTGGTCCAGTGGTCCATATCCTCTTTTGTTTCTGAGTATGCATGTTGTCAGAGGTTACTGTCTCAGTAGAGACAGTGATATGTTCTGACATCTCATCTTACCTGTGTTCACAGACTCATTCTGGCTGTTCTGGATTCCTGCTCACCTTACAAGGGTGGACTTCTGCCTTTAAAAGGCTTGTACTGCTTAGCCGTGTTCAACCATTTGGCTGTCCCTCAAAAGAGTGCCTACAGAGGCAGGTGCCCCTTTCATTCATTTTACAGCTCCTCCAGGGAATGGACTTCCTCTTATTCTCTCACTAAGGCTGAGTGAGTTCCTAAGGCTAAGCGTTCCTAGCTAAGGACAGCTTCGGCAGGATGGCTTTCAGACACCCCAAAGCAGAATACATTGGGCAGTCCAGTGAGAGCTGTGAGAGGTAAGCAGGCTTGATGACTGTCCTGGTTTCAGCTGAGATAGAGTTAATTTTCTTTATAGTGGCTGGTATGGGGCTATGTTTTGGATTTGTGCTGAAGACAGTGTTGATAATACAGAGATGTTTTAGTTGCTGCTGCACCAGTCAAGGACTTTTCAGCTTCCTGTCCTCTGCCAGGTGCAGAAGAAGCTGGGAGGGGACACAGCCAGGATAGTTGATCCAAACTGACCAAAGGGCTATTCCATACAACATGACGTCATGTTCAGTATATAAAGCTGGGGAAGAAGAAGGAAGGGGGGACATTTGGAGTGATGGCGTTTGTCTTCCCAAGTAACCATTACGCGTGCTGGAGCCCTGCTTTCCTGGAGATGGCTGAACACCTGCCTGCCCATGGGAAGTAGTGAATTAATTCCTTGTTTTGCTTTGCTTGCATGCACAGCTTTTGCTTTCCCTATTAAACTGTTTTTATCTCAACCCTCAAGTTTTCTTACTTTTGCTCTTCCGATTCTCTCCCCCGTCCCACCGAGGGGGAGTGAGTGAGCGGCTGCGTGGTGCTCAGTTGCCAGCTGGGGCTAAACCACGACAATGACATCAAGAATGAACTACTCAGACACCTTCTCTTTCTCCCTCCCCCCCCCCCCCTTGTTTTATCTAGTCCCTCTGTCTCTTTTTTCTGTCAAACACCTGAGAATTAATTATTCTACTCTATGTTTAATACATTTAGTTTTCTTGTTTTTATTTTGGTGAGAGGATTTTTTCAATGTTTTGGTTTGGCAGTCAAATGGAAAATGTAATTATTCTTATACCCTTAATCTTTATGGCTTTGTTGCACATATAGGATTGTGAATGAGCAAGGTAGTCAGGAGGCAAAAAATGAATAGTGTAAAGTATCCAGTACGTTTTACATGTGCTGTTCTTTTGGAAGCAAAATTTGCCAGGCCAGTAGATGAAATTTAGTTCAATTTACTAAACTTGGTTTTCCTTGGATAATGAAATTTCCAGGTCAGAGGGAAGAAGAAAAAGTCTCAGAACACTGGGTCTGAAATAGGAGGTTGCAGAGGTAAAACATTTTGTAGAATATACACTCAAAGCCTAGAAGGCCAGAAGCCATTAAGATCTCGTATTCTGACCTTTCATGTTGCTTGAGCAAAATTGTCCGTTCTTGTATTATTGTGCATTTGAGTGAAAAACAAAAATGTCTCTTTTAGCAAAAAAAGCCAGTTTAAGTTTAAACACTTTCAGCTAATTCGAATTCTGCACAGGCTTTAACAGTTAAAAATGTGTAGCTTGTCTGTGAATCAGAGTCTTTCGTTCTAGTTTTCTTCCCCACATAGATTCTCATAAATTGATTTATCCATCCTTGAACCTTCTCTTTGATAAGCAAAATAGAGTGAGTTATAAAGCAGAGCTTCTGACCCTTCAATCTTTGTCATGGCTCCTCCCTGAACTCTTAATTTTTCAACAATCTTCTGGACACCTAGAGAAGGAAGCGTATTCCCGCCACATATGAAAACAGAATTTTCTGTCCTCATATTGGAAATTTCCTTTGTTTATATATCCTGGGATTGTTTTAGCCCTTTGGACAGTGTCAGCCTAGGTTTTTATATTCAGATTGTCCAGTGTGATCCTCAAACTCTTTTCAGACTGCTATCTATGTTACCATCCCCCTACCTGTATGTATAATCTGCATTTTTTATTCTTGGATATGAATTTATATTTATCCCTCTTGCTTTGCATTTTGCCTGTCTGAGCACTGCTTAACACCATTCTCTTTATCAGTGACAGAGCCTGTTCACTCTTCCCGATCCTTAACACTGTGATCTGCAAATCTTATCTGCAAGGATGTTGTTATGTTTCCTTCCAGGTCACTGAGAACAGTGTCACACATGTCAGAATGAAACCCTGCTCCCTGGAGGGATCCCGAGAAGCACACGTACTCGAAGATTATACAGTTACAATTATCTTTTGAGATCTATCAGCTCACTAGTTTTTAATCCATTTGCCATGTGAAATTTTTCTGTTGTTCTAGTTTCTTAATCAAAATGTATAACATCAAGTCAAATATTTTCTTCTCTGCTGATGTTAGATCAATGCTGTTATCTTTATTGACCAGCCTTCCCTATTATACAGAGATACTAATTTAGCTAAGCAAGCTCTAGTTTTCATGAAGTCAGTGGGCAGGCATTAATAAAAGTAGTTTCCCTTAGCGGTGCAGTGAGGACACTCCATAGCAGAGGGAACATCTTAATCTCGCCATCCATTTTCACCCACATGAAGAAAAAGTTGGTGCACCTGAACTTCCCTTATGAGGGAGGGAGGGTGTGAAAGAGCCTTACCTCTCTGGCTGGAAGAGGGCAGAGAGGCTGCCCCATGTCAATGACAGCAGATTCCCACATCCCTAAATCCCTGATTTCCAATGGGCAACAGACCCCATGATAGAGAGATAGTAAATCTATCAGCCCCATCACAACTTTTCTGACTTATTCCTGCCTTCGCTGCCTTTAAAGCAGCCAACACAGTGGGAGTCTCTGAGATATAAGCTAGTGATAAGATAGAGATATAAGCCACATGCCTGAGCACCTCAGGTTCCTCCTGTCCTCCCTTACCCAAAGCACATGGATGCTGCTACATCTGATGATGACAGCAAAACTGCTCTTTTGTCAGTGATACACATCATCAACCTAAAGGTTTGAGGTACAGAGGATGGCTAACAAGTAAAGGAAGAGGATTAAGCTATTATCAAGAGTCCAGAATCTGATCTGTAGAATTAATACACCTGCTTCAACAGATAGACCAAACAATGTTTTGCCTGTGTAGAGACTGTGAGATAATCATAATTTAAATATGCAACCCAGGTGCCTTAAGCAGCATGAGTCACAGACTGTAAATGAGCAGAACTTTTTTTGACCTTGAGGACTGCAGAATTCGGTTCTGGACTGTTAATCAATCTTTATTAAAGGCTTGTTCTTGTATCTTGCTATGAATCCTGGTTCAAAACCTGAAGTGTTTAAGGACCAGTTTAAATGTAAGCACATGAGTAGTACCAGTGCTATCCGTGGGACTTTAATCTGTCATCCACGCATGAGTGGTCTGCTGGAGCAGAGGGAAAATGTTCAGCTTCTTGTAAGATCAAGTGCTATGACAATGCTGAATCCCAGTGAATTGTAAGTTTAATCGCTCTGCAAAATATTTCTCTTCTGGTACCGATTTCAGGACAGCTATTGATTTCACATCTTTCAAAAGCTTTTCCTCCTGCAATTATGACTGTACTTTCTTGTTCATCTGAACATAACATGAAATAGATATCTGCCAGAACAAGCATAAGTAGATATAAGAGATCCTCATTACTTTGTCAATTAATTCCCATGTATTATTATGTGAAAAGTGTATTCTGTTATAAATATCTTATGATGTAATGACTTGCTAGTGTTTGATTAGCCACATAACTTTTTTTTGGTTAAAAACTTGATTGTACGTGCGGGCACGCTGCACGCTGTTTGTTACTTGCCTACAAGTGATTGTTCCTCAGGAAGTGAACACACTGTGCTCATTTTTTTTCGTCAGTAATCTCTTCCTTTTGAGATCTCCAGCACTGTAATCCCTTCCTTTCTACATTCTATGGATTAAGTCTTCTTTTCCAGCATGACAGACTTTAAATAACTTAATGACTAGGTGTCTGCAAAATCCCTTGCCTACATTATAAATAACAATACGTAGTCCTCAGTGAACACTGAGAATGTAAATCAGCATTCTTGCTATTTACAATATCAGAAAAAACCCACAATTGAATTACAGCCTTATGTTCAGCCATGGACCATGAAATTAGTGGGTAATAGCAATGTACTGAAACTCATACCCTTTAAAAAGGATCAGGACTAGAAATGATCAAAAACGTGTTTTTATAAAACTGCCCATCACGTGCAGCCTGAGTCATTGCTCCATCACACAGAAGAGAAACAGGTGAAAAGTCGAATCTACATTTGATGTTGGCTGGCTATTAGCTAGTGTAAAGACTCTACATTTGGTCTTTAAACAGTAAATAACAACAAAAAAACCTACTGGGTAATCTCCTAGTAAACTTTTTCATTTTTTATGGTGACCTTTATATGCATGTTATTGACTGTTACTGCTATGTCATTTTGATAGAAAGTACCAGCAGAGAGGGGTGAGGACTAAATCAGATTAGTTCAGAGGGTGTAAATCTCAGATAACAAGTGACCTCCAGGGCAGTGCTTCAGACTTACATACGGACAACCCAGCACAGGAATGTCCTCCTCGTTGTGTCTTGCACTGCCTCGAGCCCTTGCAGGGTCAGCCACGGCACCGCTTCGCTGCACAGCAGCCCAACTGCCAGGACTGAGCCACGAGGTGCCCACCAAAGTGCGAGCCTTAAGTCCAGAGAGGTGGGAAGCCAGGGCCAACCCCACCGCTGAGCAAGGCTGGCCAGCAGTCAGGTGTGACACATATGCCTACGGGCCTGCGCTTACTCATGAAACACTGAGTGCATTTTATATTTCACTCCCATGTTTTAAAGCAGAAAATTAGGAGATCCTGGTCTGAGAGAGATCCTTCTAATGGAGGCAACCCTTCACTGATGGTGATGAGAAGTCCAAATGGCTCCTTGCTGGGGCTATGCACCTGCCTGTTAGATACCAGGTTGAGTGTCCAAGCTAAGGCCACTCTAACTTCAGCTCTAGCCTTGCTTTACTCCTAGAAGTATTCCCTGGTAATGCCCTATTAGTCATATGAATAAAGAAGAAACCGACTGGGATCTATATGCAGCTTGCTTGTCTTTGATTAGCACATCCCACTAGAATGCAGCACGGTTTTTATTACTCTCCCTCATCCTTTTGAACTTGGTTCATTTTCTTAATTTTGCATTGGCCTAATTTACAGTACCTGAGGCCATTGTCATCCTTTCTGTACACATAGTAGGCAGTGTCTAATGAGTTGCTATGAAATCCCTTCCTCTTTTTATCTCTGGAACCTTTGTTAGCACTTTAAACAAGCACTATTCATCCCTAGAGCAGGTCTGATCTCTCTCTGTTGTTTTGGGGGGTTTTTTTGTAGGTCACTCTTACTCCAAAGCTTAATTTTGTAGCTATTATTATTTATACAAACTCATACCTAAAAAAAGTGTAGTCGGGGCTTTACCTTAACCTGCGAACATGAACAAATCAAACAACATCAGTCCTAAACATTAACGGGAAAAAATATTTAATTGCTTTTAAAATATCTCCAATGACTAGTGAGTGCATGGTTTCACCAAACCTGAGGTACACAGAAAATATAAAATGAAAGGACTAATGAAGGAGGGCTAAATTTGATGAAACCATAAAATTCAACGTGCATAAATCTAAGCCAAATTCTTGAACACATCTAGAGAGGACAGAATTGAAATTCAAAGCGTAAAAATAATACTGTGGTATTTGACACTTCTATCGCTCTTTTTATCCATGGCTCTGAAAGCACTTTCTGAATAGCGATTCTTGATGTCTTGAAGGAGAATTTTTCCTCCTATGTTAAGTCCAGGTAAACTGAGGCACTAAGAATTGACTTGTCCAAGTTCAAACACTGAGTGACAGATAGGAAAAGAAGGAACTCTACAAGCTGAAACCCTCCACTGAGTGGCTGGGATGGAGTTAATTTGCTTCACGGGAGCCCATATGATGCTTTGGTTTGGATTTTGATTAAAAGTTTAACACACCAGTGTTTTGACTATTGCTGAGCAGTGCCTGCGTAGTGTCAAGGCCTTCTCTTTTTCCCACTCTGTCCCTGTGAGTATGCTGGGGGTGGGCTAGAAACTGGGAGGAGGCACAGCCAGGACCGCTGAACTGAAATGACCAAAGGGATATTCCATATGGTATGACATTCTGCTAAGCACCAAAAGCTCAGAAAAAGGAGGAGGAAGGGGGACGTTCATGGTCATGGCATTTGTCTTCCCAAGGAACCATTACAGGGGACGAAGCCCTGCTTTTGTGGAAGTGACTGGACATCTGCCGGCCAATGGGAAATAGTGAATAAATTCTTTGCTTTGCTTGTGCGGGCAGCTTTTGCTTTCCCTATTAGACTTTTATCTCAACCCATGTGTCTTCTCACCTTCCTTCTACTTTCTCCACATCCCACAGGAGAGTGGAGTGAGTGAGTGAGTGGCTGTGTGGGTGTTTGGCTGTTGGCCAGGGACAACCCACCACAAGTTCTTAGGACTGGTGTGTGTACTCAGTGCTTGAACAAAGTCTTCTGCTCCCAGAGGTATACCCAACCAACCTCCAGTCAGCACCTGGGACTTCAGACTTTGAAAAAAACACATTGTCAAAGAATTTTAGATGACGAGAAAGGCAATGTTTTGCTAAATAAATCATGAAACACAGTCTAAAAACTTAGGTGAAATAATTTTATTGATATCAACTAAGCGGAATAGTCAACCCATCAAACCACAGCATGCTCGAATCAATGGTCTCATGACCTTCTGGTAGAAGATTTCAGTAGAGGAACTTAAGCATAACAAAGTGTTCTCTGGACCACGAATCAGACAGTATCATACAGGTATGATTCATGCACTTGAAATAAAGTGTCAGGTAGAGGTAAAATTTCATTTCAGGCTGACAGTGCTTGTAACTGGTTATTATTGTTAGACAGAAATAGTTCTCATTTTAAAACAACGTATGTGAAAACAACTTCTATTTAAAATAATGCAGCACCTGTTAAACAAATGAACTCATTATGAAACATTACATCACATATTACGCTAAGGTTCAATGTATAAAATGGCTAATAAATTATAAAGGTAATAAAAGATAACGATAAAGGTAATTATAAAGGTAACCTATGCCATTTATGAACAGAACATCAGAATGATCAAATGATATCTAGGGATCAGTTAGGAGTTTGTTTCTGTATCAATATCTGCATACCTCTATACATGTACACATAATTAAAGGAAATTTTACAAGGAGGAAAGGTAAAGCAAGCTAAATAAGTGTTCCCTTCCGCTGTATGCCCTTTAACTTAGTGAAATAGTTGGGTTTTCCTCAGATTTTCAGAAGCACCTTTGATACTGACTTCTCTTGCCATTAGATTGTGTCTGATATGCACGTTGTCACACTGACCTGAAAATGGCTTGGACAGAGGTTTCCGCTGCCCTGTTTATCCCGTAAGTTTTGTCCTTTTCAGAGCAAGATACTCTTCCTAATTCTTAGCACCATCCTTGGGGATTGAGAAGACTTTCCAAATCCCAGTAGCCACCATGGCTGCATCCAGAAATGGCAGCAAGGTGGCAAGTCCTCTGCATGGGGCATGGGGAAGAGTGTATGCTAAAGAGGAAGAGCCATAAGCATTAGCATAAGGACTTAGACATAGGAGCAGCTGTAAACTAACAAGAAAGAAATGCAGAAAGGAGGGCTGCAGGCTAAGCCCTTCTTGACACAGTTGGTCAGGCGCCTTATGGTGCACCTCTGGGAAGGTTTTCCCTCTGGTTGGGATTTATAGCCATGTAGCTTTGTTTGACACATGGGTCATCCTCATCTTCCCGGGAGGAGGATGGGTTTTTTAAGCATGGGTTTTTTAAAAACTCTGAATCTTGAACTTGAGGACCTAAGTCCTTTTGTAGTTGTAGGATAGGGAGGAGGCCAACATGTTTGGAATGAGAAATACCTTTGCCAGAATTATAACTGACCATAGTAAAGCAATATGTCATACTGCAATTGCAGCTTAGCAAGTGGAAGCAACCTTAGCAGGGCCAGGGAAGCACTTCTCTTCTGGTGCAAGAATAGCAAGGGGCAGCATTTTTGTAGTCATGTGATAATGAAAGAAATGCCAATGGGGAAGATGGGGCAACCCATGTAGTATCCAGTGAACTTTCTCAGGTGACTGCATCACATGCCTGTATAATTTGGATTTCTTTGGGGACATATAGTAAGGCAAGTATGATTCTTCACCTACTTTTGCAAGTTTACTGTTAGTGAAACTCCAGTGACTTTGACTCAAGAAAATGAGAGGATAATTGAGTTCAGGGTCCTTGCTTTGAAGACTTAAAAATCTAATTTTGGACTGGGGAAAAAAAACCAAAACAAAACCCAATTAGGAAGGAAGGGAAGACAAAGTCCCTCAGGTTATGCTCATGCCTTTACTGGATCTGCTACGTGTTTTAAATAGAAGCTCTAAATCACCAGTTTATGAACATCATGAGAGATAGGAAGAAAGAGATTTCCTTTTATTGTATGCCACTAGAGCACAAATACCTAATTTTTGCATCAATACCATAGCTGATTTTCTGCTCATGTGTGATAAAATTGCAAAGCTGACATTATTGGCGACATCTGCAAAAACATCTGTGATTGACGCTCTTTTGTTTTTACCAAACTAAAGAGCTTATTTTTGTGGTTAGGTGACTGTGCACCACCTTCTCTCAGAACC
Organism: Mycteria americana; assembly: GCF_035582795.1. Classification (NCBI taxonomy): domain Eukaryota; kingdom Metazoa; phylum Chordata; class Aves; order Ciconiiformes; family Ciconiidae; genus Mycteria; species Mycteria americana. Next base: position 196,575,129 of record NC_134365.1, read on the forward strand.
CAGATCACTCCTCCAGACCTCACAGAAAGGTACATGCGAGACCTCATGTACCTCACATCTTAGCAGCTGCCGCTCTGATGATTATGTCTCTAATTGCACCGTGGCTTACCACTATTTGTATTGCTCTACTGAGCTGCGCTTGAAATGGATATTAAGGTAAAACCTCTTCATTAATATGTATCTTCCCTTTAATCTCACTTTATGTACTGGCTAAGGTAAAACCTTGTGCATTGCACAGGCAGTATAGAAATTGCAAGGAGAAAATGAATTCAGTTCTGCCTTTTAGAGCTTGCTCACTTGCTTTAATCACAGACAAAATTTTTCCTTTTAAGATTAAATTCTGCCACTTTAGCTCAAAGCCTTTACAATTTCATTCTTGGGTGTGATATTAAAGTTTAATCTTTGAGGATGTTGAAATGTATTTCCTGCAAAACATTATGGGCATAATGCAGGAAACAGATCCTGCAACAACAGACAGCTGCTGGAGTTTTGTGATTTTGATTGTGTTTGCCTTTAAGTGTCAATAGAGTAAGCTTTCTTTGCTTTGCTTTGTTTTGTTTTCTTCTGTTCTTCAATAGCAACATTCCAGCACTTCAAAGTCAATAGATTTCTTGCTGTAAACCTTACCATGTATCAGGTTCATCTCCTGGAAGACAAGCGAGGGCCAAGGGTAAAATTATTGTAGCAAAAGACCTTTCCCTTCATCCTGTGTATCATACTCATGAATGAGTTTTTCAGCTGAAGCTGTTAGTGTACTTTATCCAGAGCTTTGCATGCTCTACAATATTTCTTATAATAACGAAAAAGGAATCTGCTGAACCAAAGAAAAAATTAAACCTTATCAAAAGTTGGTATTTCACTAGCAGATTTCTCAGCCAGCTGAATGCTAGTGCTCTGGTATCTATACATTGAAACTCATTTCTATTTGCATCTGATATTTTTTCCCATAGAATACATTTCACAGGATTCATTCTTTCTTTGTCTCTCTCTCTATCTCCAAACCAGAGGCTTCAAATTGCTAATTGAGCTTGGATGAGGGGGGGAATGCAGGGAAGGAAGGAGGGTTAATATAGATTTGAATGTTTGTGTTTAAACCTACATTTTAATATTTAAATATACTTAGAGCCAAAATATTCCAATGTTCAATTATTTATCTGTAAGATTAGGACAGCTCTGTATTTGTTCTATTTACTTTTTATAGTGTGATGCTGTCAACTTCCAGAGATAGGAATTTATTTATCCCAGGACACACAGAGGCTTCAGACTGATCACTATCTTTCTATTAATATTGGATAAGTCATAGATTCTTTTATAGCTCAAATGGGACATTTTTTTTTTTGTCAGCTCCATAAAATGCAGACAGAAAGAGAGAAGTACCTGCAAAGAGCAGTTCCACCTATGTTAGATCTGAGTTGCCCTTTTGAGGTGCCTCTCTATCACCACAGACTACTGAGAGGGCTGGTGGTAGCCACCCCCTATTTTATACATCTCAGTAAAGTCCTGAGCCTCAGACTTTTTTTCTGCATAGTATATACATTCAGGAGAACTATAGTATCAGTCCAACATATAGGTGCATTGAACTGTTTCACACAATGGGTCTTTTAGAATTACTCAGAAGACCAAAGAAGTCATAGGTATTCCTATGAAGAAAGAAGTTTCACACTCAGCAGGAGCTATGGAAGGCAAAGAAGGTGACTAAACCTGGATGATCTCTCATAGAAGATATGCCAGGCATGTATGGCAGTGACAATGAATGCTTAACATCCCTGACCCCTAAAAGGTTGTGAAAGACATGTGCGGTTAAGTGCTCCAGGGGAAACATTACAGATTTGGGAATGGAAACGAAGTGATTAGTCACGCTAAGGTTTGTAAGAGGCTTAAGGTACATTTCTACATATAGGATCAGCTGTGGCTTGGCCATTGTCCTAAACACATAAATGTACTGCTGTGGAACAGACTAGGAACCAGACCATCTCCAAAGGCTTTGCTTGTTGTATCCCTCTCCTGTTGCTGTACAACCAAATAAAGAGATGACAAGATCCAGGTAATCCTTAGATGCCTGAAATTAAAACTACATGAACACAAGGCACTTAAATTCTGGAGAGCAATCCAAAAATACCTGCCTAGCCCCATTAGACACCTAATACGCCATTACTACTGAAGATTTCCATCAAACAAAAGGTGGTATTTATAAGAGCAAATGTTGATCTATGCCTTTGTCATTAATGGGATGAATGAGCACTTTTGGAAAATGTTTCTTTGCATTCTTATCTACATTTCTAAGATAGGTGAGATGAATCACCTATCATAGAAAGGCTTATGTCATTGATTAAAAAGACAGTGTAGGGTGACAAGCCCAGGTATATTGATTTACATTGGAGACATCCAAAATGTAAGGTGAGATAAACCCTGCCTAAGGTGTCTAGAAACCAGTCTAGTACATGTCTAACACAATCACTGTTTTCTAGAGCGATTGAGCCAAGTATGCATTTCCTATTGACACCAACTACATGTCGGATTTTGCACCTGGGACAGAGTAATGCCAGCCACAAGTATAAACTGGGAGAGGGGTGGCTGGAGAGCAGCCCTGCAGAAAGGGATCTGGGGGTGCTGGTCAACAGCAGGCTCAATAGGAGTCAGCAGTGGGCCCTGGCAGCCAAGAGCGCAAACCACATCCTGGGGTGCATCAAACAGGTAGATGAGGTGCTTAGGGACATGGTTTAGTGGTGAACTTGGCAGTGTTAGCTTTACGGTTGGACTTGATGATCTTAAAGGTCTTTTCCAACCTAAATTATTCTACGATTCTAAACACAGCATAACCAGCCAGTCAAGAGAGGTGATTATCCCGCTGTATTCAGCATTGGTGCAACCTCACCTTGAGTACTGTGTGCAGTTCTGAGACCCACAATTTAAGAAGGATGTTAAGGTACTGTCCTGGTTTCAGCTGAGATAGAGTTAATTTTCTTTATAGTGGCTGGTATGGGGCTATGTTTTGGATTTGTGCTGAAAACAGTGTTGATAATACAGAGATGTTTTAGTTGTTGCTGCACTCATCAAGGACTTTTCAGCTTCCCATGCTCTGCCAGGTGCAGAAGAAGTTGGGAGGGGACACAGCCAAGATAGTTGATCCCAACTGACCAAAGGGCTATTCCATACCACATGACGTCATGCTCAGCATATAAAGCTGCAGAAGAAGAAGGAAGGGGGGGACGTTTGGAGTGATGACGTTTGTCTTCCCAAGTAACCATTATGTGTGATGGAGCCCTGCTTTCCTGGAGATGGCTGAACACCTGCCTGCCCATGGGAAGTAGTGGATGAATTCCTTGCTTTGCTTTGCTTGCATGCGCAGCTTTTGCTTTACTTATTAAACTGTCTTTATCTCAACCCCCGAGTTTTCTCACTTTTACTCTTCTGATTCTCTCCCCCATCCCACCACGGGGGAGTGAGTGAGCGCCTGTGTGGTGCTCAGTTGCTGGCTGGGGTTAAACCACGACAGGTACTCGAATGTATCCAGAGGAGGGCAACAAAGCTGGTGGAAGGGCTGGAAGGCATGTCCTACGAGGAGCTGCTAAGGACTCTGGGTTTGTCTAGTTTGGAGAAAAAGAGGCTGAGGGGTGACCTCATTGCTCTCTACAGCTTCCTGAGGAGGGGAAGTGGAGAGAGAGGTGCTGATCTCTTCTCCCTGGTATCCAGTGATAGGACACATGGGAATGGTTTAAAGCTGCGCCAGGGGAGGTTTAGACTGGACATTAGGAAGCATTTCTTTACCGAGAGGGTGGTCAAACACTGGAACAGGCTTCCTAGAGAGGTGGTTGATGCCCCAAACCTGTCAGTGCTTAAGAGGCATTTGGACAATGCCCTTAATAATTTGTTTTAACTTTTTGTCAGCCCTGAAGTGGTCAGGCAGTTGGACTAGATGATCATTATAGGTCCCTTCCAACTGAAATATTCTGTTCTATTCTATTCTATTCTATTCTATTCTATTCTATTCTATTCTATCCTATTCTCTGTGGGATCCACGAATTGGGCAACCTTGTACGAAAGTCTTCCAAAGAGGCCAGTTTCAGAGGTTTGCTGTCAGCCCAGACTTTCCATCCAGACAGCCCCATTAATGGTTCTGCCATTTGGCCACTTCTTTGCACATTTAGTACCCAGCAGCTTCAAACCTGTTAAAGGTTTCAGGCACTTCATATAGCTATAACACATGCAATGGAAAATGTTACTGTTGTTTAGTTAAATAAGAGACTGCATATAATTGGATGACAAACTATTCAAAAGTCATTTAAAATGTAACAAGCACTATAGCAGAGGGCTTAATTTCAATGTATTCAAATCCTCAAAGAAAAACAAGACCAAAGTAAAAACCAGGAATGACAGCTGTTATTCTGATTTACACCACTCAAGGGTTTGAGGTAATTAAAATCGACCTACCAGAGTTTTGGATAAATAGATGTGGTTTGAAATATGCCTGGGTTTCTAAAATAAAGTATCATCAGAAAATCACAATAATGATATATAAGTATTCCTCCATATCTGGAAACTCTGAATGAAAGTACTTTAACTGATGACAATCTGAAAGAGACTGAATCCCTCTGCCTCTGCTTCAGATTTTTAAAGCTGGATACTAATTAATAAAATTAAATTCTGGATAAAGAAACTGTTTCAAACAGAAGACTAACAGCACTTTTCAAATTTCCCTTGGAGAGCATTTCTGTAATGGCTTCTGCATCTGTTTTTTAAAGAGGGCTGTACATTTTTTAGGTTCCAGAAGCTCAAGGTGATCTGAAATGGGCAATGACAATTGCTCAGAAGCATCCATTTCTGAAATCCTTCTGAAGCAGCACATGTATCATCTAGATTTTGCTTACACCTATAAATTTCATAAAAGTCCAATTACTTCCCTAGCAGAAGATTGAACTGTCTCATGTATCAAAGCAGACCAAAAAAACCCAGCAAAGGCTGATGACCCAGAAGTATATGAAAGTAGACATCAGCCTCTTCACACCTGGGCTACCTTTTGCTCCACAGTCAGTAAGGCTGCACCCTCAGTTACCTGCAGGTCCAAGCCCAACAGCAACTTCAGACTCACCTACAGCACACTTGATGGGATACCCAGGACATGTCAACAGCTGCCAAATACAGCCAGCACCTTGTCATGGGCCAAGGTCTCGTTTATACAGGGGGTGCTGTATGCAATCACAGGCTGGGCTGAATCCACTATAGTCCAGTAGTCTGGAAGATATCCACAACTTTGGTTTTTTTGGACTGTATTTGTCCATCCTGTACCAGATGCTTCCTTGGAGAGGTTTGAAGCTGAGGCTGTCAGAGGCCCAGCACTGTGTATCCATAGTGTCTTTTCCAGTAGCCTGAATTCAGCCCAGTTTGAATTCTGCCTACAACCCCCCACCGCTCTGCAGATGGCTGTGCCAGGGCCCTTCCAGGAGACAACACGAGTCTTTCTTGTCTGCCTGACATTATCATTGCAGATGGACAGAAGGGCTTGATGGAGATTACGGGGGTTGGATGCAGTAAATTGGCTCAGGATTAAACTTTAACCACAGAGCTCACATGAAATTGTCTCCAGAAATGCCAGTCGGACAATGCCACAACCTGAGCTAAGAACCCACTAAGAGGTGAGTGGTGTCAGTACATATCTAATGTGGCTTTGAGCCCACACTCAATGGGCTATGGAGCTGAAAAACATGGGGCAGGGGGTACTTAATCCTACTCCAAGCCAGTTTGTTGTGCTGCAAGAACAGTGTAGTCTGCTTCAGGGTCACTTGAAAACAAGCATACTGACATTTGTGAGGACCTGAAAGCTGTTTCTAACCTGAGAGCCTTTATATATCACAAGGTGGATCCTGCCTCCACTGAAGTTCACTAAAACCTTCTTGGTTTCAACAAAGCTAAAGTTAGCCCTTTGCTGGCTGTAAGACTAATGTGCTGTTCAGAATGATTTCTGAATGTTATAGTGCCTGAACTTCTGGAGTATAATAATGAAGTATGGAGTGCTCCGCAGCTGCAGCCATTAGCACTTGACAGTTACTTCAGTAAGACTGGGCTTTGCAGGAGGCCCAAGTCCTTTTCTTCCAAGTTGTCCCAAGTTGTGACTGCCCTGTCACATCCAGGGAGACCTGAACTCACTTTGCCTGTGGTAGTCCCAGAATCAGAAGTACTGGGGAGTGGGGTACAACACCCTGATTTTCTAGCTGTGAGGCAGATAGCATCAGGGTGTGGTATTTGCCTGGGCTGATCAGCCTTCCCAAGAGTCAAAGATTGTCTCGGGCACAATGCTGGGCTAATAATGCACTGTGTGGACTTACTGCAAACATCTCCAGTAGCTCAGGGAGCTCTGTGCTGTCCCTCATTAGGTAGTAGAGGCATGCTTCAATACAATGGCAATTTGTAATAAATCCATTGCCTTCTGGTACATGATCAAAGCCTCCAGTCCACTATTCTGAGATCTAGTTACATCTTCTTTAGAGCTCAGAACTGAAACACCGTCCTGCAGTGGATGATTGCAATCTTTTTGTTTGGCTTGTTTTCTCAATGCTTAAGGCTCCTGTGTTGTTATCCCTGTGCTGCTGTCTACCTTCAGTGCAGAATTTTAATCAAGATGGAGGTCAGAAGACAGCAGGGAAGCAAAAACCAGCCCTGCAAGCCAAATGGAGTTTTCAGCTGGAGGTAGGCATGTTGAGAGTGTCCCTGGTTTCAAACATCATTCCCAAGGTGTAGGTGGACACCCCCAGCTTCCTTCCTGGTGAGCTGCTGCAGCTCATCACACTAAAGCGATCACTTGGGACAGCAAGGAGCTGCTGGCCAGAAATGCAATGTGCCACTGGCCACACCACCCAGGAGTTGGGAGAATGTCTCACCCTTTAAAATCTGTACTAAAATTTAACACTCTGATTTAACCAGCTTTAGCTGTGTAGTTAAATCTGTGATAGCACCTTATATGCAGCTGAACAGATGTCTGTGCCTCCCTGCTCTCTTACAAGCATCTCTTCCGTTTGTTGGTTTACTTGTCCTAATAACAGAGATTCACCACAGTGGTAACTTCCTCCTCCGTCTTCTCATTAATGGCTCCCGCAAAACACCACAGCACCTGAGAGTTCCCTGCTGAACTGCAAATTACTGCCACTCCTCTCTTTCAGCAATTATAGGCTCTTTTTTAAAAGCATGAAAACTGGTCACAGCTGCTGTGGGGGATTCCTACATTGTTTGTAAAGGGCCGTTACACCTTTCCACTTCTAATCACCTCTAGCTCCTGGGACAGGCAGCTCATGGCTCTGCATTTATGTGCCTCAAGTCCTTGTTCTCTCTGTGTGTCAAAAACACTTCATAGGCTCTGAACTGCTTTTTTAGGGCATGCTTTGTGTCAAATTCACATACTGTTTACATTACATTGACAAAAGCACTCGTACTAGGTTTATTATGAAACATAGGGTCTGCCAGGGCCTATGTGTCAGTATATCTTGCACGTTAGACACAGCAACGTGCGTGCACACAGACACTCAGGAGTACCTTCACCTGCAGTGTGAACAGGCAAGATCTGACCCAGTGGTCTCCATGCCTCCTGTCTGCTTTTGCACTGATGCCGTCTGGCTGGCAGTGGACCACGAGTTTTTTCATAGTAAGGCCCTAAAACATCTGTTGCAACGGGAGATGGGACTAACAGGCATCACACAGTTATAGTTCATGTCACTTACAAGGGTAGCGTTGCTGCAGAAAGCCAGATCTTGGGAAAATGCAGAGGGATTTAGGCCACTCCTAGCAGAGTGGTCTAATTAGGACCAGCCAATAAATTATAACAAAGATGTAACCAAGGCCTCAGCAAGGAGCAATAGGAGGAGAGAAGAGCTCTGTGCAGGGGCATCAGCTGGGAGCAAATAAACACACATTCCTCCTGCTGCTGCCCCAGGGACCTGCTGCAAAGGCCATGATTGCACTTTTCCCCTCCTCGCCCCATCCTCCCGTGGAGCAGGCAGTGGAGTCCATGAGGGAAAGGACTGACATATACGGATGGATGGATGCCAGAGAGCAGTGATGGTGGGTGTCAGGGATGGAGGTTGCCAAGTGTATGCATTACTGCTTTGGCCTTGGCTGTTCTCCCCGCTTGTACGTAACCAATATCTCTTGCATGTAACTAGTACTTCCAGCACTTCTGAAATCCTTATACTTACTGGTAATCACAGTATTTTTCTTATATCCATATTGACTCGCATATTTTCTCCTAGTTCTGTACCTGTTTCTTTAGACAGGTAGCTGGTAGCTTTTGCTTCAGTATTATCTGTATAGTAAATGGGTGGATTTAGCTCTAGGGTCCTTTGCATCAGCAACTGAAATGCTGGTATCTTCATTTTATAAGTGGAACTGAACTGGGCTCCAAAGTCTTTGCTTTCAAAGAAATTTGTGTTTGTCTGCTTGTTCAGTTTTGAAATAGGCTGCCTCCCAGCAGAGGAGAGAGCAGTGGAGCTTCAGAAAGCTCCCAGAGAAGTTTGTGCCTAAAACTGAATTTTTAGAAGGGTAATTTCAAAACTACCGCCAAGAGAGGAAAAATCCTTTTCTTTCTTGTAAAAATTTGTAAATCAAAACAAATAATAACTAGACTGCCTGGGTGGACTCCAATAACCAGACTCTTCTGGAAACTATTTCAAGTCCCTATTTATTACTTACAAAAGGTTTATGTTGTTTCTGTGTTTGTCTCTACAACAAATAAAACTTGATAAGCAGAAAAGTTGCAAATTAGATTAAAGATAATCCCAGTGACATTATAAATATTATAAACCCCTTGAAACTTCCCACATAGGAACACCCAGTTTGAATGACACTTTCACACGTATGAGATATACACAGATTTAACAGGATCAGTCAACAGCATTTGTGACAATAAAATGAGCACATAGCTGTCTCAGCAGCGAGGACCTCTGGCAACATTATGCATAAAGAATGTAAATTCAGACCCGGCAATGTAGCACCTGGTTACAGAAGAGAGAGAAATGTGAAAGGTGCCATGGATAGGTAGCAATGAGTGGATCTGAGAGGCTCAAATTGTTAATGCATTTCAACACTTCACATTATTTTTCTGTGTTTTCAAATTGACTGGAATTTTGTTAACCACCAGGCCAAAGCTCTCCAAGCTGGCTGCCCACATAAGCCTGAGATTTGCAGACAATTTCAGTTAAAGCTCTAAAATAAAATTCTGGCAGCTGTTTTGGCAACCTCATACTTTGGAGCCACAACTTGAAATGTGCCCTCAGAAGGAACAATGTCCTTGCCAACCTGAAGAAAATCTGCATCCAGTTTATAATTTTTGTCATGGCTGTACTGGGAGAAAGAAGCATGTTCTCTCTTCTGCTCCCAGTTTCTGATGCTAGATCAGGGAAGCGTGGAGAAGGAAAATGCCTGTTTCACATGCAGAGGGGCCAAGGATCAGGATTGTAGCTGGGAGGGATGCATACCTGGGGAGGAGGCAGCTGGGCAGACACTGAAACTTGAGACTTGCCATCCCTAGGAGGAGAAGACCATTGATCTGTGATTGAGACTACGTGGCTAGTCTGGAGACTGGGTTTGGTATTTGCAGGAGAAAACTCGGGCTGTCTGGTCAAGTTAACAGAGATAAAAAAGATGAGTAGTTGAGAATAGGACTGATTTGGTGAGGTGACTATTTGGAGGTGAAGAAAAAACCTGAAAAATCCAGAGACTAAAAGTTGTCAGCTTTGAGAAAAAGTGGGGTATAAAGTATGTGCCCATGAGCAGCTCAGTGTCTCTGAGCTCCGAAGGGTAACCCCCGGTACCAGAAGAACACCATTCCTCTGTTCAGCAGCTGGCCCAGACAGCCATACTTCAGGTTGGTATAGAAGACATCAACTTACTACGCCTAGCTGTCACTCCACAAATACAAGGGGACACTGCCCCCTGTGAAGAGTTATATTTCCTCACTCATGAGTGAAACGTGTGTGGTGCTGGCTGCTGGACCCATAAATTTGGGAATTCTTATGTTTATGAACCCAGATCCTAGAGCAGGACCAGGACCAGGGGGTGGGAGGAGGAAGAGAAGCAACATGTTTTTACAAAGTCCTTAAGAAAAGTAAGACCATAAACAAGTTGGATTTTTTCCCTTCCCTTTTTCTTTGGAACATAGAATTTCAGAAAAAAACTCACCATTGCAGATGAGTAGAGACCCGGTTCTTCTTACCTCTTGCGTTGCCTTCTCTGTCATAAGCAAACATAACACCTTTGGCTCAAGAAACCTGTCATCTACAGGCTTCAGAGTATTTAATCAGTATCACAACATACTTGCCCTGTTCATGTGCATCAGCATCTGCTATTGCTCACTGCCGGAGACTGGATACTAGGCTAAATCCTAGACTGAGCTTGTTTAGCTCTCCTGGCACCATTAAACTTCAAATTTTTTTTAATATTGAAATCTGTCATTCATTCATTTTTAGTTTCTAAAGAAGATAATTAAAATGGATGATTGAAACACATTTAGAAAAGTGAGAGTGCACTAACTACACAGGGACAGAGGAAAAATACATTGGCCAAGGCAGTACAGCAGTTTTATTTTTCTACCTGCAGCACTAGTTAAAAGGCAAGGGAACTATCATACATTTTGCATTATAATTGGAACTACAGCTCTTGAAAGCATTGATTATGCCATGTTTCTATAGTGCCAAACCCTTGGTTAGCTGGAACGCTAGCGGCATCGTTCCCTGCAGCAGTACTTTCTTTGCGGTATTATCTTTTAGGAAATAGAGTTTCTTGCTTAATTTTACCTGTGTTAATAGATATGGATTAATTCTGAGAAAAGCAGACTAAGGTAATGAATTAGAAAAACAAAACCTCACCTCATTTTGGAGATAGTCATGAACTTGACACAAATCATTGCGTTAGCATAATCAGCTTTTTTCTAATCGGTGGTTTTACCCAGCTGAGTACTTGAAGACCAAGACTGGACTCAAGCTCTCCACTTTATTTTTTCTCCTTACAGACCTACATGTTCTTATACTCCTGGCTGTATGCCCAACTTAAACAGGAAGGAGGAGAATTCCCAAAGTATTAATTACGTTTTTCTCCCAGGAGAAAACAACTCTGAATTTAGTGTTGCCTCCTCCGAGTGAAACAGGTCTAGAAATCGTATGTCTCATTTCTTGAGCAAGTTTATTAGTCACTAAGCTCCAATGTAGGGGAAATCTGAATAAGGTAGGAATGAGACAGGGCTTACGTAGCCCACACTGCATCAGGTGGCATGGGATCATGCTCACAGTGTTAAAAGACAATGAGAAGGCGAAAGCCCAGGGACCCTTCTGCCAAATCTGTTCCTGTTTGTGCATGAAATGACCACAATGTATTCCCACTCTGATTCACGAAAAAGAAAACCTGAGGTCAGGAGGGAGTTCGAAACCGTAAATCCCGGGGTGGAATTCATCTGTTGAAACACAGATGCCTACGTCTGAGTTTCTCTTTTTAGCTGCTTTTTAAAGTGATGAGGAAAACAGGCACTAAGGCATGACTTTTCTTAAAGGTAGGTGTCTAAAGGAAATCAAGAGAATTGTGCCTGCAATTTCCAGGTTTTCTCTGCTTATTGTAAAAAGCATGAAGATGACAGATTCAGGTGTAGGCTAAGATGGGATGAACCCAGCCTGGTGTCACAGAGGCATTGGTTCTGCTCCCCTGAGATAGGTGTCACAGGCAATGGAGAAGAAAGAGCTACCAATATACATTTTCCCTGGCATTTTCTACTGACTCTTTGAGTAGAAAGCACTTTTTCCCACTTTTAAACAAAGTTTCATCTATTGGGTATGGATCATGAGAAAAATCAACCTCATGAAAATGATCACAGTGACCTCCTTTTTAGTGAGGAGGAACACACAGTGTAAATCCTAGCACTCCCTGGGGTCTGACATCAGTTCCACGTGCAGTGCAATTGCTTCCAGATAACCTAGCTCATCACCTGGGAGTGTAGTGTAATTTAAATGATGTAAATCTTTTACTCTCAGGATGAGTTAGCCATATTGATCTTCCCAAAGGGGACAGTTCAGCAGGTATGTATCATGGGTTGTGATGTAACTGATAACTTTTCTAATTGTACAGCCTGACATAGGTTGATAAAATACTAGATTTATAGATATTGTTGCTTTTTGCCCAGCTCTCACATCTATAATTTCCATCTGGTGTGCAGAAAGGAAATTTGTTTTCCTCTAAATATGTCAGGCTGTTAAATGTATGTTGCTTATGATCTTGAACATAAAAGGCACATTTAACATCAGTAAAATGAACAATGTGCCACCAATCCTTTTGTGTGAGAGCAATCTAACCAAAAGCTTTTGTTCTACTGAAATAGATCTGGGTTCTTTTGGGAGAGAGACTTTTGCATTTAGCTTAGCTGGTTTGCCCTGTTTTGCCTAGTATATTTGCAGTGTCATAGTGAGCATGGCTATCACCACATGAAAAGCGCCAGGTTTAAGTGCTGCAGGATGCTAATTATGAGAACTACTGTGGTTTATGTATTAGAAATGAGTACAGGGTGCAGGAGTGGAATTCAGATCTAGTGGAGATTTTAACTCTTGACTCTCTTCAGGTCACTGGTGAAACTGGCTGGCTTCTGTAGGGCCAGACCTGGAGGCAGGGGTTTGCACTTGGTCCTTTGTTGAGATAACGTAACTGGGAGCAGAAGCAGGATTATAAAGCACTGCTCCAGGCTCCTGGGATGGTTCAAACACAGGGATTGGAAGGGGACTTCCTCTAGGAGTCCTGCCTTCAAATGGAGGAATGGTGCTTTGAAGACTGTTCTGACCATGCAAATCGCATTTTCCCTAGCAGTCAGGAAACAACAACAAAATGCTCTCATACATGCCTTGCAGTTATTATTTTTTCATTTACATCTTGGAACTACAGAAAAGAGCAGTCCTTAATGCTTAATATTGTATTTCATATTCATTGGGTTACAGTAGAGCATCTCTGATACCGGAAAAACTATTAAGGGCATATTAGCTACAATTAGGTACTAGCAATTCACAGAAGAATAAGTAGAAAACGTAACTGGACCACAGAGAAAGTAAGGAGAAGTAGGGAACACTCGGTTATATTTTTCATTATCAGGGTAGTTCAAAAGTCCTGGGGCTATAGTAGGGGCATCTCCTTTCTTCCTCACTCTGGGGAGCTGGGATGAAAAGAAGGGAGGGCAATGCTCTGCTCTTACTCCTTCAGGACAGACTTGGATCAGATGACACATCCCAGCTTGCCTGAACCAGAACCAAAGAGGGCATTTCATAGCACTTAATTTGCTCTTCAGCAGCTCTGCTTTGTAAAACTGAATCCTGGGTCAGAGTTGCTCCTTGCTGAGAGGGTGCCTGACTTTTTGCTGTATCAAATGTATGTGTTTGGTAAGGCATGCCTGCAACAGGTTTCATCCCTTTCCGATCTCTGTCTCGTTTTAGTGATGCAGCTGGAACTGTAGCTTGTAGCTGGGTGACCTGAGCTGGGACATATCATGGCACAGACATAGAGTAGCTAGGGATTAAGGGAAAACAGCAGAAGGGTGCCCTCAACATCTGATATTATCAGTGCCAACAAAATGGCACCTCTAGCCTCCTTCCCTACCTGAAATAGGTTTCTAAAGCTACAGGTTGACTCCAGCAAGAGATGAGCTAAAACTCCATGTCTGCAGTTGGGAATATGAGGAAAACAAGACTGTGAGCATATTCCTAGGCCACTGACTCCAGCCCTCTGTTGTCACAAGTAATTCAGGTGCACTAGATGACTCCATCCTTTGGGTGGCTGGGAGCCATTTGAAGTTGTAGGCTTCCCATTCTTCCCCATTAGCCTTGCTGGAAGGCTCTTCCAGGGCTTCACTGGGACAGCAAATAGAATATTTTTTCCGATATCCAATTTTAATTTATTCCTTGGGCAGTCTATGTCTTTTTGTGCTTGTAAGAGCATTTCCTTCAGATTTAAATAACTCTACTTTCTCTCTGGTGTATTTATAAAAACCAATTGTGCCACCTCTCTGTCACCTTTGTTTTGTTGAACTATCTGAGCATTAAATTTTCACAAAATATACTCTCTACTCCTCTGATCGCCATAATAGCTCTTCTCTGCAACTGCTTCAGGCTGAATTCATCTTTCCTGAACCTGTCTATGAGGATTTCAAAGGTTAGATCTACAAAGGAAATTGGGGACTTTCAGGTACTTTATTCCAGGAATGGAATTCACAGTGTTGAATTTGGCATCAAAACTCTTTTTGTGCTGGATGGGAAAGGTTGAATGCCTAAGGATGAGCATAAGGAATAGTGGGATATATAAGCGTACCAAGAGGAAGTGTCAACAAGGGAAATATATGTTATTTTATCTATAGGGTAAGATTTAGATGCCTACTTGTACTCTGAATAAGCACATTTTTTGCTGCCTCCTTCCTGGTTTAATAAGCATTTGTGTTAATCTTGCTCCAAAAAAATTTGAGGAACAAGTTTGCTTTCACTTTAACATCCCAGACCACTGATTGAAGGCTTTAAAGCACCAGCCTGTTGGTGAAGAACATTGCTGACTATAGGTGTCATATAACTTTACACCTTTGCCAGTAATCTGGATTGTTTTGATTGGCACCAGAGAAAAAAAGGACACTTTTGTGGCACACTTCATCTTCAATAGATGACAAAAGTGTCTATTTATCTTTGTTAACTGCCGGAGACTAATACAGACATCTTCATTTCAGCAGTCAGAAGCTGCGTGAGGTGAAACCCACCCAGCATAAGTCTTTCCCCTACCAAGGAAGGCACCCGGCACTGGTGGGGAAATCTCCTGGTTTATCAGAAGGAACTTTGCTGTGTGGCACTTGCAGAAGTGTTGCAGTCCTGCTGTATACCTCACTGCTGTTGCATGCTATTGACAACTGTGTTTAATTCCACCCTCCTTTATCACAAATTGAAGACAGACATAATGCTAAATTATACACAGTAAAAAAAAATAGTCCTTAAAAAAAAAATCAGAATAGTCTACTGACTGATTTAATAATCAGCTAATGTTTACTACCAGAAAGCTCTTAAAGGCACTTTTCCCATATGTCCACCATAAAGAAAAAAAACACATGCAAGATGACTGGGAGACTAAACTAAATGTTTGATCTTCTCCAGTTCTGTTTCTTAGGAAGTTTGACCCACATGGTTGGTTGGAGTCCCCAGGAACTAGAAATCATCATCTCTTTGGGATTTTTTGCCAGACTGCAGAGGAGTCGGTGCCTCCCCCGCTTCTTTCTCCAGATGTCCTAGCAACAAAAAGCAGTGGTGTTTAACTTCAGATGTTCCTGAGGGCTTGATGGAAAAGAGAAAGCTCCCAAATTGCTTTTCTTCTGTATTGTCCTCACTATTACTTGGCACCTTTGCTCTGCTCTCTCTCTGAGGGACCATCTTTATGTCTTCAGACCAGGTAGATGAGTGTGGGCTGTGGTGGAAAGCTCTGGTCTGCTGAGTTGTGATCCTGCAAAACTAGCTTGGCTCAGCCTAGGCTCCAATGCCAGTTCTCCAGCTGAGGCAATGGAGAAGAGTACAGACATCATCTTGACAGGACAAGGGGTAATGGTTTTAAATGGAAAGAGGGTAGATTTAGACTGGCATAAGAAAGAAAGTCTTTACGATGAGGGTGGTGAGACACTGAAACAGGCTGCCCAGAGAAGTTGTGGATGCCCTATCATTGGAAGTGTTCAAGGTCCAGTTGGACAGGGCTTTGAGCAACACAATCTAGTTGAACATGCCCCTGCCCATGGCAGGGGGGTGGACTAGGAGATCTTTAACGGTTCCTTCCAACATTCTATGATTCTATTTCATTTTAAAATTTCCATCCTCCAGTCAAATGGAGTCATTGCATGTATACACTCCTTTCACAATGATGGCACCAGCCTTTCACAAAATATTTGAACTTTTTACTAAAAATTACTTAGGAAAACAGTAGGAACTCATAATTTACTTCAATGAATTCTTATCCCAAAATGATTGCTATTTTATGTTTCCACTTACAATTTAATTTTTTTCCAGGCTCAACACAAATGCGGCTCCATATTCTTCTTGTGGACAAATATTTCTGTACAGTCTGTGCCAGATGAGACATCACCAGAGATTTTGCAATGATGTCAGTACATCCCTGTGGATTGGTTTGTAGGCCTGTTGGAAATTCAACTGAATTTACAGATTTCATTTAAGTATAAAGGACTACCCACAGAAAGCATCTTCGAGAAACCGCCAGAGTTTAACTGCCTCTCTAAAATGCACAAAATGCTTGATGTTCCAAATATAGTGTGCTGGTTTTGCCTGGGATAGAGTTAATTTTCTTCGTAGTAGCTAGTATGGGGCTGTGTTTTGGATTTGTGCTGGAAACAGTGTTGATAACACAGGGATGTTTTCATTATTGCTGAGCAGTGCTTACACAGAGTCCAGGCCTTTTCTGCTTCTCGCCCCACCCCACCAGCGAGGAGGCTGGGGGTGCACAAGAAGCTGGGAGAGGACAGAGCTGGGACAGCTGACCCCAACGGACCAAGGGGATGTTCCATACCATATGGCATCATGCTCAGCATAGAAAGCTGGGGAAGAGGAAGGAAGGGGGGGGACATTTGGAGTGATGGCGTTTGTCTTCCCAAGTAACCATTACGCGTGATGGAGCCCTGCTTTCCTGGAGATGGCTGACACCTGCCTGCCCATGGGAAGGAGTGAATGAATTCCCTATTTTCCTTTGCTTGTGCATGTGGCTGTTGCTTTACCTATTAAACTGTCTTAATCTCAACCCATGAGTTTTCTCATTTTACCCTTCCAATTCTTTCCCCCATCCCACCGGGGGGAGTGAGCAAGTGGCTGTGTGGTGATTAGTTGCCGGCTGGGGTTAAACCACAACATACAGAAAGTATAAGAAACTGATAAATGTTTTCTCTCTCCTTTTTCTGAGATAGCAAGCCAAGTCATTATCTGGAGCACTGCAACAGGTGCCACTATCAGCCAGAACTGTCATGTTGTAACCGAAGTTTCATTTTACTCATCTCTGAGCGACAAAAGCACAGGTCTGCTGCAGGGAAAAGAAAACAAAATTTCCCACCTTTCCCCTCCAGCACAGGCTGCTAAGTTTAGAGTTCCACATCCAACATAGAGGAAAACTCAAAGTTTATTGCTCCTCCCCAGGAACAAATGCATAAGCAGGGTGTATGTGGACTAACCCTTTCAAGGCTTTCTCACACATCCAGGGCAAGGCAGGAATTGTCGTGTTACAAGATCCAGGGATTTCTTGATAATCAACCTGTAGCAGTGTAAGAAACACAGTTTAACTAAAACCATTATTATAACTATTCACCTCATCTCAGTTATTTTTGAAGGAGTGTGTGTGGGAACTAGTATTTTCTATTAAGAAGTAAACTCTCAGTTCATATGTAAGTAATTTTCTGCCATAAAATCAGGTGGGGTTATTTGTTTGTTTGTTTGTTTGTTTTTAATTGCTAACAGCAGCATGACTTAGATGTTCTGTTTCTCCTTCAGAGTGAGACTGACTGAATTTAATCATAACTTTTGCAAGCAGAGGACAGCCAGCAAGCATAGTGCCACTGGAGACCACTGTTAGCAGAAATGCAGACTCAGAGCTTGATTTGTTTTAGGGAACAGAAAGGCCTATTATTCTACAAAAGTGGCAAGTTCTCTCTCTTACATAAAGTTATTCCTTTTAGGAATAAAGTTATTCCTTTTAGGAATAACTTTAGGACCCTATAGTTCACAAAAATCCTGGAGGAAGGAAAAAGAAAGTTAATAAAAAAACACAGTACCATCACTATGAAGTGGTAAAAAGGGGTGTTAAAAATTGCCTGACAACATAGTGTTTTAAAGTATATTCATAGAACACATGAAGCAAGAACATTCAGTGCAAAAGCAGGCTCTTTGTTCTTAACAAGTACATCTCTATGGCTTTTCTGCTGCACAGTATCACTTCTGTTAGTGGTGTAGCTATATAAAGCTCCAGCCGCGTATGGGGCTGTACATAACAGTTTCAGGAATTCTGAAGTTTAGCAGCATTTTAGGAAAGGAAAGCAGCCTCAGAACAGTATTTCTGACAGAGTCATAAAATACTTTCTTTCCATATGTTCAGAATAATTCTTTAATATTTCCTCCAACTAACTCCTGCAGAGCAAATTGCTTAACTCTTTTTGCAGTGATGGTATCCTGCAAGGACAGAATGGAACTAAAGCAAGAAAGTTTGTAGGCAAAGGAAACAGCTGATATAAGACCAATAGACATCACTGAAAAAAAACTACATACAGGCTTTTGGCCACACGACGTTTCTTCAAGCCTGAAATCTGAAAGAATTTCAGCTCTTCAAACTTTTATTTTCTAGTGTATTGTAAAAAGAAATAAAGTAGATTAAAACAGATGGGAAAAGAGAAAACATAGGTCCCACCACATCATCTTGAGATTCAGATAAAAACACTATATACAAAATTGTGTTGATTATTTATAAAAGTTTCATATACTGCTTATTGTAGTATAAGTAGTATACTTATGAGCAGCTAAGTGTACTACTTAGATATGTATATGAGCATCTGTACATTAAAATTAGTTATTAGATTACTAATTGTTTAAGTTACTAATTTGATAAGTAATTTTAGCTTACTAAATATTTGTTATTGATTTATTTGTCCTTCTCCAATACAGTGCGGCTAGAAGTCTGTAACATAAGTTACTCTACTGAAACTTTATTTCTCCAGAAGTAAACTGGCAACAAATACTATCCTCAGATTCATACGGACAAACGAAAACTCTTGCTTCAACAAAGACCAGAAAGGATTTCAGAATGTTAACAAACTCAATACTACAGGTTTCATTTGAAAATGTTATTTTTGCAGAAAACATCCAAGGCAAATTAAAGCCCTAAATAGGCACAAATGGGAAAAGATAGGAAAACTGCCAAAACAAAGAAAAGTAATCAAACCTGTTATTATGGTTGATTTTCAGGGATCAAGCTGGTTGACTTTTGAGGATTACCTCCTCCAAGCTCCAAAGTGGTCATTCCCACATGAAGGAAGTAAGCAGATGTGGCAGGAGGTCTGCATGGATGATCAAGGAGCTCCTGACAATACTCAGACATAACAAGGAAACACACAAGAGGTGAACACCCAGAAAGAATATAAAGACACTGCCCAAGTGTGCAGTAATGGGATCAGGAAAGCCAAAGCCCACCTGGAGTTGAATCTGGCAAAAGATGTGCAGGGTAACAAGAAGGGCTTCTTCAGGTGTATCAGCAGCAAGGGGAAGGCAAGGGAAAATGTGGGCCTGCTGCTGAATGGGAGAAGGGAGCTGGTGACAAAGGACATGGAAAAGGCTGAGACACTCAGTACCTTCTCCACCTTGGTCTTTACTGGTTAAGACCTGCCTTCAGAAATCCCAGGCTCCTGAGACTAGGAGGAAATTCTGAAGCAAGAAAGACTTAACCTTGGTAGAGGTTAGGGAACATTTAAACATACTGGAAATACTCATGGCCTTTGGGACTCAATGGGAGGCACCCACGAGTTCTGAGGGAGGTGGCAGACATCACTGAAAGGCCATTGATCATCTTTGAAAGGCCATGGTGTCTGGCAGAGTTTCCAGAGGACTGGAAGAAAGTAAACGCCACTGTTCTCTTCAAGAAGGGCAAGAAGAAGAATTTGGGAAACTCCAGGCTGGCCAGCCTCAGCTCAATCCCTGGAAAGGTAATGGAGCAAATAATTCTGAAAGCCATTTCCAAACACATGAAGGACAAGAAGGTCATTGGGAGAAGTCAGCATCGATTTACAAAGGGAGAATAATAGTTGATCAACTTGATAGTTGATCAACTTCTGGGATGAGAAAACTGGCTTGGTGGATATGGGGAAAACAGTCGATGGTGTTTACCTTGACTTCAGTAAGGCTTTTAATGCTGTTTCCCATAACATCCTCATAGAAAAGCTAATGAAGTGGAAGTAGGTGGACAGTGAGGTGGGCTGAAATCTGGCGGAACTGCTGGGCTCAGAATGTTGAGACCAGCTGCACAAAGTCCAACTGGAGGGCAGTCACTAGTGGAGGATACCAAGGGTTGATACTAGGTCCAGTACAGTTTAACAAATTCATTAATGACCTGGAATGATGGGACAAAGGGCACCCTCAGCAAGTTTGCCAAGGATGCAAAACTGAGAGGCATGGCTAATACACCAGAGGGGTGTGCTGTCCTTCAGAGGGACCTCGATAGTCTCCAGAAATGGGCCAACAGGAATCTCATCAAATTCAGCAAAGAGAAATGCCAAGTCCTGCCCCTGCATGAGGAGGAATAACCCCCTGCACCAGTACACACTGGCTACTGAGCAGCTGGAGAGCAGCTTTGCAGACAAGGATTTGGGGGCCCTGCTGGACAAAAATGCAATGCTCTGTTGCAGCAAAGGCCAACACCCTCCGAGGCACCACTAGGAAGAGCATTGCCAGCAGGTCAAGGGAGGTGATCCCTCCCCTCTACTCAGCACAGGTGAAGCCACATCTGCAGTGCTGTGTCCAGTTCTGGGCTCCACAGAACAAGAGAGAGACGGAGTTACTGGAGGGAGTCTAGTGAAGGACCACTAAGGTGATTAACGGAGTGGAGCATTTGACATACAAGGAGAAGTCTGAGAGTGCTGGCACAGTTCAGCCTGGAGAAAAGAAGGTAAAAGGGGATTTTATCAATGTGTATAAATGCCTGAAGGGAGGGAATTAAGAAGATGCAGCCAGACAGTACCCAGTGGTGCCAGTAAAGGAACAAGAGGCAATGGGCACAAATTGAAATATAGGATTTTCAGTTTAAACATAAGGAAAAACAAGTCACTGTGGGAGTAATTGAACACTGGAAGAGGTTGCCCAGACAGGTTGTGGAGTCTCCATCCATGGAGATATTCAAAGCCGACTGGCCACGGTCCTGGTCAACCTGCTGTAGCTGACCCTGCTCTGAGCAGCAGGGTTGGACTAGATGATCTCCAGAGGTCTCTGCCAACCTCTGTGATTCTGTGAAATACAAGAATACAGATGTGGTCAATAGTTAAACATTTATACCTTTGGTAGCTCAAAATAAATCTTTTTAAAGATAAAAAGTCTTCAGGGGACTTTGACGTCCCTTTCATGATAATAATCATTCGATTTATTCTACTCTTAGTAGAGAGCAAAATAATAAGTGCACAAAATCAACTTTTCACAAAAAGAGTTTAAATATTTTACATTTATAGTTCATGCTTTGTTTGCAGAGAGCCTAAGATATGTTTTAGTTGCAATAATTGTTATTAACTGTAAGGAAAAGAGATTAGAAAATAGTATAGACATTCCCTGCTTCTTCCTCCCCACTGCTGGGTGAGGGGAACATTTCATTTTAGGTATGATGTATTTTTCATGTTCCAGTTAATAAGCCCAGCTATGAGTGAGTATTTTATTTTTCCCTGCATATGTCACCTTGTGTCCAGGTTGCAGTCGACATCCTACAGAAAAGAAACATCCAAATGAAGTATGCAATACTAGTTGTTCACGTCATGAAATGCTATGTAGTCCTTGTTGAATCAAGACAGTTTAGGCTTTGTACCTGAAACCTGAGGGCACATATTCTTTTTCAGCTTCTGGAAATATCACTGTAACAGGCCGTGATCTAGAAATCCATAAAACCATCTCGCTTCTTCTTGAAGAAGTGAACAGTAACCTGACCTTCAGTGGGCTTGTTCACATGCTCGGAGAGACATATGTTTACAAACACACTGAATCAAGTCTTCTGGTGGTGACAGACTGGGTGGAATAGCTTTTTGAACCCATCAGCTAAAACCCTACAGATGGGAATATTAACTATGCAAAGTGTCTCCATCTCCGTTCCCACTCATCTAGAGTCACACCATGCAGTCTACCCAATGCTTCTGTCCCTTCCCTATTCTTCCTTTGCTTCATGTTGTAATTATTTGCCTGCTATCATTCTTTAATACCATTAGCATTATGCAGTATAATGCAGTTGCAGGATATTGATGGCACTGAGTCGACCCAGCAATTACTGTGGAAAGGCCCAGAAAGGCTACTGTACATTATAAAAGCATTAAAGTGTGAGCACTATGTGATAATGATGGAATTATCCTTATTCACTTCCTGCCGCTTTCTGAATGTCACACACATATTGAATACTAGATATATTCCTACCTGGTCATTTTCCACCTTTAGTCTCTATATCATATCAGAAACAACTGTATCCTTTTACTGCAGCAGTTGCGTGGGCTTGACTAACAAAAGCTTGCATAAAGGATTAAACACATTAATATAGCAGAATACTGTTCCTGTTTTCTTTTTTTCCTTCACTTTTTGATGAACTACATTTTTATTCAAGCTCTTGTTCATGAATTGGAAGAAAATGCAGATTCCCACTCAGCGTGATCATTGTTAGACAAGACTCTTTTTTCTTTTTTTGATAATTCGTAATGAAGTAGTTGAAGTCAACAGAATATGAATTGCCCAGCACATAGCTGTATTCATGGCAGAATGAAGATAAGAACATAAGAACAGAATAAATGCCTGTCTGGGTCAGACCAGGGGTACCTCCAGCTCACTATTCTGCCTCTCCATTGACAACAGGAGATGCTGTTTCAGCAGGGCACACAAGCCCCACCTTTTTCTGCTGTCCCTTCTCCTGTACTCCCCAAAACCCCAGCTGGTGTGTTAGGGATGTTAGAAAGTGCATGTCTTTCTTCTCCCTTTAGTATCTGTTTATGGACCTATTGTGCATGAGTTGTCTAATACTTTTTTGAACCTGCTGATATGATCTACATCCACAAACATGGCTGTAAATTGCAGAAGTTCACTAACCACTGGAGAGAGGTACTTTCTTTTATATGTTTTCAATCAAGCTCCTACTCATTTAAAAACCTGTCCGTAATTCAAAGATTGCACAGTTTGGTGAATAACAGTTCTACATTGTCTTATCCACTGTTTTCATGGCTTTACAAATCTTAGTGATATCCCATCCAGCTTTCTCCTCTCCAAAGTCTAAGAAGAGACCAAGAATCTCTTCCTGGCCTTTTTAGTCTCTTCTTGTAAGTCCTGGCCTTCTTGGTCTCTTCTCATAAGACAGCTGCTCTATCCTCTTGATATTTTAGTTGCTTCTACTGTATTTTTCTTGAGTTGAACACTAGAAATTTACATACTTCCACATACTTCTCAAGACACGGCTGTATCAGTTTTTTCATAGCAGTGAGATGTTGTCTTCTGTTTTGTTCTCAATACTCTTCTTGATGAAGCCTAATATTTTGTTGGCCTTCTGGCTGCTGCTGCACACTGAACTAATGTTTGGGTGCAAGCCTGTGCTCAGACCATGCTTTAGACATTTCAACTGATACCCATTCCCAGGAGAAAATCTTGGTCCTCTATTACCCTTCAGTGTCATATCACCTACCTCCAGTGCAGATGGATCATTCAAACAATGTCCTGCATATCCACCACATGGTCGCATTGGCACTTGTAGTGCCATCTCATGGCTGATATTGGATATATGTCATTCATAGGAGCTTTCTTAGATGGGCTCCACCACAGACTGCTGCAAAGGCGACCCAGATTTGTAAATTTTTTGTGCCCAAGCTGGCCTTGCACGTGATGGACATGTGGATGCAAAGCTATATGTGCCGTCCAGGGCACGGAGACAGCTCAGGGAGTGCACTGAGGTTTAGCTCAAACCTCACTCCCTGGTTCAGCTTTGTAAGTTACAGACCAGAAGTAGCCCTTCTTGCAGTGGAGGGTGCTGTCAACTTGAAGTGCAGGCACAGAGCTATTAAGAAGAAAAAAGTGACTGAGAGCCATTCCCTTGAAAGCAGTGTATGTGTGGCACTCCTCTCAGATCAAAGCTGAATACAGCCCAGTGGAGCAGGTCAACTGACCTCAAGGACGTAGCACAAATAAGAGAGGTATTGACTGGAGGAGTGTAAATCTTGAATTCCTGAAATTAGAAAATGCGTTGACCATCTTTTTATTTTGCGCTAGTGTCACTGCAAGAACTTTTGAAACCAGAGCAATCTCCTTGCCATTCTCTACCCGTCAGAAAGGAGAACAGTTGGGTGAATATGCGCACAGGCTGTTATTACCTTGTACCACAAGAGCTGAGCATCAATTGCTTCATTTGGTGTGTTTATCAACTGCTGGTATTTACCTCCTTTGCTTGTGTTTGAATAGGCTGTCTGAGTATTTTGGCAGTGATTTATCTTTTCAGGCAGCTGCTTCTTTTGTGTTGAGGTTTTTAGGGATGTTTTTCTTCCTGGCTATGGTATTGTGGGTTGAATGCAGACCTGCCAACCTTGTAGTATTCCCACTAAGAGAAAAATAACTGATGGCTTGAGGGAGAAATGGAGGTAATTTCAACAGACCTCAAGCACATTATTTCTGCATTTTATAGCTTTTACAGTTTCCTTTAGTCTGCTTGTTATTCCAACTGCTGATGTTTGTTCTGCCTCTTTATTTTTATTTGTAAAGCTCTGTCAACTTTCAAGGATAACAGCAACATAGTTCTTTATAATTTTTCACTCTTTAATTATTAATTAATTAGTTCTCAGGGATTTCTTTACAATGTTCTTTATAGATCTGCCTGATCTGTAAATAGGATAATATGAGTTGTTCTTTGAACAGCTTACTGGGGTCTATACTTCCTGATAGGCATTGTTGAAAATGGGTACTTATAGCTATTTTGACATCTTATTCCTCTGGAATAGGTGTGATGGGATGGCTGAAGAGGTCATGACATGCCGAATGCTACCAGAATTAGCTGGTTTGTAGTTCACATTAGTTTTATAATCTGGGTTGCTGTTGCCTTCCAGTTTCTGCTGGTGTGAACCCTGCTAAAGCGCAGTAAACTGACGACTAATGAGAAAAGACTTGGCCTCAGCACCGCTGTTTATATATGGGTTGGCAAATTCTGTCCTTCTTGTCTGGTAGAAACCTTTTGATTATAATTAGTTCCCAGAACTAAGTAGAGAGAGGGATGTAGTTTAAAAAAATTGGACAAAGATTTACTGCTTAGATTTAACAGACTTTTACAGCTAAAGTATCCGTTGTGACCTTGCATCAATTAGAAAGTGAAGAGCAGATCTAAGTGACAGTTAGATGTAGAAAGTGGTCATTTTTGTAGTAAAGGAGAAAGAAAAACAACCTAAATATATGTTAGCCAGGAAGTTCTACTAAGAGAATCCCTTCATATTTAAAAAATAAAAATCACTGTACAGGTGGCTGTTGGCTTAGTGTTGCGTATCCAGCACTGGCGGGGTGAGGGACCTGATGATTTTCTGAGATCACTTCCTACCTTATTTTCTACAATTTGCAAGCCAAAGTCTTTCACTTGAATGTTTAGAGAACACAACTAAACCACAGTTCTGTAAAACCTTCCTGCCTCAAATCAAATGCTCTCAGTTTTCCAACAGAACCTAGCTTTTCCCTCCCAAAAGCTTAAAAGATGTGGTTTGAACCAAACAACATCTAAGCATATGGATGGGATCTGCTCTTTCTCTGGAAGAAGAGATTCTTATTAGACTTTTTTCACATGGAATTGTAAAAAAGCTTGAGATTGTCTAATTCAGCCTGAATTCTGAAGGTGCAGGAAATGTTTGTTTTATCATCCAGAGATGACAGTAATGCTCAGGTGATGGTGCGGTGTGTTCTTATAACACACATCTTCTAATCATGAACCTGAATGGACTGGTTCATTTGCAAACACTGCAAACCAAACTGCAGCATTCAGTCTGCATACAAAGCCCTCTGGAATTTATATGATTTCTAAAGCCATTGTTTTGAGGAAGTGAAACAAAAACAGAGTGTACAGACTGGATAAAATCCATGGGAATATGGTTGTCTATACAATCTGTAATCTATATGCTGAGATGTGCAACACTTCCATATGCCCCTGGCCCGGTTCTGCAGTTCCACATAACCAGGGTTCAGGGCAATGGTAGTTAGATGAGATGTGTCCCCAGTATTAATAAATCCCACTCTCTTAAACTCATATTTGCTCTTGCATCATATAATATCAGGCCCTTTTAAAAAAGAGCCCAGAAGTAATTTGTCCACCAGAGAGCAGCTATGTAATGGGGCTGCAAGGGCAGGTGTTTGTCTATAGCTGAGTGTGGACCTGGTGTGTCCAGCCATTGAGAGAACACATGAATTGATGGTCATCACATAGTAATACAGATTTCCTCCATATTCTGTAGATGTAACATGATTTAGGGCTGAAGAGTATGCTTGCAGCCTGGGTTTTTCATAGAGCATAGATGCATCAAGTATCGAATCTTCTTTATTAGGCAGTACTAGGTGATGAATGGAAGGACCTATTTTGTGCTATCAAATCTTTAATGGCTTCTAAGTCTATTATCATCAACTGTAGCTGTCAAATCAGTCATTCAAACTCTTATGGTGTCACAAGCATAATAAATATTAACCTGTTTTTCAGAGCAATTTTAATATATCGAGCTCTTCAGCAAAAGAACCTTTCTTGATATAGTCAGTAATGCATGGGAATTATGGGTAGAAATGTTGTGGTACTTGATAAGGATTAATGTGTTTGTTTATTATGTTGGAAATTATTTCCTCCTGAGCCCCTTCAACACTCTTGTCCTGAAAAATCACTTTTCAAGGCTCATCTATAATGATGTAAAAGTTAAATATCTCAATCTGAGCATGTCACCCTAGATTCCCCTCAGACAGAGAAGCAGGCACTCAAGAGGATGATCCTTAGGACACAGCTTTTAGGACAGCTTTGCACTGCCTCTGTCACCACGCCAGGGAGAGAACCCCGAGCCAGGTGTTGCTCACTGTCTGATGTCCACATCACTGTCACCCTTCCATGAGAACTGCCCACATTCAGGTTTGGCCAGATCTTCTCTAGGCCTTTTGTGGTGCCCCATAAAATAACGTTCTGAGGGGTGGGATTCAGTTCCAAGTGGCCAAAATAATTAGGGGGCTTGTTTCATCATGTGAATCTCGCTGAATGTGCTGTGTGCAAAGCAGTATGGTGTAGGACGGCTGGGCCACATAAGGGTGCAAGGCCTGCTCGGGTGTTGGTATGGGACTGCCTCGGGTGCAGCGTGCCATACCGCCTGTCTAGGCAGGATCACCCTGCCGAAAGCACCCAGTGCTCACCTCTGAGGGAGCTGGCTGGCCCTGACAGGAAGGCATGTGGTCTGGACAGTCTGGATTTCAGTGTCTGGGAGTGAAACGGGAGCTGACAGTGTAGATACCAGTCCTGGGATGAGTTGCGTCACCCCCAGAGGTACCTATTTCTCCACTGACTGTAAAGACAGCCTAGGAAAAGTACACAGACTTTGACTTGTGGTTTCCTAAGCTAAAGCCGATTAATTTCTCCATAGACACCAGGGAGACTGTTTGGCTTGTGTCCCCTTAGGCTCATTGTGTAATGCTGAATAGGAGGGGCCCAGGCAGAGGCCTATGGTGCAGACTGGCTCATGTCCATGCGGCTGAGGACAAGCCATTTTACAGCAGATCTCTCATGGAGAGAGCTAGCTGAAGCGGTCCAAATCAGAGACAGCAATTAAGCGGGGTGGATGGTGAGTGTTTGAGCTCACTCTTTCATATAACCCTCTTTTATGCAGCAGTGTAGGCCTTCCTATAACAACTTAATCCAGGCAGCATGTTGGAGCATGCAAGGTTGTGATCCTTACAAGACACTGTGGTGGAAATTTCTTTCTTTGGAAATCCTTGGGGAGAAGGAGGTGATGCTTTCCTTCCAGGAGAGCCAGCTGGTTAGAGCACGCTCACATACAGTGAAGGATACTTCTACATCTGAAAGGGATCCAAATTCATGTCTGCCGGGAGTGTACCCTAACCACCACTCTGTAGACTGGTCACAGGGGAAACTTGTACGGAGGGCTTTTCAACCTCCTCTTGCAGGCTAGATCTTTCCTGAGGCAAAATAGGCAAATTAACTCGGTCTCTCACATACTGTCAAGCTATTTTATAAAAATGTTCTCTCCGGCTGTTGTTGTCTGCTGTTAGTAGATGTGCAGTGTTGGCATTGTAATCTTGGTGGCAGCTTACCAGCTGTCCGAAACTCTAGCGCTAATCTTGTCTCGTAAAACATAGCTGTAGGTTCAGTTTGGTAGCAAAGTCATAGCCTGGTTTTCTGTCACCAAGGCATAGCCAAAACAAAAATACTTTGTCCAGCAAGGTGTTAGCACACCTATACCCATGACAAAGCTTTACCATGTCTCCATGTCCAAAACCCAAGTTGCATTGTTTCTGACTCCCCTTGATACGTTGGTCAGAGCAACATTTCAAACTGCTCCTAGCTCCCAATCTGGATGTTCATGTTTCACCTTGATTCACCCTCTGTTCAGTGAATACACTTTTTTTGCAGGACTGTGCATATTGTTCCACCCTTCCAACTGAGTTAGCACAATCTTGAATAGACAACTTGTCTATCAATCACAGCTGTCTCTGAGGACCGCTTTGAGTGGTGTTTCAGTGAAGCTGTTAGACGAGTATGCATACTGATCAGTCCTCCAGCAAGGCCTGCCCATTATCTCTTCTGCCTGAACAGTGATCTATATTTCATTTTAGAAGAATGAAAAAGCAGGGATATGTGTTTGCAAGAGAGCCTCCTGGGTTGTTAAACCCCAATGGAATAAACCATGTTTTCAGGGTGCTGGGTGAGATCCGCCCCTCCATGGGGAGGAGATCACTGCCCCCTCCCCATGATCTTAAGCAATTCGGTGTGATTGATTTGGGGAGTCCCAGTCTGAGTCACTAATTCCTTTCTGTCATTATAAAAGGAATCCATTTACCTAAAGCAGGGGTTTAGACTTTGCAGTGGAAACCAGGTGCTTAAAAGTTAGGTCTTACAGTGCTTCATATTGCAACACTAAAATCCTTTCTTTTTGCTCAGGGCTTGAGTCATATTTTTTCTTAGCAATTTCATTCATATTGTGACCAATTTTGAATCCACCGGCGTCAAACAATAGAATCTTTCTGTATAAACCATGTGTGAGATAACTAGTTATGGAATACCATTGCTGGCTGTTACCTTCTTACACATGATACCTTGGGATCCTGGGTCTCCAACACCCAAATAATTTGCTTAGTTTGCTCCAGCTCATCTGATACCTGGAGAAGTGAGTACACTCCTGTGCATCAGTCTCATCTTGCTACGGAGATGGAAGGGAGCTGGGATGCATATGCAGGTTAGGGAACTGGGAAGTACCTCTGGTGGTAGTGGTGTGGCTGAATTAGCATGCAATGTTTCCCTCAAATGTCTCAAGTGAACCTACAAATACTGTAAATACAGCATCTGAATGCTTTTTGGTCTTGAACATATTAGTCCATGCAATATCTTGAGGAGTGGAGAATCATTGTTAAATATAATTGGAACAAGAGCTTTCCTGAGCATTTAGTGATTTGCAAGTTTAGAAGTACAGAAATATAGTATATTCTAACTTAAGAAACTTTAAAAAGCAAGTTAGATGAAAATAGAAATGCCAGCAAAGAATAATTTGGGAAATAATAAACCCAGTCCACAGTACCTACTCCTTTTTAAGCACAACTTTCAAACAATAAAACAGGCAACTAATTAAGGACCAGAACCTCTCTGTACTGATGGATGTGTTCAAACAGCATACATAAAATTCTTCTTACATATATCTAACTGTACCAAATCCCTTTTAAAAACATTGTTATACTCTTTGTATAGATTTGGATTCCATAAGCAAGATTCAGATTTATCCCAGTGTTACCTTCTCTTGCTGAGGCAAGTGAATTTTATGGAGTCACACAAAGGCAATTCACCTGAAGGCAGCAATGCATGTATGGTTGCCATGGCCTACTTCACTCACCCCTTTGTCAACTTGAGGAATGCTAATGACTTAAATAAAGACGGTTTGGCACAAATGATGAAAGATATCTTTTTCTTCACATACAGATTATTATCGGTGAATAGTGTGAGTGGTATTAAGTCCACCATCTAGCACTTCCCTCTGCCTGGTTACATGAGTCAAGTGACAGCACAGGACCTGGCCAGTCTTTAAATACAGCATCAATGCATCCTGCCCTCAGCTACACAGTTAAACAAGATCCTAATCTCGGTTACACTGATGCACCTTTGGAATTTCTTCATTGACAGCATTGTGCTCCAGGTGAGCAGCAATGATTCTGTAAGGGCTGAATCTGGTCTCTCACAGATTTTTTTTTTTTAAAGTTATAGCTCACCTGCTTAACCATGTAATTAATTCTCTGAATACTTTATATTTGTAGTCAAGGATATACTATATCACAGTCCAAGAAAGAGGTAAGGATTCCAAAGGTCAATTATTGGCCAATACATGTTTCCAGATATAATACATACCAGGATAGCTTTATAGTCTCTCAGATGAAGAGAATTAACCTAGTAACATCTAGATGGCTGCCTTGTTAAAGGAAGTCTCACTGGTCTGTCACAAAGCTACTTACGTGAAAGACTGGAATATTTTCTGCACAGAAGGTCCTGACAAAATTGATTGCTCACTTTTCGCTTCACAGAAGATGAATGTTCAGTATCTCTGGGATTTCTAAATAGTTTAACAAATCCGTGAATTTGTAGTTGCAGATATTGGTAATGTATGAATCTCAGCATTTTCCCTCTATTTACTTCAAAAGGGGCTCTATACTTAAAGAAGGGAAGGGAATGAAAGGGTTTATTCACTCTAGGCTGCATAGACCAGCCCCTCTAACTCTGGCGAACAGGATGCATCTGTAGAAGAAAAAAAACAACTAAAGAAGCAAACAAAAAAAACTCAGAAAAAGAGAAAAGGAAGGAAAAAATTAAAAAAAAATCTTCATGGTTTTGTGCATCCTGGACAAAAAGAATCCTGTAAGACCATCTCTAAGTTAGTATAAATTAAAATAGCTTTTAAGTTTATCTCTAATTTGCTGGGACAGTGGGAGCTTTTAAAACTCTGACAGTACTATGCTGCATGAAGACACAGAACAATCACAATTGTATTCTGGGCTGGTCAGAGCCAAGCTCTGTTCTAACACACATAAAGCTCAAATCCTTTACGCTTCTTTTCCTGAGGTTGCACTCCCAATGAAGCTGTGTCTGGTGCCCTTTTTCCCTAGATAAATGAACTTATATTTCTTCCAAGCTGGATGTTATTTTGCTATTTTAAGCCTTATTTTCAAATCTTAAATCTCTCTGTCTTACATCACTATCCTCACTAGTATTAAGATAAAATTCAAATAACTCCTTTGAACATGAGATTGACAGTAAAAAGAAATGCTGGATATCTTTATGGTCTCCTGTGATGTACAGGAATCATATAACATGCATGAAAAAAGGAAAAACTCAAGGAAGATGTTCAGAAGATGGTATTTCCTCCTCTCCTACATAATGTGCTTCTTTTCTAACCTGCGGAGATTGTGATTCAGGAATAATTTTTAAGGTAGCTTCCTGTCACAAAAGTGCTTTATTCTACTGTCTTACCAAAGCTTTCAGATGGGGAACCAGAAATAGCATCACCAAATGGGAATCTGTTAGGTGCTGTGATTAAGGGCTGACTGATTGAGGCGACGGGATCTCTGTCCAGTGTGTGTTCATGTATGGGAGGTCTAAGCACCAGCAAGTGGAGAAGGGCATTTCCCTGGGGAACTTCAATCCTCTGTGTGTGTATGTGAGTATAAGTACACATAACTCACATGTGAACAAGCCAGACCAACAGCAAGAAGGATAAGAGGTCTGGGGGGCCAACTACCAAACAGACACAGGCCTGAGGCTTAGATACTGGAAA
This sequence comes from Mycteria americana, assembly GCF_035582795.1. Lineage (NCBI taxonomy): Eukaryota > Metazoa > Chordata > Aves > Ciconiiformes > Ciconiidae > Mycteria > Mycteria americana. The sequence goes on from NC_134365.1 coordinate 196,606,894, forward strand.
GCCCAGGGGTCTGAAGGCTGACCACCGGGGAGACATTTGGTCTGGACCAGCCCATGTGTGGTAGTAAAAGGAGGTGTGAGTACCAGCAAAGGGAGTGAGGCAGCGAACCTTGGTGCTTGGCATGGCCAGGGGCCAGCACCTGGCAGGGGAGCCCAGGTATCTGGGCTCCACTAGCAGACTTCCCTCCTGATCAGCAGAAGAGGAGGAACGCGATGAAGCTGTCTATGTGGGTGCTGTGTGTTTCCTGTCTGTGTTGATCAGTGTGGCCAGCCATGCATAAATGTATTTGCATATGTGTACATGTGTGCCTAATGGGATACATGTCCATCTTCACTACTGGGTGGGCCTGAGGACATGAGTAGCTCACAACTATTGGCGTACTGGATTTGGTAATTCCTAACAAAATGCTGGCACTCTTTTCAGATGAATGTGACCTTGACCATCTCCACTAACACAGTAATCAAACTTTCCATACAAACCGGATGCTGGCAACTCCACTATGTTCTGCTTCCATTCCTACAGACTTGCTAAAACAATAGACTTCAACCACATTAAAACTGGACAGATCTCTGGACTACTAAAGTATGATTATCCAGGTATTGATGTAGGTGTGGTTCTCCTCCTGCAAAACACCATTCGGTACTAACACAAACACTACTATAAGTAGCCTTTGGATTTAGAGAGGAACAAAGTTGGTTTAATTTTTTATACAATACTATAGCTGCATTTTCCATTAAATCCACATTTTAAAACACACTGTTTAGACCCAAAATCAGGCAGGGTGGCAGATGCCAATGCTCTTTCCATCACAGCAAGACATGATATAATATCCTTTCTGGATTTACCTGCCCTTCCATTTGTCATTCAATGCCCCTGTTGCCATAGAAGTCAAGGGAAGTTTTGCCATCTAATTCATCTGTGACACTTGGAAACTGTCCAACAATGAACTGTCTAGAAACCTTTTTCTTACTAGAAAGGCATCATTTGTTCTTTGTTCCTTGTCTGAGAACTGTTTCTGTTGCTCTCCTCTCAGAATGGACGGGACAGGGTTTCAGGATTTGTGAGGGAGGAAATTATGCCTTTCTTTGAATAGCTCCTTCTAAGATGTGTTCTATCTCTAGCAGGAGGAGGATCACATCTAATCTGAACTGTTTCAGTGTCATCCTACAATTAACAGTTGAAATGCTATTTTCTGTCTTCTTAAGCTTCAGTTATTTCAGTTTATTCAGTACAGTCCTTGCTTTCTCACCATCTCCCAGTGGGTCTGTCCTCGAGATGAGTATAACAAGTAGAAGTGCTCCCTTAGTTCTATGTTGGGATCCGCTGTAATTAGTGAGTAGGAGGTGACCCTGTAACTTACGAACCACAACCATGTCAATGGTTTGTTCCGAAAGGAAAGATGAAAAGAGTAAGACAGATAGTAGCTGGAGTTTTGTCTTATGCAATTCAGAAGCGTGGAGAGAAAACTTTCCCTACACTGGGAAGTGAAAGAGGGTCAGAAAATGAGCTTGAGTGCTGCAGCCTATCAACATCCATGTTTCTTAAATATTACCATGGTCCTTGCTCTCTTTTTGGACTATGCAGATGAGCTCTCACTAATTCCAATGCCACCAAAACAAAGAGGCTTATTTTCCTTTCACCTGTACCGGTATAAATGAAAACTCATTCCATCATTGTAAAAGTACAGCAAATCCAATTACATATTTGTGTCTTCTTCAGCTATCCAGATTCAGAAGGTCTTGGTTCTTCTAGGTCAGAGTTAGCTGAAATGAGACAACTAACTGAGAATTCATGAGTTTTGGTAACAAGGTCTTGATTTCTCTTGAACTGATCTCGTCTTTAATTTAAGAAAGTTCTGCCTTCAATTGTTTTCTTTTTTTCTTGGCCTATGATGAGGCAGATGTATGCATGCATTGACTTGCTCCACATTCTATGCAGTATAGGTTGTTGTGTAGCAGGAGGGTCTCCTGCTTTCTGGTCATAATTGCATGACAAGTAGTCCTTAGAAGAATACATTGTTCTCCTTAAAAAACTCCCTAATATTTGTAAGTTATATTCTTTGTAATCATCTATATTCATCTACATCTGGAAAGATTAAACACAGAATGTTCTTTTAAAATCCTGGTGTGAATTTTCTTTGCCAAAATGTCCATCAGGAATACTTTCTACAATTCTGATGAAAAGATACCATTTTCTGTAACAAAGAGATGGCTTTGAAATATTTCTTGCACATTTTGTGGTATTTTGATGGATTTGTACATCTGAAATGTCCTAATTATGTATTTACTACAAGTTTTAAGACTGCATTTAGGATGATTAATATAAATTAGCAGTACAGAATAATAGAGCCTTGCCACTACAAATACAGCATCATTAATAATACTTCTTTCCTGTTATCTTATTCAGCTAGCTTGTATTGATTAGAATTGCCCATAGTAATGTGGAGTTCTTCGTGTTCATTTAAGGGTGAAACCCTTTCTGATATGTAAGCAAACCTAAGCTGGTGCAGCTTACTGTACGGAGTCTGTAAGAACACATGTGATGGACACATGAATGTAGACTGCCTTCAAGCAAGCATGGGGTGGCTTAAGGTAATAAAAGTGAATTGTAGTCTTAGAGAAGGAGGATCTATATTAATGTAAAGAGGAAAATATTAGTGCTCTTCCCTACTAAATATGGTTCCTCATATTTAATATAACCACCAGGCCTGACATTCACATAACTGCCTAAGCTACGTAGGCAGCCAATGGGGAGAATAGAAACTTTTAAGGCATCATTCATTTGACCTTTTTCAGACATTCACATTGAGTTTGAAATGGCTTTTGCCCTATGTGTCAAAAGGCTTATCTCCCTGAACACAAAGGAACACACAGGAACAGTGTTAGAGAAGCCCCAATAACCTAATCAGAGAAAATTAAGCACCCTGACCTGGCCCATGCCAGGTTTGTCACAGGGGAGCCATCAGCCTGATGGTCCAGAGATGAGACCAGTCAGTGAGTTAACAGGAGATGCTCTCTCCATCACCGTACAGACTGAGGGGGTTACTGCCTACAGGGGTCTGGGATGCATTATGGGGTGCAAGGGAAAAACATTTTGGAATTGTACAAGACTTGGTATGGGATGTTTAGGGGAAGGACAAAAAGTAGGGAAAGGGAGGGATCAAAGTGATTTGGGGAGCTACCAGAGTGGGAAAATAGAAGGAATAAGGGAATAAAAGGTGTAGGTCATTGTCCTGGTTTCGGCTGGGATAGGGTTAATTCTCTTTCTAGTAGCCGGTATAGTGCTGTGCTTTGGATTTTAGTATAAGAATAATATTGATAACACGCTGATGTTTTGGTTGTCGCTAAGCGGTGTTTACATTGGTCAAGAATTCTTTCCCCCTTCAGCTCTCCATGCTCTGCCAGGTGCCCGAGAAATGGGAGGGGGCACAGCCAGGATAGTTGATCCAAACTGACCAAAGGGCTATTCCATACCATATGATGTCATGCCCAGTATATAAACTGGGGGGAGTTGGCCGGGGGGTAGCGATCATTGCTCGGGGACTGGCTGGGTGTCGGTCGGCGGGTGGTGAGCGGTTGTAATTTTTTTTCTTATATATATATTTTCTTTTTTTTTTTTCCCCCTCCCTTGGGTTTTGTTCCTCTCTCTCTCTCATTGTTTTCCCCCCTCTCATTATAATTCATTATTATTATTACTATTATTTTGTTCCAATTATTAAACTGTTATTATCTCAACCCACGAGTTTTCTTACTTTTGCTCTTTCGATTCTCTTCCCCATCCCATCGGGGCGGGGGAGTGAGCGAGCGGCTGCGTGGTGCTTGGCTGCCAGCTGGGGCTAAACCATGACAGTCATGTGTAAACAGGTTGCTGACTAGTACACTTGCCCAGCCACATGTACCAATTTTGTCTGATCACCACTGTGTGTCCTGTTTTCTCATTTAACTTCATTTCTAACTACTTTGCTGGGCAAGGGGGCTCTGTGTGCATGTGTATGTATGGAGGTCTGAGTGCCAGCAACTGGAGGGGGGACAACAAATCACATGTGGGGGTCTGCATGCCTGTGGTGTCAGCAATGGAGGAGGACGGGTTGTATGCATCTTGTGTGGGTGCGAGTGTCAGTGTGTGTAAGCACTAGTGAACATCAAGGTAGACTTGACTGAGAGTAGGAGAAGAGACTTTAAAGCCAGATACTGAGGCAATCATAAGTATACAGGAGAGTCAAAGGGGACTGGAGGAACCAGAGGTGGTCCTGGCTTCTGGAGACACTAGGGTATGGGCATTGGTTGAAGGAAACAAGATCAGGCCATTGGTGCTGTTTGTACTATGTGGGTTCTGTAGTTTCTGTCTCTGCTGATGTATGTGGCATCCCATGAATGTAAGCATATGTATTGTGTGTATGTGTGCACACATGCCTATTGGGAACACATGCTCAGCCTCGCTGCTGGCTGGACCTGGGGACACGGAGCTGCAGCAGCCTCGCCTCTGTCAGGCTGCTGGGTTCGGCAGCTCCTAAAACCCTGGAAGTGCTGGTTCTGTCCACTGACCAGAGAGGGCCTAACTAACTAGTCCCCACTAGGCCATACATGTAATAAATGTCTGCATGTGGCCAGAGAAGTCCCTTTCTGGGAACCTGGATGAGTGAACAGCAAGTTCACAGTGCTGCCTATGTATTGGAGACAGTGCCCTTTGCTACCTCTCATATAGCCTAAAGGAGCAACTGCCTGAAAAGTCTAAAAGCATCCCCCTGTGTGCAAGCACACCTCTTCTGAAATCAGCAGCCCACCTGCATGGGCAGAGAGCGGCTGGGGAGAGATCACTGCATCAGTAACCCACAGGCTGGCCACAGAGGTCGTGTAATGTGCTGTTCTCAACTCCAATAAACAGTACTTTTGAATTTAAATAAAAGTGAAGGCTTACAAAGGCTTCCAGGCTGAAGTGCCATTTCTATGTGCACAAACAATTCTCACCCGGTGAGATGTATGTGTACTTTTATATGCAAAATGCCGTGAAAAATTAACAAGGGCAGAGTATGTGCAGTCCCTGGGATCCCTTCCAGCATGTGTGCTCTATTATTTCCATAAGCCAAAACACATTACCTTTCTGATCTATGCCTTACTGATTTTGCTCTAGGCTGTTAACTCTCAAGTCCCCTGAATATCAGAAAATTCTGGTCATTCTATCACACAAATGGAACCCATTTATTTCTAAAAGCTCGGGGCTGGATGCTGAGCTACACCACAGCGAATTTGTAATCCTCCTCTGAAGTTAGAGGACTGAGTCTGGTTTAAATTAATGTAAATGGAATTAGAAACTATTGCACAGGTTCCTGTTTACAGAATGTGTTATCTCCACATCAGTTTTCTATTAATTCCTTTTTTCCAGGCGTATGATGAACCAATAATTAGAGTAGAGAACGATCATGTACAGATTACTGATTGCCAGCTGATCACCCAGAGACATTCGTATTATAGTCAGCAGGAAAAAATATTCTACTGTGTAACTCATAAACAATACCCTTGCTTGCAGGGGAAGGGAAAGCATTTTGAAATGGGAATTCTTTGGGAGTTCTTGGAGAAATGCTCTATGTTGCAAGTAAACAATTTATAACATATGTTTTTCCTCTTGAATACTAAGTATCTGTCATATAATGGAAAACTTTGTGGCAAAATTAACTTGTATCCTGACCTTTCGCTTTTACTTTTTTCTCTTCGGCTTGACCTACTCACAGCCTCAGGATCACTGTATGAATACATACAATTCTTAAAATCCCTTGACATTACAGGCCTGTTCTCTAAATAATATTTTTTTGCATGAATAACTCATGGATATATAGGCCTCTCTAGACCTTTGCCTTCCAAACCAAAAATTCAATTAAAAACATACATTGTAAAAAAAAAAAAAAGAAGTCTGTGGCATTTAAAATGTTATCTAGTTACAGAATAGTTAAGGGAAAAGAATTAAGGTTTAGCTGATGAGAATTTTGGCAACACTGAGCAGAAAAAGGCAGATGACTAGAAAGGGCATATTATTATAGCACTCTATTGTATGAATTTGAAACAGTGGTTATGCAGCAAGTATGTATACTTAAAAACTGGCTCTGCCTTGGATCTTTGTATTGTTCTGTTTGATCATCTTCTGCTTTAGCCAAGGCACAGCCATCTCTTTGTCTTACTCAGAAAAATGTCTCCTCCGTATTAGGCATGGGATATTCCTCAAGGCATCAGGAAATGTTACATACATGAAGAATAGCCTATGTTCAAATGCTTTATATGTTCCTGGAAATTATCAGTTAGCATACCATATTTGCTTATGTAGAAACTGTACCCTTCCATCTAGCTTAATTCCTTCCCTCCACCCTGTTCTTTGTTTTACTTTCAAACACAAAGGTCATGCCAAAAGGATATTCTTAAATTGTCAATAATTTGGGTTTTGTTGCTGGTAGAGGACACAGCCATTTTTTGCATACATCAATATGTGGTACAAATACTATATGTGGTGCTCTGTGTTCCTTCCACAGCTTCTTGAAGGCAGCAGGAAATTAAGCCTATTTTCTGTTTTTCTGACATTCTCTGAGTAATACTGCGTGACCGATAATTCAGGGAAGCAAAGAAACAGAAAGCAGTCCTATAATGTGAATATGCAGACAGCTAATGATGCTGCAAATCATATATTGTCCAGATATTTTGACACCTCAGAAGCCTACTACCTAACTTTTATTGGACATAAGCAGGCAATATCTGAAAGCTAATTGGTATACAAATACACGTTGTCCATATGATTTCATTAAGGTTGTCACAAGTAAATTGAGATAGAAAATTTAGGCAAATACATTTCAATTTAAACCTTATTTGCTGATGCCTATGGGAATTATGAAAGTGAAGGGCAACAAAGACATAATGAAATGCAGGAAGTAATTGGTGGCATCAAAGAAAAACCTTCTGGAACCTTCAAATTGGTTTCAGATGCATGTCCAGCTCTGCAAGTGTTTTATAACTCATTCTCAAGAGAGAATGTCAAGCTTTTGGACTCACAGATAAATGACATGACAGAACATAACCTCTGCTTCTGAAATATTCTGCCCCTTGATTAAAAGGAACCTCCTGAAGGTGGAGCAGAGTACAAGAAGAGAGATAAATGGGAGGCAAAGGAAACACGTCATATGAAGAAAAAGAAGAATCAAATTTCTTTATTTGAGTTTAGGATGTATCACACTCCATATTTCTGATTAGTCACTATTCAAACAGCTTACTGCCATTTTGTACTTATGGGAACATTTTTCTTTTAATAACAAAATTAAAAGTGGAAGAAAGCAAAAGAGTATATATGATCAGTTGGGTAGGTGACCTTATTTTCCTGACTCCTCTCTTTTCTTACTCTTCTTTCTAGTTCATTAAAGTTCAAGGACTACAGGAAAAAGAAGTTGGTCAGTAATTGTGGTTCATTTATTTTCTTTCTTGAGTAAGGTGAGATTGGGAGTTAAATTACAGAGCTTTCTGTTCCCATCTGCTCTGCAATTGGAGTCTCATCGTGCCAGGAATAGCTCAGATGGATATCAACAGGATGTTTGTAGCCTGTTGTGGTTTTTCCTTATTTAATACACTGAATTAAATGTCTATCTACAACAGACCTCCCAAGATATGAGTGTTTCCTTTTCTAAATGTGCAATACATCACAGCTCTTGTGAGATATCTGCATCTCTGAAAGTGCAGGGAGACATATGAATGTGTTTGAACACACTGGGCAGTAAGACACAATTAGTAGTCAGGAAAAACAAAAGGAAATTAGGAAGGTTGTTGATGAAGTCTGTCTTTAGCTGTGAGGGTCTAGTCTCTTAAGGCTCCTTCTGTAACCTAGGGACAATTCAGAGTAGGACCCCAACTCAAGATGTTCTGAGCAGCCTCCTGGAGCAGCCCCAAGCAGTCACTAAGGGGCAAGTCAGAGAACAGCTGCCTCCTGTGGCTGATTTTCCTTGTGGGACTCAGCTCATTCATGTGTGGGCAGGTTCCCATCCCCCTGCTGCATTAAAAGGGACTATCAAAGAGCAAAAGTGCTGCATGTTATAATTTTCTCTGTCGGTAGAACTGTAATCTATTTATCACGTCTTCAAATATAACTTAATTTGTTAACTTAAAACACAGCCTTTGAACATGATTACATGTTAATTTTACTATATAATCCATGAAGTTTGGATAATTAAATGTACTTTTAAACCTTCCTCTATGCCCTGTTTTGAATGATGACTATGATTTAATTCTAATTCCTTTTCTAGGACTAATCCCCTCATGTTCTGAATTATCAGTACCCACAAACCTTGTTTCTGATTGCAAGAAGACTGAGTTGAAATTAATACACTTCTCTTTCCTTTTCCATCTGAAACATGAAATTCTCAAATTTCCTTCATTCATTTTTGAACTGTTCAGGTTTTGTTTGGTTTTTTTTTTTTTTTGCCCTGATTATAAAAAAATCAGAAAGAAAGCTGCATTCAACCAGAATACAAACTGCTGCAATGGCAATGGTGACAGTGACAAGTTATGAGTTGGCTGCATGTCTTAACTTGCCAAAGGTACGCCTGTTGAACTGTGCTCCTGACAGCTGCCTTGGCCTGGAGAGGTGAGAAACCACCAACGCGGTAACGGGGCACTTCAGATTTGATTAGTTCTGCAGTGTTAGTGCTTGATTATGCCCATTTCTGGCTGGTTTAGCTAAAGAAATCACCATTTCCCTTCGCCTGCACTGTCTCAGCTGTTTGTCGGTAGCCCCTGCTGTCAGCTACTGTTTCCTCAGAGCCATTCATGAAAACATTCCCATCAAAATGAGGACACTTAGCAAAGATGAATTATTTGAACTGCCCACCTCGTTCAGACAGAAATAAGTCAGAGAAGCCTCATGTGTGCAGCATACCACCAGAACTGAGTGAGCAGCAGTCTCCAAGGGAAAGGTGGCGGTGAGGGCTGCTGGTAATTTCTTTAGCCAGCAAAGAGGAAATGTTTCTTGTCTGATTCTACAGCCACGTACAAGCAAGCCCATGCAGGTACCTGAAAGAGCCCTAGGAGAAGATCACACTTAAGGAAGAAATGGTGTTTCAGTTTCTAGGTTGACTGTTTTCTACCTGTCTTCAGAGGATGCCAGGCAAAGGGTTGGAGCTTCACAATGCACCCTCAGGTCTAGATCTAAAAAAAGATTTAGACCCAAATGGCTTGAAAAGGCGAGATCCATCAGCTGTGTCCACTCACAGCAGCCTGGGCGGTAGTAAGGCGTAAGGTGCATGTTTTCTTGTAAGCTGGCTAGAACATCTAGCACACCTAATAGCGCTACTATTTGGATTAAGTTGGGGTTTTTTTTAAGTTTTCCTGTAAAAGGATAAGCCAAATAGCTCTCTTGCCCTGTAGAAATGGAGCTATCATTTCAAAGCTTCGAGCAAGCTGGACTCACATACCCTCTTCTCATTACTGGTGTCTCCTTAATTTATGGGGTGTGACTTGGAGCATATTTAGGCTTGTGGGTCATCTCATGTCAAACATGGAAGAACATGTAGAAAATGCTATTAAAGAGACTTAATTTTCTGATTAGCCACACTCCCTGACTAATGAAAATCCAAACCAACAACCTCCCCCACGCCCTACCCCCACTAAACCCTTTTGAGTACTAGTTTGGAATTATAATATACTGAATTACTTTCATCATTTCAATTTGATGGAGTAAACCTGTGGTGTGTTTTCATGGTTATTACTACAAAGGATGAGCAAGAAATGTACATTGAAAGAAGGACATTTCTAAGCTAAGACAGTGTAAAATTGTACTTAATGCTTAGCTTATATTTTAGTACAATTTTGCAAAGCAAATTAAAAGAAAGAGCAAGTTAAGGACAACTGATATTGAACCAATTAGTGAAAGTTTCATGTTTTAAATAACCATGTTCATAAAAATTCTTGCAGTACTGGCAATCAAACTGAAAAATGAATTGGTAGCAGTGACAGGTACATTTATTATTAGCATGATCTTGTGAAAAAAACGTGAAGAACCAGCTTCTTTTCATTCTATCCATAGCAAATGTTCTATGTAGCACAATGAGGCAACGGCCTAAAGGCCAGACCTTCTAATAATCTCTACATAGAGATTTAGCACTTGTGGGATGCTGAAATACTGCTGGGCAATCCGCAGAGAGGCTGCCTAATTCTGAAGGCTTTCTTCTTTTATTTAAAGGGCTTTTTGTGTAAATATTCTCTCAGGAGCTCCTAAGTGTTGTGGGGATAAGCATTACAATGTCAGGGACCCTTGTGGATACTGCATATACCTGAGGCAAGACTTTGGATAGCTATGTTTGAATTACTGCTCAGCTTTTACCTTGCCTCTGCAGACAGCTGAAGTAATTGATTGGTCCCTGTTGGACCTGAAAGGTCCAAGGTGCCTCCTGCTCTGCTTCTGGCTATGAGCATTTGCACATGGGCATGAGCGGGCAGGCACGTAACATTGACCAAAGCCCCAGTAGGATCCGGAAACACAGGCAGGTGCTGACACGCTCCATGAGAAACCACGTGCTGTGCGTTCTCTGGGCAGGCCAAGCACACAGCAGAAATTGCAGCCTCTACTTCTAGGATCGTTGCTGGCTTTTATCAGATACAAAATGCAAAAACAGCCCTGGGAGCAAAGAAACTGAACTGGCATTTACATGTCCTAAGTGAGTGCCATAACAAGCTGGTTACAGAGTCACAGCTGACCTCTCCTGTCCCTTTCTGGTTCATAAACACCATGGTTTTGGCTATACAATCAGCCATAACAGGTAGACCAAGGATATCTCCACAGAGCTTGCCTTCAGCTGGAGATTACACTAAACTAAGAAGAGAAGTAGGGTCAGATTGTAAACTTGCATCTAGATCTTGCACTTGGCTAGGAAAGTGTACTAACGAGAAGGCTGTGATGCCAAGGGTAAAAACCATCAGCCCAGGCATATTGTCTTCTCTGCTTGCATTTTGAAAAGAAACGAGTGATACACAAAAAATTGTCATTCCAGGGTGGAGCTATATAAACTTCTACAACCAATTAATAAAATGAATCACTAAATATGCACTGCGGAACTGATACTGCTATAAATTTTACAGTTTTGTTAATTATTTTTTTTTTAGGGGAGGAGGTTTAAGTAGTTTTTATGATTCATGTGAAGATCTATGATTATGATAAGACAAGAAACCATGTAATTTGTTTCTGTATCACATAAGTCAGAATGTCCATATCCTTTACCTACTGTATTCACTTTGGAGGTCAAGGTTACACTCCCAACCTTTGACTTTCAAACTTAATTATCTACAAGGACTGGTGCAGTCACGTGATGGAGCAGGGGAGTTTTGTAGCTGATGCACAGTAAGAGGCAGATCGGTCATCCTAAATGATCTAATTATTTCTTTTTACCAAAAAAAGTTATGAAAATAAGTCTCCAGTTGTCACAGCTCTGAATAAACGCACCCGTGACATTCAAACCAGACATGACTATACTTTTCTTGTTGAAAGCAAGAATAATAATTCTGTGGGATTTGAACTTCCCCATTCATCTCAGCAAGTTTTTACTCAGCTGCCTCTTGATCATTTAAATTTTGGTGTGAACAACTATTTCATTCCTCAGGCTAATAAACAAACAACAAAAAGCAGAGGGCAGTAGATACTGGGGGGGAAGATACTATTCCTTACAGCCAAGACCAAGAGTTCACAGGAACGATACTTACCATAGATGAGAGAAGTCAGATTTAAACACAGTAGGTCCAAAGAGTATATACACCCATAACTTAAACAGCTACCCAACATATACCATGAGCTATACCCAATCTGATTCCCCTTCTCCTCCCAGAGGAATTTGATTTCCGTGTTTCTAAGTTGAAATGCCCGCTTGCACAAAGACAGCATGAAGTTCAAAATCTGAAGAAGTATGCTGGTCTGCAACATCATTGCCTTAGTAATTTCACATCACTCATTCAACCACCAATGGTGGCATTGTCCTGGACTTGCTGCATGCTCTGATCTTACACAGCAGAAAGTTCAGGATTGATCCTTGACTCTGCCATGGCCTTCCAGTGCCAGACTGGACAAACCACTTATTTTCTCTGTGATTCAATTCCCTTTATGAAAAATTCCCCTTATGAAAAATGAAGATAATATTATTTCCATTATTTGCAAACCATGTTGAGGCTAAATGAAAGAATGGTAGCACATACAGTAATAAAATATGAAGGAAATTGCTTAGTTTAAGGATACTGGGACTAATATCACTTTTTGATTAAGGGAGAACTTACAGCAAAAATACATAATGCAATTTTACCTCTAAGATTTTATTAATTTCTTGCTTCAAACAAGACTTAATGGATTTCTGTGAGATAAAATATCGCTAATCCCAATTAAATCTTCGCAATTGCTACTGATTCTAGGCAAGCACGTTAAAACTTAGTTGTATAAAATACATTTCTCTCAAAAGCCATTATTTTGTGAGAAACGTCTCAAAACTGTGTTTTGTTTCTAGCAGAAAAATACATTACTAAAATCTCATTTTGAGTGAACTGCATGCTTAGCATATTAGAAGAGCAGTAATGCTGGTGTATGAAGCGCTTTGTGACAAAGAAAGCCTCCAGCATATCTCAATTCTAACCAGTCTGCCAGTTTTCAATCTCTGTTCAAATTTGGGGGGTTTTATAATAAATACACATTACACAAGCGTATATAATGAATGCCTAAATGTACCTTTAGCCCAGAGATGTAGTGGTCAGGGGTTTTTTGTTAGGTCATTCTAAAAATTGATTCAAGTGACTATTAGCCAGTCACCACCTATGAATTAGGTAAGCTCAAGAGACAGATTGTCCAGAATGATCAGGTTAGTGCACTAATAGGCACACAGAAATGGAATACCAGATCATATCAGCTTTTCTTCTCATATTTTGTCTCTAGCAGTGATCAGGAATTTTATATTAAAATTTAGCAAACAATTAATACCGTAGTCTCCTCCCCAAAAAGTTTGTCAGATCTCCACTAGTTAACATTAGCTGGATCTCTTGTCCTCTCTCAAATATATAGTATGCATTTTTATATCTATATATGTAGCAAGAGTGCTTTGTTTTGACTGTCATTACTCTTCTAGTTTATATTCACCTCTAATTTTTGTTTTCAGTTTTACTAAATATCAAACATGGTGATATTACGGAAGTATGGAAATATGTTAACTATACAACATATTATTTATTTTTATCTTATGGAAACTCAGTTTCTTTTTGCATTAAATTCAGGTAAATCTTACTGTTCTGCTTAGCTTCTTTATCAGGCTTAATTTCTACCAAGTTCTGTCTCATCACTTTTCCAGGCTAGACAGCCTATTTACTGTGTGGTTCTTGATAGTACTTCAACATCCAACATCACACCTCATAATCTGGTTCTATTTATCAAGAGCATTTGTTATGTACTTCTTTAGACACAATTGTGCCATAGCAGGTAGTGTTGTCTTAGTCTTCTACAGCTTATAGTATAAATACCTCATTTGCAATTAAAAAAAAGTAGATTGTACTATCATATCACAGAATTTGCTGGAGATTCAGGCAAATATTCAGGTAAAATGAGTAATATTTGCTCTGCAGATTGGCAATAGGTTGGCTAAATTTAGAATAGCCTGGGTCCCTGGGCTGAGACAAATGAGAGCAAACATTCGTCCTGTATCCAGGGCTAAAAAATTAAGTCCAGAGAAACTTCCTACTACCTAACTGTCTCCTGATAGTTCCAAGACTTCACTCAGCCCAAAACCTCGGGAGAAAAGCTTTTCTGAATGCTTATAGTTGTGTTGTTTTCTTTCTTTGCTTTTTCCTTATGGTAATTTACAGCAACTGAATTCAGTCACACTCCCTCCTGTCTGACTTCTTTTGCAATCCCAGCGTGTGAGCACCTGTGTTGGGTATTTTGTTCAAGGAAAACATTAACTGTTTTGCTTCTGGCTATCATGTGGACTGGAAGGATGGACATCCTGGTGAGTTCACCCAGCCGGGCAGCTTGGGGCATGCAGGAGCGAGGGTGCTTCCCCTGCACACAGGCCTGCACACCAAAGCATGGCACTGCTATCAGACACCTTTGTTTAACCCTCTCCTAATTTGGGAAGTACCATAATTCCTCCGGTGCATTTGTTTTCGGTTTGTAGCTCCACCAACAGCAGTGCTGTTGTCTACCTGTATTGCCTGAGGGGTGAATCAGGTGAAGAGGGTCTGAATCTCCCCTGCTTGCACCGACAAGACTAGTGCCTTTGGAAGCCATCCCTGCAGACCAGACCTGCGTTGCTCAGCACCTCTTACATAGCATTTCAGTTTCCATTCAGATTGCTGACACACCAATTTGGATGCTTAAAACATGTTACCTTGCTCTCATTATAGTCAAGAGAAATTTAGGGCTCTACTTAGTTGCCTAAACATGGACATTTAGCGCCATTTGAGATGTCCCTCTAGCTGCCACTCTGCAGGTGTGGGGATGTCCTCTGTAAGTTCATGTTTAATTTTTTGAGAGCTAACCAGGAAAGAATAGGAAATGGGATTCAGTCCTTTTTCCCACCCCATGGGCTTCAGTTTCCCCTTTCCCAGCTCCCTGGGAGCAGCCTGCCCCAGCCTGCTGGCCCCTGCATGCGCTGAGAGCAAATCCTGCTCCCACCCAGGTTGTGTCTGGGCCTCTGGCAGTGAAGCAGTCAAGACGAGGTGTCTGCATTTGCACCGCAGACCTGCCAGCTCTCCCACTCGCAAGAATGGCTCCAGTAGTAAATAACCTTTTGCTAAGAGACAGGCAACAAAATCGCTGAAGCAGAGACTGGAACACAGTATACCCTGTCTTAATGGGACGATTTACCTGCTTAGGTTCAGTGTTGTTCTCTGTCTCTTGCTTTCTTGCCCACTGTCCTCTATATGTCATGTCATGTCCTTTTCTCACACTGCTCCCACGGCTCTTTGTATTTGTTTTTCACACGCATACTCCCTCTATATACTTTTTTTCAACAGTATAATCATGCTTGGCACCCCTCAGATGATTTAGTTCTCTACATGCTCCAACTAGCCTAGTTTGAATTTCGTGTACAATCGTCTGAGGAGAGCAGAAACAATTTCCTTCCCTTTGGCTCAGTATTGACATTTACATTATTATTTTTATATTTTATCAGTGCATAGTGTCCTTAGTATCAGGGCTCCATTGTATAAAACATGGCACAAATATAATCAGAAAGCATATAGGTCTCTATACTAAGTTATTTAGGGATAAACTATGTAAGAAAGGGAGTTCTACTGCTTTCACTTTACAGATGGAGAGTGAAGAAAAGAATGGAAATATTCAGACACCTACAAATAGTCGGCTTGTGGGACTATCAAAAGTGACTCACAAGAAATTTGGGAATATCTGTTTTCTGAATATGACCTACTTCTCTGCTGAAAGAGTGATCTCATCATACTTCTTGTATATCTCTTGCTCCACTTCCCTTCAGGTCAAGAAGTTGTTTGCTTTCCCTCTAGCCTGTGCCTGCAGAAACTGTCTATACTGCTAGCACAACTAGCTGTAAATATTAATGGATATATAAATACATCCTCTGGAATGCTAACATTACTCTAATTCAGATGACTTCTATTTTTCTGTGTCAACATGGAACAAGTAGATACCATTTGCAGGGACTGTCAGCACAAGAAAGCAATAGCGTGACTGTAATAGTATTACAGCTCCTCCGTCCAAAACTCTAAGTTTTGTCAGAAATCCAAATGATAGAGTTGCCATTCTTTTTGGAGCTAAACCCCAAGCTGTGACATAATTTTTCTTAACTTGCTCACCAGAAGACCAAACCCAAATATCACCTCAACCTTTGCAAAGGGTAGCTATGAGCCAGCTAGCCTAAAATTGTTACCTAGAAAGTTACTGGAACAAATTCCTAAACCTCTCAGATTGTAAGCACTTGAAGGATAATACAGTAATAAAAACACGTCAATATGGATTCATCAAGAGCAGCCACATCACTCTAGTTCCCTCTTTCAGTGGGGTAACAAGGCCTAGTGGATAGGACAGAAATAGTAGATATGGTACATCCCGACTTTAGTAAAGCTTGTGGCACAGTCCCTGCAACATTTTCGTATGCAAATTTGGAAAATATTGTTGAAGTGGTTTTATCAAGAATTTGCATTCAAAATGGAAGGCCCTGACAAACTGGGAGGCCCTGCAAAAAGTCTCTCCCCATTAATATTCAATATAAACCTTGAATATTGTGATGATGAAATAGGGAGGTAGTCCCATACAATTTGCACGTGACAGGAAGTTGAGAAGTACAACATGCACTTCAATAGTCAGAAGCAGAATTAAGAATGAACTCGATAAATTAGAGGACTAGTCTGAAAACAATATAATGAAATTCAATAAGGCCAAGTGAAAAGTTCTCCAGGAAGGAAACAAAAATTAAATTCATAAATGCAAAATGAGAAAAAAACAGAGTAACTGGTTAGCTGGCAACACTGCAAGCAAGGCTCAGGGGGTTTACATGAAATGAGTCAGTGTTTGAGGTGCTGTCACATAAGAGACAAGTCCCATTCTGAAATCTTATTACATACAAGACTTATTGCTAGTTAAATATTAACATACAAGTAATTATTAATATCCTACATAGTTATTACACTCCTTGGAACAAATGGTAGAGACTCAATGACAACATTATGTCCCATTTTGAAAACCGTCATTAAAAAAGGTTATGGATAAACCGGAGGGAAATGCCAAGGGATGAACAAAAGTGATAAGTAAAAAACCTACTAAAGTGATAAGTAAAAAACTAAAAAAAATACAGGAAAAACTGAAGAAAATGTTCAGTCCAGAAAAGAGAAGACTGAGACAGGACACTACAATCATGTTAAGAGATTTGAGACTCTTAGAACAGTAATCAACTGTTCTCAATGGCAGTGATCAAAAAGACAAGAGGAAATTGGCCTAATTTATAACAAGAGACATTTAAATTAGGTATTACAAAAAATTCTTAGCTGCCAAGCTATTTGAACACTGGATTTAGTTATCTCTGAAGGTTATGGAATTCCTGGCACCGGAGATTTTGAAGAACAGATCCAGTTAGAGAAGTATCTGTCAGGAGTAGCCCAGAAACTGTGCTTGACCATATTTTGGAGTTAGGGAATGAAGTCAGTGACCTTCTGAGGTCTCCAAACTTTTTGTTTCAATTGAGTCCATGATTTCTTTCAGGGCTTAAAGAAACCTACAAGTGCTACCAGAAACGTAGCTGTCATTTCATCAGTCAACCAAAAATTTAAAAAATATGAGATACAGCCAGGAGAAATGTGCAGCACCTACTTGCCAATATCTATGATCTGTTTCACTAATGTGGCTGTTTTTTATTTTGGATCAGTTTGCAGCATTTTCCAACTGCACATCCTAATTCCAAGTCCTTGTTTTATAGTCACCTGCATCTTTTAAGGACCACTGGTTCATTGATTTAAGCCTACTCCCATCTGTTCATGTTTAACTGGTCACTGCCTTGAATCGTTTGCCCAGTCACAGTAGTACAACTTATTCAGATATAGTTTAAAACGGATATAGGAGCCATAACATATATTTTTAAATCCAATACCCTAGCATAAACATTTATCACTCATTCTCTCTCTAGTGAAACATGAACTTAACACATTTGAACTCATGTTGAAATTCTGAACTCTCAATTTTCAGGTGAGCTTGTACTTAGCTGACTACCGAGGACTGAACAATACTTTATCATTCACCCCTGCCATTTTTTTGTGTAGGTCAAAACCATGTTTCTGGATATTTTGAATAATAATGATGGTGAGAATATTTCCTGAAGCTACTTGCTTAAGTAGTGGCCCAACTATGGCAGAAATGAAAACAGCTATTCAAAGTCTCTCATTTGGAAAAAATAAAAGAAAAATCTTGAAGAGGACACAATGGCAGAGGATCAGTGATGGGAGAACATTGACCGCTCTCATTTGTAGAAGAAGCACTTGTTAAGCTGACGCAGAGTGAGCACTGAAGATATGTCCTTTGGGAATGGAGCGTTAAAGATAACTCAACTTTGAATAACTAGAAAAATCAGGGTACGGTCTGTTGATATGAATAAATGCTTTGCTGATAATGGAATTTTTAACAAATATACTGTATCATAGATACAAGTTAATAATAATTTATGTTTAACAGATTATTCGAGGGGGTTAGGATTCATAGGCTATTGAAATCTTCCTTCACAATTCCTTAAAAATACATTATTTTAGAGAAATCTACTGCACCCCTAAAGTCTTATCTCAGAACCCCTTAGATGATCACTGAGATCAATGAATGTATGAAATTTTACTGATATATCAGGAGGGTTATCCCCTAACCAGTGTTACTCAACATTTTTATCCCATGCTTCACTTCAGTCAACAAATAACATTCCCAATGCACTACAGGGCACTGCACTTCATCCCAGGATGAAGCTCCTACAAAATGTGGTTCTGCTCCTCTTATTTGCTGTATAACTACAGGGATGAGATATGCAGCCTCAGGGAAAATAGGGCTGTTATTGCATACCTGCATATTGCAGAGGTATCTTTCTGCTACACCTTTTTGTATCTTCTCTGCAAGACACCATTTGTATTGTCTTGCATCTTGCAGTTAATGACCTGTTTGTTAAAAGTTTCAGAATTCCTGCTTTAAAGAGGATTTATATTCTTCTGGCTTGGCTAGCAGAAGCTGGGCCAGCTCTGGGTAGCTAGGCATCATATCAGATGGGGGGGCACAAATCTATGATGATGTGCAATGCGGTGTGTGATTTATATTTCCCTGCATGTATTCACAGTTGCTTAAATCCTAGTTTATACAAAGTATGAAAAATATAAAGGAATCATTGAGTAAGAATGTTGGTGTGATGATTTTGCTGTTGTGCAAGTACAACAGCACAATCTAGACAGCTCCTTTGTATTTTAAGGAATCAAATCAAAACAGAAAGCAGTCATTTATTTTTAACAAGCAAGTAATCATTGCCTAATTCAACACAATATTTAAGCACAGGTTTAACTTCCATTGAAAATTAGATTATTTTCTTTTGGAAAAGGGGAGAGAAATCCATTTACCTACAGACCCAATACAGGAAGTCCATAAATATCCAACAGAAGACTGTTTCTCATCACACATGTATAGACAATGTATAGACATGTATAGGCATGTATAGACAATGCCTTTAATTTTAGCCAATCAAGTTTCAAAATTTGGTATGATTGAATGTGAAACTGAGTGTGAATGTGAATATCTTAATACTATAAAAAGATTGTAATCACTGCAATAAAAACGTAAAACAATGTCTATTAAGTTTTATCACTAACTGAGGGCTAAGATCTTTTGAACTTGTCTCTAAGCTTCCAAGTGAAATAGCTGTAATTCAACATTTGGCTGCTTTACAAACACTGCAAAAGTGGACAAACCTTCCAAACCTCTTCCCCAATGTCACCAAAAAAAAAATATTTAAAACACCACCAAAGAAAATAACAAGAAGTCAGGTACGTCAGGCTTTTCTGGATGAATAGTGGGACTGGTTATTCAAGGTAGGGGAGCAAACTGAGGTAAGCAACATTGAAGACAGCAAGAAATTTTGAGAGTGAACTAGAAGTCTTGTTCTACTTAAATATCAGTGTCTGCTCAATTTCACTGACAATAAGATACTCATTATTCCAGTCGTGTTTGCTGGATAATGATTGGAAAGAAATTACATCAGGGATGATAGTAATTGATAACCTCCAGATTCCAACTGTGACTGCAGTTAAACAAAAATGCTTCAAAATCTTGTATATCTGAAGAGAAAACCGAGTCCTTTGCTGTTGCTTATTGCCTATCTATAGCCTTCTTGCTGCACCCTCTTCCTTTGGGGTTTCAAGACATCAGGTTTTAGTAAAAACAGAACAAAAACCACAAAAAAACTTTACAACTCTAGGAAAAAAAAAAGTTATTGTGGAGGTAATTCTGAGAGCTACAAACCATCACCCTGTTTACACATTACATGTCTTTCCATCTACCCATATCTGTCTGTGATATCTACTCAAATACATGCTCTCCCTAGCAAAGGCTGCTTGCCTCCTTGCGTGCTTACTGCTGTTTGTGTAGTGTCTTGACAACAAGATATCATCTGATATCATCTGGAGGCACCAAGTGTAGAAAGGATACCCACTGCAGCTAAAATAACCATTTAAATCAAGATTTGGGGGAATTTATCTTGAGATTTGAGGTTACCCTTGCATAGATACATAGCTATAGATCTTACCAGGTGTCGTGGTTTAACCAAGGCAAACACTCTGAAAGGGAAACAGATAAAGGAACTTGGTTTTCTGAGACCCTAAGAACTGTTAAATTGTCTCCTTACTTTCCTGACATGCTTTTTATGTGCAGAAAAGACGTGAGACTATAGGCTGCTCTGAAGGTGAGAGTAGCTACAAGCAGTTACCTACAGGTTAAAAACAAAACCCTCAGCTACTGCTCCAGGAAAAGCTGTGGTGGCAGTGGCCCTGGTGAGAGTGGACACCCTTGTCCCTGACAGAGCCCCCAAGGATACTCTGGTGACTGCAGCACTGCATGAAAGGGACCACACCATCATGTCCTGCTTCATCTTTTCCCAAAGAAATGGACTCCAGGAGTGGTTTTTTAGGGAGCATGATCCTGTCTGGGCATACCTGCTGTGATCTGAGAGCCCTAGTCACTCTGGCTCCCCAGGATGTGGGATGACACAAGACCAGCTGGTTCTGGATCCTGGTTGGGGGCCATCATCTCTGCTGGGAGGAAGCTGTGGCCATGTCTACCTGGCATCCAGAAAGCGAGCTGTGGAACCACTGCACTGCCCAGGCATCAGGTCCTGGGTCTTCATCATGGATTTCAGTGCATCAAATGGAAAGCTATAGCATTTTTGCATCCAGGGCAATATCCTGGCTGGCACCTGGCTGCCGAGCTTCTGACTTCAGCTGGTATCCTTAAATATTCCTAATTCAGGTTAGTTGGCCTTTGTTCATGGTGTTAAACAACAGAACGCAAAACTGGGATTCTTGGTTTGGCAACTGAAAACAAAAAAACCCTCAGTCGCGTACAACGGATGAAGAACAAAGGCCTGACTTCAAAAAGCATTAATAATAGCAAATGCCCAATGTGATTGACATGCAAATTGCACAGAAATCAGGCACAGAGAACTTTCCTTGGTATTCAGTAGACATTTGATAAAATAAATCACAGCATACCAGATTTCCTTATTCTGTTTAACTGACGTCATCACCTCAGCTAACTGGATTTTCTCTACTTTGCAAGTCTGACTGTGGAAAAAAAATGTGTGAAAATTGATTAGGTTAGAAAAACTTGCATGAAATAAATAATTGAGAGAAATAAACTGAGTAAGAAAGGTAACAGCTTAGACACTTCTCTGTTGGGTAGAAAAATGAGAAATATTGGGTATCATTCCATAAAAGGAATTATCCTTACAAACAAATAAAGTGATTATTTTCTGAAGAGCGAATGACACAACAGACACATTGCAAACTGGTATAAGAAACCGTGAAATCCATAACTAAAGCAGATGCTGTTTTAGGGAAATCAGAGATTCTTTTAAAATGTAATTAATAGTTGGCACTAAGTACTTGCTCCTTTGTAATTTTAAATAATTTATTAAGATGCATTTAATAATTTATTAATGATAATTAGTGATGATGTTTATTTCTACCCAAACTTAATGTATATTTTTTCTTCCTGAAGTGGAAAGACCAATTCACTCTTTTAGGATTTTATCTAAGTTAAAATATTATCTCATTAAAATAAAAGAATGTGATTGACTAAATGGGAACTAATGCAGATATATAGGAGCAGAGGCCCAGATATACAAAGCTGGTGAGGAATCAAGCTGTTATGAAATCAGATTAAGTGAAGGCTGCATATAAAATTGGAACCCTATAGGTCACTCTGGGGAAGTTAACAAAAAGTCTAAGTTATGCTAACAACTCAGCTGAAGAGCTAAAAAAAATCAAGCAGTCAAATTTTAAAAAGACATAAAAACAGACAATAACTCACTCAAGTCCTGTCAGCTCCAACTCATTTAATTGGAAAACCTCCCAGACACTAACAGAAATTGTATCCACTCCTAACATAGGTGCTACGGCAAAATGACATTTGGGAGCTGCCAAACAAGAAAATTGCTATTCCTGCCATTGAAAAATACATGAGACCTTGTGTATAGAAAGGCTCTTGTTAGCTAGTGGGAAACCAGCACCACTGCTTAACTAATTAGTTACTATTAGCAATCTCATTTTGCAAAGAAAATAATTATCAAGTAATATAACCTTCAATATAAATTGCATTAAGAAAGTAAGCTGGCTGTTTGACCAGTATGTGTATAAAAAGACTGGTGTCTTCTAACAAAATTCTAACTCAAAGTCTGCACTTTTTTATCTGTTAGACAGTAAGAATACATGGCATGTCTTTACTTGTTTTCCTAAACTTTTTTCAGATAAATTTACTTTTTTATTACTGGTGTGGAATGGATGCATCTCTTTCAAAAGTTTTATTTAGAAAGGTAAAACATTCATTTTCTTCACTCTTTTACGGAATACCCTCAACAGGGTATTCAGATCACCAGTTGTAGGTACATACTGCAGGTGTAATATTTACCTATTTGCATAGGAATCCAAGATCTAGCAGCCATGCAGAGCAGGCAGTTTCAATCAGAGTTACTGTAACTGTTCCTAGGGCAGGCAGATGTAGAAGGTTGCCTGTTAGAAACCTCAGTGTCCATCTTGTAGGAAAAGCAAGAAGAGGTGGATTAACATCTGCTAAAGGCAATGGGAGTTCTGTCTTCACCTTTATGAGAGCAGCAGAGAGGCCAGAGTGTTCTCTGTAAGAAGACTTCTGCTTTGAAACCAATAAAAATTCCCATTAAGGACTTGCTCTAGTGAATTCGTAATTACTGGCAAGAATTTGTTAATACCATGATGATAAGCCATGTCATATGGACAGTATAATTTACTAATGAAATATCACCTCTTTGCAACTTTATTACCCTCTTTTAATAATTAATCATTGGAATAGGTTACAAAGTGGTAGACTTTAATATTAATGTAATATTTAGATGCTTATCATCCACACTTAAACACTGTGATAAGGTTATAGCACAACTCCCTAATATTAATTTCTGCAAAATACGAGTTATCTCCTCATTGCACTTTAGCCATGATTTGCTTTATGCCTTCGATTATGTAGTAGTTATAGTTACTGTCATATCATGCCAAATTTATCAAGCTGGGGAAATTTTCTGACCAATCACATGTAAAAATATCTCACTTCTTCACAGTTTGGTGTGCAAATGCTAGGTTATTTTTTTCAAACTAAAAAAACCCCCACAAACATAATGAGGACTTAATTTGGCTAATGAAAAGAGCACAGCTGTGATAGCTCTGATGGACTTTGTTCAAAAGAATGGTAAAGTTTAGTGGGGAACAGGCACACTGCAAAAACCCTTGTAGAGTTTTTCTGAGAACCATCTCAGTGACAACAGTCCAGGATGGACTTTTCCACCTGTCCCCAATTCTCTAAGTCCCACAGGCTCCTTCACTGCAGACCCTTGGACTCAAATGAACCACTTGACAAATTCCTCCTCCTTCTCATCCCCAACTAACCCATGTCATGCACACCCTGGGTGCATAAACACGGGAGTCTAGTGGTGTTTGTAGACCCCTTAAATCTCTCAACCCTAAATGATCTGGACCCCTAAGGGCACAGATTTCCCTCTGCTGTGTGTCAAATGCACCATTTCTCTGGGTGTCTTGAACACTCCAGAGCATCTCAAGCAGCACTAGATAAGTATGTGTAGGCAACTGAGTCATGCCCATAGCACAGCAAGAAGCCTTTCAGAAGATGCTGTCTCACTCTGGTCATCGTGCACCAAACCCCTCTGGAAGGAGGACGGGGAAGAACATGGGGCCATGCACAGTTTAGGTATCTACATACCAGACCTGACTGATGGGCAACCTGCTCTCCAAGGGAAAAATCCAAAAAGAAATCAGTCATCCTTGCAGTTTTGACAGCCTGTAGGCCTTGGCCAGTGGATGTCTGCAGCACCAGCTTGGGGTCGCAGGCCTGGGGCTTTTCTGATGCCAGATTTGGATAGAGTCTAGGACAGTAATGGGCAAGTCTTCTCAAAATTTGTGTGGGAAATGGTCATCTCAGAAACCCCCAGATGCTGAGCAAAGCTGGTGATAGGCAAGGTGGATACAGGACTGGCTGATAATCAAATACTTCTTGTGGCCTTGTCACTGGGCCCTCAACAGAAACATTAACTCTTTTTCCAGCAAAGCAGCCCAAGAAGTGATGAATACACTGGTTTCAAGGCAGATCTGGGCTGCCTGCATACCCCAGTGTCGATATTTAGCCAGCAGGATCAGAAGAGGAGCTCACTACAGGTGAAAGCCAAATCGCTGGGGTAAGTGCTGCAACCACACATCCACCAGTAGAGCCCTGTGTGGGCACGTACCACAGCTCTGGGTGATGGGTGTCCTTAGAGCTGGAGAAACACTGAAGTGTGCCACAGCTCCCGAATGGCCTGTATCAGTGGAAATCAACCTCTGTGCATGTATGGAGCAACCAATGCATCACCACACCCTACCCTTAGAAAGGGCAGGAGAAAGTCTGCAGAATCCACCACCACACAGAAACAGGAAATTCGTCCTGGAAATTCCAGTTTCCAGACACTGGAATTACTCCCAGAAACCCCAGCACAGACACAGCCTGCTTGTATTGAGATGTGAGAGCTGGGTCAGGGTGCCAGTGCTGTCTAAAAAAGCAGAAAGCCCTGCAGCACTGCTGGTGTGGGGTATGGTTCAGACATTCCTGCTGATGCAAGCATACACCCATCATTGGATCATGAACATTCCTGGAAGAGTTTCTTGGAAGATGTTCCCAGGGCTGGGTGCTGCCCGAGTTTTCCTATTGTGTCAGCTGCTGCACTCTTATGGCTCCCAGTTCCCTCAGGAATACTCTTCAGGGGAGTCACAAGACAATCCTGAGCAAATTAGGCCTTCTGAGTGTTGCACCAGGCACTTTATAGTGTGATTGCAACTTCTTTGTCCTACTTATTGTATTCGCTTATAAAAATTGCTAGAAATGTTGGAGATATATAACCAGGCTTTGCACCACCAAACTGAGCCTTTCAGAGATTTGTGAGACTCTCTTAGGTAAAGGGCAGGACTATTATTGCCACTCAGATGGTTTAGTCCACGTCTTTGCTGCAAAATAAGAGACTTACCATCTCATGTAGAAGTCCGGTACAAGCTCTGTGAACATACAGAAAAAGTACCAGGTACGTTGGGCAAGGTATATAGAGAAAACAGTCTTATTTGATAGCATGGTGGCTGAAGCATTTCTACAAGATGGAAAAAAAGGATCCTTGAGTCTCAAGAAGTCTTTCTGTATTTTATTTTCATGACTTTTAATGTCAAATGCAGATACATTCTTGGTAGCAAAGACAATAATCAAGCCTCAGCCCAGTGGTCCAACCAGTAGGTTAGACAGCCCAGGTTTTGCATCACATTCCTACCCAGTGAAATTGTATTTTGAATCACATTGCTGAAGTGATAAAACATGCATATCTGGGTGCTTCAATGTGAAAATGGAGTTGAGTTTACTTCCTAGATGAGAGGTCTACAAACCAGGCCATTACATAAAATTTGAGGAATGAGGAAAAGCAATGCCTCTTTCTCACTTCAGTTTTAAAAGAAAATGGTATGGAAGCTGGTAGGGGAGTTTAATCTTCACAGAGTAGTAGGCAACCTTTGAAAACCTGTCACAAGCTGCAGGAGAACTGATGATGTCAGAAATTGCTGCGGTAGTCACAGTAGAGATATGAGGACAAGGAATCTGTGGGGAATGGATGACTAGAAGGCAAAGTGGGGAAAAGAGGCTGACAAAAATAAAGATAGGGAAGGGTCATGGCATTATGGATAAGTAGACTGAAGGAAAGGAACTAGAGGACTGAAAACAGCCATGCAGGAAAGCTACTTTTAGGGTGTGAAGCCCAGGCAAATAGACTTAGATCAGATGAACACAGAGACTGAGACTGGGGCAGGGTATGCACAATGCAGGACCGAGATGTATCTCAACAGAAATGATCACATAGGTATGAGAAAGGCAGACACGGTTATGCACGCTCCTCTCCAGAGCTGGGAGTTGAGCCCAAGGCTCCTGGTGTTGGCCACTCATCCAGTGCTAGCTGGACACTCAGTGGGAAACTATGCCATCCTATATTCTGCTTATCCCCATAAAAATGATCCCCTGCTACTTCTGTCAGCTGCTCCCTGAGCTTGAGTAGTGGAGCTCTCTGCAATGATTCCTGAAGTTTTACCCTGCAGGATGCTTGTTCTCTGAAAAACATGATTCTGGGCTTCGGAAGTAAAACACTCATGCTGGTGTTGCTTGTGTGTTGAATACTCAACAATGGAATTTTAATTTTCTTTTTTTCTTTTGCTGTGTAATAAATATTATATGGATGTAATTACTGTCTATGGAGTTAATAATTGCCTTGCATATCCAAGCAAGTCAATTTGCTCAAGAAAAGGTCAGGAAACAGTCTGTAGTGTTACTTCTGCCTTGTGACTTTGAACAGAAAACGCTGTAAGATTTCTGTAGATCTCATTAAGCTTCCAAATTCAAATCTACATTTTTAAAAACGTGGATTTTCACAGGCAAGGCTATGAACTTTCTAATTAACCTGCACACGCATACACACAGAGAAGTGGATGGCAATGTTTACCAAAATCAATGTGATTACAGTCCAATTTGTATTTCTATTATAAACCTGTTTCCTTAATCCAGCCACAAATAAACCTCTGCTGACCAATTTTATCATCTAAATTCCGCACAAGGAAAAACCTTTTTTTTTCTAACAATAAATAAGAACAGTTTTAAGAGGGCTCCAACATGTCAAGTGGCAAGCGAAGACAATCCTTATTTACTTGTACTGGGTGCTTTCATTCTGGCAATAAGTAATAATAATGGGAAAAAAAAGATAAAGTCATATTTTAATAACTTTACAGGGTGAAAGCTATGTGGAGAGAGCTCTCTGGGACTTGAGGATACTCAGTATTTCATAGGACTACCAGACTTCACAAGTAAGATCATTCTTATTTTGACATGGGGAAAGTGCTTTGTTTCCACATGGGGATACTACTTTGCTTACTTTGCTTAACAAGTAGGATATATCACTCTTATTTTGGGAATACTGCTTTATTCGTACCTCCTGCCCAACTCCTGCTTTGCTATGGCTTGCACTTCCCAAGCTCTCAGTGCTCAGAGCTGTCAGGCTCCCCATCCACTTTTAAGTGCTGCAGGGAGCCACCTGGCCAGGAGCAAAATGCCAAGGAGAGGGGAAGAGAAAGGGGCAGCCTAGGTGAGGAAAATGGTGGAGCCAGTTGATTGATAGGGGTCCTCTGCTCACAGTGCTCAACCAAACCCCCTTAACTTTGGTCACACCTAAAATCATCTGCTTAGACAGCTCAAGCCCCGGCGGCCAAACCACATGTGACACTTCTCTGATGGTCATTGTGATGATACTGCTCTGTTCCTCCTCTGCCAATTGTCAACTCCACCTCCATACAAAAGCTCAGCTAAGCTTGGAGGGTACCAGCAGGGCTTGGTAGGCAGGCAAAACTAGTAAGAACAAGTGGACATAGCCAGAGCATGAAGTTGTGGGATGACATCCTGCCCCTCTTCCACAAACCCCAGGAATGTCACTAGAGAGGAGCAGGACATGACCAGCCCAGTGGCAGCAGGCTGGCCCCAGCTGTAGGACTGCTATCAGCACAAACTTGGGCTCATTGATATGCACTGTTTGACATACACAGCTCTGTCTCTCCTGCCATATCCCCCATGGAAGACACCACCTTCCCTGTTGGCCACAGCTACAGGGAGAGCTTCGCCACCTTCCCCTGCCCCTGGACAGGTACCACCCATGTTCCTATGTTCCTACCACATGCCATGGGAAATGGGACTAAAAAGGGACAAGAGAGGAAGGCTACAAAACCCTAGATATTTTCCTCTCTGTAGCAAATTTACATTTTCTTGATAACTTCACTTCTGGGAATCTTCTGGGCCTCGGCTTGACCTTGGTCTCTGAGCAATTAGTCAGCAGTGAAACAGCTTTGCCGCTTTAGTCAGCTTTACAGACACTGAAGGGGGGAAACTTAGTGACCTTCGGGAAGAGCAGAAACTCAGCTGCAGATTTGGAAATGCCAGCATTAGCCTTAGGCGCCTAAATAGCTATGGGGATCTGATCCTCAATTGCAGTTCTTTCTTCATAATAATAAATACCACTGTAGCTTCACCCTGCGGTCACATGGAATGGCTGTCACTGCAATGAACACACTCGCGAGCTCCAAGGGAGTTGTGGATTGCCAGTGACTTTAAAAAGGCATTTCTAATAACCACATCCTAGTTTTCAAGATCCAAAGTTAGAGGGAAGAAAACATCCATTTCATGGTAGCATATGGTTGTTCATGAAGATATAGCTCTTCTGTTTGCTTTGAGATCTTTGTCATGGAAGTCATGAACTTTTCTTGCAGTAATGACATACCATGAAATTCAGTCTAGTTTCTTGTGGAGGATCAGGTTAAAGACCTACTATGTGTGGGATTTAAGTTATGTTACTATGATGATGTTAAATTTTATAACAAAGTAGATACAAAATTAAATAGCAATGTTTGCAATAGAAAACAAATCAGGCTTAATTACATTGCAATTCCTTAGTGTCAGAACAGCAAAGTAATAATGCATTTACATTTTAGCCAAGGGAATTCACATTTTATGTTAAAACAGCAGCTTTATCTCCTCTGTTATGTCTTGGCTCTTCAGAGTTCAAATCACATTGCTAGTGAACTTGAATCTGGCTTTGGATCTTCAATACATATTTTAAGTAAATAAGCTATGTGTCAGTGAAGAAATGACTGTGGGATATTGTACAGTACAATCAAAAGGCTGTATTTCTTCCTGGAAATGTAACATGGCATAGAAATGGTAACACACTTCAAAACAGATTCCAAGTAGCTTAGAAAATCATACCATGTGGGTTCATTTTTGCATATCAACTGAATAATGCGGAATTTAAATGTCCACTCTGATCCCTCTTTGATTGTTCCAGCACTATATACTCTTCATCAAGACCTAGTTGTAAAATCAACTGTGTATTTATAATTTATTAGAGTACAGAGTGAACTAGATTTCCCCATCCCAGGAAATGCAGAGTGCCTTCACTCCATTGTCTCAGTGGGAGTTGTGGAAGTTCAGTACACTGCTGTATCTTGCTCTTAAAACAATCTATTTGAGTTGTTGTTGTTTTTGTTGTTGTTTGCTTTACAAGAATAAGATAAGGTTCTAAATTCTTGTTCAAACACAGGAGAATGATAATTTTTGCTAATATCCTTGCTAATAGGGGTGCTGAAATAGCAGAAGCTAATGTGAAGTCAGACAGTCACATTTTCATAAATCATTCATGTAGTAAGCAGCTGGTGGTGCAAAAGTAATAGCACCCTCACTGCTACCCAGCTGATAAAACCCTTTTGTCTTCAATGCTGAATTTCACTCAGCTCTTCATATAGTCGGATAAGATGCCTACTACCCACAGAGAAAAAGGCAAAAAGAAATAGAACAACCCTGAAATATATGGTTAAAAAGTCAATAATTAATTTATTCTTACTCCCTGCTATCTTTTATTGCAGTACAAAGCCTGAGTTGCTGCATTAGGTCAAAACACACAGTAGGAGACAGGGTGGGGGTGGAATGAGCCATGAGAAGTTCTTACAATCCATGGTGTTCGTGCAAGCACGATGGCGCTCAGGTGACAGGTGCTCATTGACTCCTCTGCAGCCCTGGAGAATCTGCACCAGCTAGGCTTTACGAGCATCACATGGCCAATGCGTATACACTTTTAGGATGAACCTATGACCCAGTGGACTCTAGAACCAGCAGCAAGCATTTAAGCATAGCTTTCTGTGCCCCATGCTGCTATGGAGCATGAAGGATGTGTTCAGCATCTGTGCAGGAAGGTGGGGTTAGGAGGGGATGGTCCTCACCTCTCCTTTCCTTGCTTTCTTCCTGATGGCAGAGCCCTGGCAAAGCTGTATGTTTGCAAAGACAGGGGGGGAGGGAACGAGCCAGGGGATACAACAGCCAGAAAAAGCAATAAATAAGTGTATATGAGTACCAGAAATGCAGAAACAGCAAATTATTTGTTAAATGGAACAAGATAGCAGCAAATCTTTGGTCTTCTACTTTGTTGCACGTCTCCAAAAAGCACTAACAAGACACCGTGACAATCCTTTCTTCTTCGTTTGTTTGAAATGGTCCTTAATTTCAGTTAAACATAAATGTTTGTCTGGAAAAATATGCTACTCTCAGGATGTGAGAGCCTCAAATACAAGGACTGGCCAGCAGGAACTGTATAAGGAAAGTTCTGGGGGTTATTGAAGCAAATATTGCTGATTCAGATGTCTTTTACACTTCCTCAGGGACCTGACCCTTTTATGAAAATTAAAAGGTTCTTGTCTATGTGGAAAACACTGACATGCAGAAAGGGAGTGAATAGATGACCAGAAGCTGTAGTCACCATCCCTCCTAATTGTGGCAGTGTATCAAATGCAAGGAAAACTCACACAAACTGATAGAGCTGTGGTCAATGAAAAATCACTGTAAAGCAGCAGGCAACAATAAAAACCACCCCTTTTCCCCTTCCCAGGCTGTGCTTTCTTTCTTCCTGTGGTTTCACTTTCAGAAACTGCTGATTAAGAAAGCCCCCAAAAAATCATGACCCAAATGAAGAGGGGGAGGACAGGGAGGGAAAAGAACAGATGATATTTATGATTAAGAATCTCAATCACTGTAGCATAAATGATGAACTTAAGATCATTGGCAATAGAAATAGTTGACTTAACAGATGGCAGGCAGCTCCTGTCAGAGGAAACCATTTTGAGCATGAGCTTAATTGAATGGTTCAGATCTGTATAAATTAACATGTTTTAAAACTGTGCATATTCTCAGGTGGATTTTCAGAATAATTTTTTAGAGGTTTTCAGGTCCTTTCTGTGAAATACTTGCTGTCAGAGGTCAATTCCCAATTTTCAGATGGTTATATGTAAGAAAAATGAATGTACAGTCATATGTCTTCAGAAAGCAAATGCTTGCTAACGCAAGCTGCACTCT
The DNA here is from genome assembly GCF_035582795.1 of Mycteria americana. Taxonomy (NCBI): domain Eukaryota; kingdom Metazoa; phylum Chordata; class Aves; order Ciconiiformes; family Ciconiidae; genus Mycteria; species Mycteria americana. Next base: position 196,638,115 of record NC_134365.1, read on the forward strand.
GCTTCTGGTGCTCATGATCTTAAGTGTGCTTGTTACAGAAATTCTCTTGTTTGAGTAGTTCCTAGGGGCAAACATCTGCCTATATGAAATTTTATTAGGTAAATAATTTGAATATTCAGCAATTTCTCCGGTTGAAGATATTGCAGTAAAAAAAAAAATAAAAAAAAATTAAGCAATGAAGTTGCTCTGCACTAACCCTTTTCTTGAAATTTTCAGTCTATCACGGATTGCTGTGTGTATGTGACAGGACATCACTTCAGTCAAAGAAACTGTTACGAACACGCAAATAATTCTAAACACCAGACTGAGGCTGTGCCTCAGCATAATTGTTCATGAGAGCTGTAAACAGATGCTGCACATTACACTGACATTTGCAACACAAGTGTGAGCAGTGAGTTTCCATATATTATGGTGCAAATGGTGTGCTATTCCTGTGAGATAAAGTGAAGGGAATCCAATACAGGTAGATGAGCATGAATGGGATTTATTACTTAGAAAATCTAAAGTAGAGAATGGTGCAAGTCTACTTAATTCATCAAGTTTATAAGAACTCGAGAGGGTAGGGTGATACAATGGTGAGTCCTATTCTCCACTGCTTTACACTGTGCACAAACAATCCCCAGGCTGAAAAATTCCACTGAAATGAGTATATAACACAAAAGCAGAGTAAAAATATCTGTCAAAATCCCCAAACTTCAAGGAGTTGTCTCATTTCAGCACATCAGTATCTCATTTCAGACCAAGTAAATCTGCAAAATATGTCTTTATTTGGTTTGCGCCCTGGCCTAGCCTTCTGCATATCTGTGAATGTTTTCATGAACCACATTTCCTGATGTCTACATCCCAAATACTCAGTTTTCTATTATTTTTGCCAAGGTCAAAATGGCTTGAGCTAGGTATGACAGAGCAGGAAAACTGGCCTTCTGCCTGTAATCTGACATCAAGCAAAGAACCTTTTTGATTATGAAAATACTCTCTTATTTCAAGGTAATTCATATTAATTGCAGGTGATGGGCCAAGTTTGCTACTGGCCTAAGGCATTCCAGTTCCATCAGCTTCAAGGCACTTGTGTGCACATCTATCAGTCATACATTTCTGAAGAAGTTATTGTGAGTTAAGTGAGAGTATTGATTTACAGCAAATGCTTCGCTCTGCAGTAGCTGCCTCTGTAGCTTATTCAGCTCTGTAGCTGCTTTATTTCAATAGCACTTTGTTTACTTTGAAATGTAACTTTACATTTGTAAAATCAAGTTGTAAACAAATTTGTCAAACAAATTATAAATTCACTCAAAGACTCCAGGCCCAATATCCCCAGAAAGGACTAAATACTTATTTCATGTGGGTCTTCGCTAAAATTGAATTAGATACTGTACCCAGCTGTAGTAGGGATCCCCACATGCCAGTATGAATAGCATGAGAGGAAAGTAGATGGTTGTGACATGACTCCATGTGAGCCAGAGGTGAAATTACCTTGCTTTTTCTTTACAGCATGCACACTGAAAGACATCTAAAGATGATCGCAGTGGTTCAAAAGCAAGATTTATCAGAGTGCAAAAATATAAATAAGAACAAAATATCTCTTTTAATGGCATACACTCATCATTGCTGGGTGAGGCAGATTAAATCAAAAGGTTGGAAAATAAATCTCCCTCCTCACCATGCCCTTCCAAGGGGTATCTTCCAATTTTGCTTTCTAGCCCAGTGATTTCAGCATCTTTCTGGGCTACTGTAACTGTCACACAGTTTCCTCTGGCTCTCCAGGAAAGCCAGAGGCATTGCTTTTGGTCTGTATCCTGCTCTACAAACCAGTCCTCTGCTCCTCTTGGGAGCCCACAGGTTGTCCCCTTGCTGACAGTATCTCTAGCTCCTCTGTTGCCCCACACAGCCCTCTGGGAGCTGCTCCTAGCCAAGCCTACCCAGCTGCTCATGGGAAGGGCTAGATCAGTCTCCTCCTCCTTGTGGGACCAGCTACTGGACCCTCTGTGCTGTAGTCAAGACAGTGTAAGCAGTCATCCTACCTCCCCGCTGCCTAGTTACACCTCCTAGCAAAACATAATATACGGAATATTTACAGTAAACTGTGCTCAAAAACAGTTCTGCCATCTGTCACAGTTGTGAATAATGAGTTCTTCGTACTTCCACAGAGTTATACATTCAGAGATCTCCCCATAATTGCAAATAATATATGTGGACACCTGGCATTCCACTGATGGCTGTATTAGTCCCAGTTAACAGATGGGGAAAACAGGGTGTGAAGATATTAAAGGCAGATGACAGCTATCTAAATATAAGGCACCTTGTCTACTCTACTTAGATAGGTTCTGTCTTTAGCCTATAGAAAGAGATATAGGCACCTCCAGAGGGCTACTTATCACACATTTTCTGGACTCCAACCTTTGGGATGAACTGTCCTCTGGAAATGCCTGTCTGTATTCATTGGCTGCACAAGGAGACTTGATACCAAACCTTCAATCAGTTACCTTTGAGTTGTCTAAAATTAGGTGAGATTATTTCATACCTGAGTTACCATTGGGGACTCAATTAGTGAACTGAACAGGGGAGCCCGCTCCACAACTCTGGGCTCGAAGGGCAAGCAGGACGGCTACAGCACCTCGGCTGGAGAGCACATGGGAACGGGGCAGGTCCCAGCCACCAACACCCTGAGCAATGCACAGGGATGAAGCAAAGTGTATTGGGAGGAGTTTGCACTTTTAGTATAGCTGCTGAGAGCTGATCAAAAAATGTAGTCTCTGGAAACTGGTATCTTCTTGGGAATGGGAGTAAAACTGAAGGGAACAAAGAAATGGAGTTAAAAGGAAGCAGGAAGGACTAATAGAAGCACAGCAAAGGTTTCTGAGAGCACCAAATGGACAATCATTGAAAGTCACTGAAAGCTTTCCTAGCTCAATATCAGATTGGTTTTGTAGAGAGGACAGGTGGCGAGTAGAGCTGTTCAGGTCAGTCTTTACACCTGCCTACTTGGAGAGAGGCACGATCCAGCTGAGCTGCAGTCGGGCTAAAACTCGGAAGATTTGGTTTCCAGCTCTGTCAGTGACCTGAAACACCATTGCCACAGCCAGATCCTTTCCTCTTTTTATGCTTCACTTTCCTGATTTATCAAGCGAGCGTAGTTATTCTGTAAGATTTCTTTATAAAATATTTCCAATTGACTAAAAGGAAAATCTCATCTCCTGAGCTGAAGGTTATTAATTACAAGTCTATACTGTCTGTTGTACTCACTTGAAAAAAAACTTTTTTTTTATTTTGAATTTTATATTTTTAGAAATGGTAGAAATCTATAAATGTAGAGAAGATGTATGACTAAATACATACATCCATGTAAATACATATGTACAGGTAGATCCTACTACCACAGGGAAACATCATTACATGCTAAAGCAGAGTTCAGGCACTGTCCAGGTGAATTGAACAGCAAATTCCCACCAGTCGATCTAGTGCCAGAACTGAGCCTATTGTGAGCTGTGTGGTTTACTTTCTGGGGTGAACCCTGCCAGGGATAGCAATATTTTGCATTGTGATTTTCAGTACAATTAGAGGAATTTGATGGCTAGGTAGCAAGAAAATTTACTGCATTTGGCCCTGACTTCTCCCATGTTTTCCCTCCAACAATGTGCAAACGTCCCTTGGCTGTTCTGTGCACAGATTTATGAAGCAGAGATTGAATGATGGGAGCATACCACTGAGGCGGTTTCATTCATGTAGTGGGTGTGTTTAGGCAGTTGCT